>NW_025954225.1:0-383752 GCF_022376455.1 Epithele typhae | reverse complement strand
CACAAGCTTCCGCTCCAAAGCTTTCCGGGCTTCATGTCCTCCGAATTCCGCGTCAAGATCTTCCGGCTGGGTGTCATCCAGTCGATCTTCTGCCACCTTCTCCAGATCCGCGTCGTGCGTCGAAGATGATCTCGAGTTTGCCATCTTGCCCTGTTATCGTGTCCTAGAGGTTCAACTTGCGCGGGGGAGCCAGAGCGGGGGTAAACCGCACCGGTCCGTGCGTTCTTGGCCGCCATTTAAGCAGCTCGCAGTTGGCGAATTATTTCCCATCGCGCGGAAGATGACCGAGACGATCCTGGAGAGCTAGTGCCAGATACGGGCGGAAGGCGAGGTCACAAGGGAGTGGAGAAGAAGCAGCTGAGCATTCACTTCTGTCGTAGCGTCTAAAGACAAGGCACCAGCATCACTGCGGCCGTGATACGCGTCTGCATAGGCCTTGGCTCGCGCACGTGACAGACGCGACGCGGTCCGGGTCGAAAGGTCAATTCACTCAGGAGTCAGCACTGTTTGCCGTCTCTCCCCTTCACCACGCTTACCTGATGGCTGCACGCCCAGACGTATCACCATCCCCTGACTCTGAACCCTCCCCTTCAATTGTCTCAGCCAACGATACAGCGGGACACGATGTCCGGCCCGCCATTTGCAACGCAGGCCTGTCTGAAGAAGAAATTCATCGCCGCAAGAAAATTCGTACGAGGACGTGGAAGAGCGGGGTACGTATGTCGTTGAACTTGCAAGCCTCTCGTCTGACCAATGTCACTGCAGGAGTATCAAGTGAGGAAGCTACTCCCCGCGAGTCGGCTGCCCGATTGTCTCAATCCTCTACGCACCCTTAACCCTCGCCATGATCTCCCCCTTTGCTGGTTTGGCGTACCACTTCGTCGGGATCTCTTTATCAACGGCTGTATCTCGCTCGGCCTCGCAAAGAAGATACCGGGAACGGAGAAGTGGTACTGGCTCCGGAGCTTCTACGCGCTCCGCGACGTGTTCGAAAAGGTGACCGGCGTGCACTTCGACATGGAACAAGTCTGGGGCGCGTCCGCTCGCCATCCGCAGGAGCCCATCGTCGCGTTTTGCTCGAACCGAGGCATGCATCACATGACAGAGGAAATGGTGGGTCGGGTGGTGGAACTCTTGGATTTGCTGGGCTATCCTGAAGATGGATGGGAGGGTGAGCTGCGATGGTTCCCTGCTCTTTTTGAGACAGTGAGTGGCTTTTTTGCATGCATGCAATGACGGTTCCACTCATCTCGCGTTCCAGCGATGAAGCCGGCGTGAATATGGATGCAGTCGATTGGCGAATGTTATGAAGCTGTGTATTATGTCGACTTCCAGGCTCTATTTGCGTGATTTGCATTATCTCCCACAAAGCCACTCACGAGTCGTGAATTGTAAACCGAGTATGTATTACCTACTCTACTCTTATATTATTTTCAAATCAGAAATCCCGACCTACATCACACAACCAGACCATTGAGAATCAAGATGACCGGTGCTCTGCGACAAGTGGCGCTTACGCGCACGTGACGGACATGAGCGCGGTGGGCAGGCTCAAATTTAAACAGTACAGAGTGAAGTCCAAGACACAACAACAGCACGCGATCGCGCGAGCACAAGAAGACACATTTTGCGAAGAGCACACGGGGGCCCGGCACATGCGCCATTCCGATTAATGTGGAGAATGACCTCAGTTCATAATTCACGACTCGCGAGCGTCATTACTAGAGAGAATTCAAATAGGAGCCAGAAAGCGATCATACAAAGCGAGACAACATTCCAACAATCGACTGTGCCCATATCCTCGCCAGCGTCATCGCTGTAACACAGAATGAGCGGGACCTCCGTGGCAAATAAGCAGAAAAGTCACTCACTGTCTCCAAACGAGCAGGGAACCATCGCAGCTCCCCCTCCCATCGATCTTCGGGATAGCCCAACATATCCAGAAGATCCTCCACCTTATTCACCATTTCCTCTGTCACATGCTGAATGCCCCGGTTCGAGCAAAACGCGACGATTGGTTCCAGCGGGCGACTAGGATTTGCACCCCAGACTTGTTCCATGTCAAAGTGTACGCCTGTCTCCTTCTCGAACGCGTCGCGGAGCGCGTAGAAGCTCCGGAGCCAGTACCACTCCCCCCTCGGCGACTTCTGGGCGAGTCCGAGCGAGACGGAGAGGTTGAGAAAGAGATCCGGAAGAAGCGGCACGCCGAACCAACAAAGGGGGAGGTCCCCGGGAGGGGTAAGGGTGCGTCGGGCGTTGAGGCAGTCGGGCAGCCGACTCGCGGGGAGTAGCTTCCTCACTTGATACTCCTGCAATGAAAGTGGTCAGGCGAGATGACTGCAAGCTCGATAATATACGCACCCCACTCTTCCATGTCCTCGTACGAGCCTTCTTGCGCCGGTAAATTTCTTCTTCAGAGAGGCCTGCGTTGCAAACAGCAGGAACATCGTGTCCCGCTGTGTCGTTGGCCGATGAAAGTTTAGGGAAAGAATCGGGGCCTGGGGATGGTGGTAGGAGGGATACGTCTGCGAGTGCAGCCATCAGGTAAGACTAAGACTGACGAAAGGACAACGAACGTTAGGACCGCTCGCGTAAGCCCAGTACCATATCCAGTAATGGCTTCTTATCCGGTCGAGAACGGGGAGCGCATAATTTCAAATGGGGGACCTACAGTATCGGGGGCGCGTCTACTAGCAGACCTTTGATAGTAGAAGGGCTGCCTAGGGGAGACTAAACGAACGTCCTGCGGGGCTCTGGCAGCGTCCCATTCCCAGGCATGGCACGTCACGTGAGGACATGTATTTCCACGCCAGTGACTTGCTTGATCAACTTCAACATCACGAAAATGGCGGTGAGTGGATCGTCAGCAGAGCGTGCGAGATCGAAATGAGTCCACGAGATCATAATTTGTCCGCCCGGCCTTCTTGTGACGAATAACGACCCAATATCGTCGAACACGAGCAAGCGCGATCAGCGCTCAGTGGGAGGGCGATCCCGGACGGTCTTACTGTGGGGGGCAGTTGATCTCGCCAGGTCTACTTCACGGGAGTCTCAGACTGTCTATGAACTGACAGGCAGGGCAGTATGGTCGCGCATGGTCGGACTTCGCGGAGCTTCTGGCCATGCTCGGTCGAACGGCCATAGCCATTTGGTCGACATTGATCGGACCAAACACGTGCTATGGTCGTACGCAAGGGACAGCTTGAGCATACATACGGAGCCATTCGAACATAAAAGCTCATCTGCTTGTGCGAAATACCTGATAATTGTTTCTGCACCGACGTACATATGGAGCTACAGATACACAATACGATATAAAGCGGTGTTATTGGAGCATCATACTCAAGTGTACGTTACAACGATGTCTGACGATCGCACAACAGACGACACAGCGACACAGAGACGCACGGATACCTGCGGCATATGATAAGATCTATCGTGACAATGCTAGCCGCTGGATAAATGCAATGAAATAGAAGCGGGGGACGTGCCGTACGGGATGCCGCGCGCAGAGTCTATGAGTAGTTAGTAGTTGTCGCCTGTCGGGACGTCCTGCAGCGCGATGTTGAGGTCGCCCTTTTGGGGTGGGCGGTCCTCTGCATCGGCGGCAGTGGGGGTGGAGAGATGGAGGGGAAAGGGGCCAGCATGTATCGCAGGATACGGAAGAGAGAGGTGGACTCACGATTTCGTGCGACCTAGTAGATCAACCCGTCGTCGCCCATCCAGGACATCTCGATGTCCAACGTCGGGACACAGTCGAGAAGACCCTTCGTCCACGAGATCGGGTCCGTCGTGCTGTTCACACACCGCTTCCCCGTGGCAGACATGTTAAAGGCGAGATATGCTGCGCGGTGGTGGTCGTGGATCAAGCTTTCACTGCAAATGATCGGGACTCGCTACTTACGACTTCAGTGCCGTCCTTGCTCTGTGGGCCGGCGTGTTGTCGTATGGACGTTAGACGGAAAAAAAAGGCCGGAAAGAGCCGTGCATACCGTGAGCTTTCGGGGTCCTGTCGTAATTCACCACGAATCAACTTACACAGAAGGTTGCATGTGTGCATGGCAAAACTCACTATTACCTGACTAGGGCTTCTGACGAGTCCGAAAGTATCAGAAGGCTTGTGCTAGAATGAAATGTATACGTATAAGTGTCAATTAAGTGCGCGTATAGCCGGCAAATACTTACGGGGCATCAGCAGCGAGCAGGTCAGAGTAAGTCAATAGTACGACGATGATGAGCGAGTCCGGCTTGCTTTCGGGCTCAGACCGTGTGCCCTGCGGTCAAAGTAGTGCATATATGCGCATAAAATGATGCATTGTCACGTACCAAAGCTTCCCAAGTGTTCTGTCTAACGCAGCCGTTGGTGGGATGTCGGGTCCTGGCAGTGGAGAAGCATTTAACAGGGAGGATCATAGTGAGCAAACGAGACTTGGCAAGTAAATTCATAGGGATATGGGCTGTGTTATATGGCGATCGCGCGAATGTGGGAGATGGTGGAGGAGTCGGAGAGGAAGAGAGAGAGAACGACTCCGCAACCAGTGTCTGGCCCCGGCCCGTCCGAACGTCACGCGCACGTGACAGACGCGAACTTTGTTTACGCGTTGTCTGACACTGCTGCACCCCCTTTTGAACGGCGTCCTCCACCTGTGCTGGGTCTCTCCCCCATCTTGTAAACGCGCCGTCATTCATGGAAGCGTACAAGACACCTTGACGACCCTTTCCGATAACCATGGATCCTTTGGAGTTCACCCTTTCTGCACAAGAACGCGTACAACTCGCGATCAGCAAGCTTCCAGTGCTCACAAAGCAAGACATACCTACCGGCGACTCCTGCCCGATCTGCCTCAACCCCCTAGATGCCCTAATAGAAGACAGGGATCAAGGGAAGCTCACCACAACGCCGGGAGAGGAGGCCTCAGAAGTGGGAGTTACGAAACTCGTCGGTTGCGGGCATATATTCTGCAGGGCCTGGTGAGTCTTCTGCGACTCGCATGTATGCGCGCACCTTCTCATGCTGCTGAAAAGCTTGGTAGAGTGGATTAAGGGCAGGGTACGTTCCCGCCTCAAACTGAAGTGCCGGTGATTCTAACGGGACATCGCGCCGGGATAGCACGGAAGTTGTCCGTCGTGCCGAGCGGTCTTTTCGAGCCTCAAACCTGCTTCCGACTCCGACAACGAGTCTTCTGACGGAGACTACGTCCCTGGAGACGACGAGGACGATGAAGATGAGGACGATGGGTTCCTCGACTCTGACGGCCTCATGGAGACGGAGTCCGTGATAGACACCATGGACGTCGAAGACGACCTCGACGAAGACGATATCGAGATGGACGGGGACGAGGCCATGCGGATATGGGAAGAGCGGGCTGCAAATGCGATAATGGAGAACTGGGGGCTGAGCAGCGACGGAGAAGGATCCGAGGATGCGTCGGAAGTGGAGGCCCTCGCATTGAGCGAAGAGCTCTCCGGCCCACCGCAGGCTGATGGTAAGCAGGTTCTAGCAGAGTCGCCATATTGTGCTGAGGGCCCGAACACAGACGCCGCGGTTTACAGCGATGCAGGAGAGTCCTCGGGCGTTCTGGAGACTCCATCGGAAGCGGTTAGAGAGTCCAAAGTCTAGTCCCACAGCGACCCGCCGGGAGGACGTGGTCTTTACATGGTTTGTATCATACATTGTAATCCTTGTATGCGTTATACATTATGTCTATCGACGTACACTCTAAAGCTGCACCCCTTCGAGAATGCTCGCCGCCGTCGCACCTTCGCGGTTCTCCACCCAGACCCCTGTGAACTTTCCGCTCCACCGCGGGCCCTTCCCCCACCCTTAACACCCAGCTGGACTTCAGCCCCTCGCCACCTCCTTCACCACTTTGTCGTCAGAGCGACCACGAGCACCACCGTCGTGCTCGTCGCACTCTGCGCCGCGGGCGACGAAGAGAGCACAAGCAAGAACGGTGTTGCACCTCCTTCTGCCTCCGCGACCTTCCCCGCGAACGACGTCGCGACCGCGGACAAGAACCCGAGCACGTTGCCCCCGTCGTCGTCCTGTGCCTCCTCACCACCCGCGACCCGTTCGAACAGCTCCGCCGCGACAGGGCCCGCGAGCTCCGCCTCGAGGTCCTCGACGCGCTTCGTCGCGCGCCGCCGCTCGTCGACGACCTGCTGCACGCGCTCCGGCACCTGCGGCGCGCCGCAGTTCATGACGCCCGCGGCGGCAGTGAGCGTCGTGTGCGCGGCGCCGAGGTGTGCGAGGAGCCGCGGGCCTGCGAGGAAGTAGAGCCGCACGGAGCCGGCGAACGCGGTGCCCCCGCGCGCAAGCGCCTCGGTGTGGGGGAGGAGGTAGAGTTGGAGGTTGTGCAGCGATGGCGCGTGCGTGCCGCAGCATCTGGGCGCAAAAAGAGCATGGGGTCAGCTAGGGTCGAGATCGGGGCCTGAAGCGGGAGGAAGGCTGCGGCCCCGGACAGCCGAGAGGATTGAGGGCTTGAGGCCGAGGGATCCGGGTGTGGCTCCCGGAAGGGACTCACGGGTTGCGATCGACACCGTCGATGACCACCGTGCGCTTGACGCCGCCGGTGTAGTCGTCCGGGATGCCGACGGTGGGTCCGCTCTTCACCTTCGCGCCGGCGGTGTCGAGCTCCTCCACTTCGATGTGCACCGCGCGGCCCTCGAAGACGAGTCGGTTGCACTCCTCCTGGACGTACGCGATCTCTTCTGAGGAGAGCCCGCGTGCGAGCTCGACGTAGCACGGGCGGGCGCGCCGGTGAGCGACCATGCGATGGTGTCCACGTGCAGCTGGTGTTCGAGCACAGCAGAGAGCAGGTGCTGCGAGGTGTGCATGCACATCTGTAAACGGAGCACGGCGGTCAGCAGACTCAGGGTACAGCACCGCATGACGGAGGAAAAGAAGCGAAATCCGAGAAGACGAATTCATCAAGAGAGCAGTGTCCGGTCGCGTGCCTTGAATAGACGATATCAGGTCCGAACTGAGCCATTTCTCTTCGACGCAGAGCGACCCGGACAGCGACCCGGGCAGAGCCCCATAACTCGCTGATACCGCGGCATTGACCGCGCCCGCGCTAGGACGTTGCGTGGATGGAACGAGCAGGATGGACTTACATGGTCCAGCCGTCGCTTATACCCCGCCTCGCCGAGAGCGACGCCCACCAGAGCTCCCGGTGCAAACACCTTGAGCCCATTGTCGACGTCCTGTTCAGGCCTAAGCCGCACGTAGTGCACTGCGTGTCCGCCATGGCGTTTGGCTTCAACGACATCCCAGAGCTCACCGTCAGCGCTGGTGAGCGTTCCGACGTCCGAGGGTTGTCCTCCGCCTTCAGGGAAGATGACGGTGTCGTGAAGGATGACTTCGATAAGCGGAGCAGTCAGTGCAGGGGCGGCCTTCTTCTTCTTTCCCTCGCGGCCGTTGGATGGAACAGTGGGCGACTGGGAGACTCGGCATGAGACGGCGGTCGTGGCTAGATCTCGAGCGAGCGGGTCGCCTGGCAAGTCGGTGCAGACGGATAGAATCGAGTAACGGGATTGAGGTTAGTAAGTGTGAACAGAGATGGACGTGCTTACTTACGCTGACAAGCGAGGAGGCCGACTGGGATGGGTGCAGGGGGTCGCTCGGGATTGCGAGCGTCGGGGAGACAATCCGATGGTACGAGGACGGGGTGCGTGCCGGAGCCCCTAGCGTTGCGGTCGCTGCGGCCATGCTGCGGCCCTGTTCTCAGCGGAGGATAATAAGAGGGAGATACTGCTAGGGCTGGTGGAAGGACTGGAGAAAGAGGCGAAACGATCGCCGGCGGCATCCAGACGCGCGTGGCGCGGCTTCCCACAACCTTTCTTGCGATCGCCCTGATCGATCCGGAGACCGGTCCGACCGTGGGCGCTCCTTGGCCTCCGCGTGGCTGTCGGGCACTGAGTTGAAACGGAGTGAACATTTTGCTCATCTCCGCTGCTCTTTTCCAGCCTGCTGTTCGAGCGAAGTCTATTCGGCGCCCAAAAGCCAGTATCCTTGTGGCGGCTCGGGAAAACGTTGGACGCCCGCCTCCCGATGATCGTTCTACCCCCACCCCCGCTTCCGCCCCCGCCCCCGCGTTCCGGCCCCGCAACGGAGGCTCGCGTATGTTTTCCTCCTCCAGAGACGCTCGCAGGAACGGTTATAAGCTCCTTCCCGTACGTCCTCATTGTTTGTCTCCTCCTCCCCCACTCTCTCCGCCGGTTTCGCCTCGCGCGTCCTTCTGTCGCCCGTCATGTCCACTCACTCCATCGAGAAGGAGGCACACGAGCATCACAACGCGCGCGACCTCGAAGCCGACCCCGCCCATCTTGGAGACGTCGAGTTTGGTGGCCATGAAGCTCGCCAGAAACTGGAGAAGAAATTGCTTCGTAAACTGGACGCACGCATGAGCATTCTCATCGTAATCTACATCCTCAACTACGTGCGTCTTTCCATGCAACCCGTTCAAACTTGCACTCACGAGCACCTCACATAGGTCGACCGCAACAACGCCAGTGCCGCTAGGTTACGCGGTTTCGAGACCGACCTCAACCTTAAAGGCGAGGAGTTCAACACTCTGCTCAGTATCCTCTACGTCGGGTATATTCTCATGCAAATACCCTCGTAAGCGATCTTCAGTCGATATCTTCAGTCCTGCGGATCTATCTCTCATATGACCTACCAGCAACATGTTCCTGAACTACATCGGGAAGCCGTCCATATACCTCCCATGCTGCGTGCTGGTCTGGGGCCTTATTTCCACCCTCACCGGTATCACCACGAAGTGAGTCGAATGGCGCTAAGATATCGCGGCGGCTGAAGCTGATTCGCGCCAACGCTAGCTTCGTCGGCGCCCTTCTCACCCGGTTTTTCCTCGGTTTTGTCGAGGCGGCCTTCTTCCCCGGCGCGCTTTTCCTGCTTTCCAAGTGGTACAAGCGGTCAGAACTCGGTCTTCGCACCGCTGTTCTGTTCTGCGGTAGTCTCATAAGTAACGCTTTCGGTTCTCTGATCGCCTCTGGGATCCTCAACGGCATGGAAGGGAAGCTTGGCCACGCCGCCTGGAGGTAAGCGTGCCTGACTAGCACATTCGTCCGACATGCCGCTCACGGCTGTATCATTCTGCAGATGGTTGTTCTTCATTGAGGGTGGGCTCACCATGCTTGCGGCTGTGGCTGGTCTCTTCATCCTGCCCGACTTCCCGGCCACTTCACATTCATGGCTGAGCCCTGAGGAGATCCGTCTTGCGGAGAAGCGACTCGAGGAGGACGTTGGTATCGCCGACAATGAAGAGGGCGAGACCGGTGGACACCTGCATGGCCTTTACCTGGCTGTGACGGATTGGAAGGTGTGGTGGCTCGCAGTCGCACTCACATCCCTCGTTGTCTCGCTCTCCTTCAACGCCTTTTTCCCAACACTGAGCGCCACGATGGGGTACAATGCCACTGTCACGCTCCTCCTTTGCGCACCTCCTTGGGCGTTCGCGACTATGGTCTGCTTCGCCATGACGAGGCACTCTGACTACGCTGGCGAGCGCTTCTGGCACATCACCGCGCCTCTCGTCGTCGGCATCGTCGGCTTCGTCATTGCAATTTCAACTATGAACCTCGCGGCGCGCTATATCTCCCTGTGCGTCATTCGTGCTCTGTTCCGATGTTCTCGAGATTCACCGGCTCTATCCCATCAGGTTCTTGATGGCCCAGTCTTACGCAGGGTTCATCATCTTCCTCGCGTGGGTCAGCAACACGATCGTTCGCCCGCCCTCGAAGCGTGCTGTTGCGCTCGCGTTGATCAACGCGTTCTCGCAGCTCGGTAACGTCGCCGGATCGTACGTTTTCTTCCCTTCATTCTGTTGAGCACCACAGCTCACATATTTTGTTCTTTTTAAGCTATGTCTGGCCAAAGACGTGGGGCCCTTCATACGCGCATTCGTATGCGATCTGCATCTCAACGAACGGCCTATTCATCATCATGTGTTTCATCTTCAAGCTCCACCTCCAGAACCTCAACCGCGAGCTCGAGAAGCGCGAGCAGGATGAGCAGCGCCCGCGCGGGTTCCGCTACCTTATCTAGACATGGCTACCTCCTCTGAGCGCGGCCATCTTTGTACGTCGCTCGCCCAGCGGCGAGCCCCGCTATGTCTTTACGTGCTCCCACGTTGATCTACGTCTTGCTTGCCATGAACCCTTGTAACGATCTCTATGGAGCTTAGTCTAGTGTATAATGCAATCTCTCGGAAATCCTTTCCGTCCCTCTGAAACATTCGCTCTTCCACGAAACGCCCCTGTTTCTTGTGTCACGAGTAGTCCTTGGCCCGCACAAATCAAATGTTTCCTGAGTGGGGAAGCGCTCACTTTCGCCGGTCCGGGTGCACGCGACTATGACGTCGTTTGAACAATTCTACAGCGCGGCGGCCCGGCTCGGGGAATCCTCGGGCGCCCCCGCGTCTTGGGGCGAGTCCGCTGTTCGCTGCCGCCGCCAGACCCGACGGTCACGTAGATCGTGGCCGCGATGGGCCTCACGCTCTCACATGTGAGCCCAGGCTATCTACGGGCTCTATCTCTGCTTCATCTCCATCTGGATTCTGCTTCCGCCTGACGACGAGCTTGCGCGCCGAAGCAAGAAAACAATCCGGACAGACTTGATTCGAGCGGCTTGAGCAGATCGCGCGACGGATCGTACACTGGGACTTGCAATGACCGCAGCCAGCAGGGAGCTACACGACGGGTGGATGTTCTCGCAGGTCGGGGGTGGAGAAGTCCTGAAGGACGGGGAGTGGCTTGAGGCGACGAGCTTCCCGACGACGGTGCACGTCGAGCTCCTTGCGCACAAGAAGATCCCGGACCCGGTACGCATCTTCTTTTGCATTCTCCCGCGCATACAGTCAAAACAATGTGGGCGACGGTTGGAGACGCGACTGACGTGCGCGACACACAGTTCATCGCCTTACGAGAGTGGGACGTGCAGTGGGTCGGTGAGGCCGCGTGGACATTCAAGACGACCTTCACGGCGACCCCGGCCGAGCTCGCGGCGCAAAACGTGGATCTCGTGTTCGAAGGGTTGGACACCTTCGCGGACGTCGAGCTGGTACGTGCTCCGAGTCTATGTCTTTGTCGCGGCGGATCTGAGCTCCGTGTTGTATTCAGAACGGGAAGCACATCCTCAAGTGAGTATAAGAGGAACCTGTATGTCTGGGTAGCGTCGCCTGATGGATGTTCCGCAGGAACGAGAGCCAGTTCGTCTCTCACCGCGTACCGGTCAAGGACGACCTCAAGGCTGGCGATAACACATTGGTCTTGAAGTTCGAGAGCGCATTCAGGAAGGTATGAGTTACACTTTCGACGAATGCACTTCGATTCCTGACGGTCAATCACTCGTTTTGTAGGGTCGCGAAATTGAATCACAGCACGAGAAGTTCAAGTTATGGAACGGCGACTCTAGCCGTCTCCACGTCCGCAAGGCGCAGTACAAGTGCGTCATGACTTCGATGTTACGTCGCGGTGGATGTATTGAATTATTCTGGCGTCGGCTTTCTGCAGCTACGGATGGGACTGGGGTAAGTGCTCAGTGCTGCCCCCTATCCCTATGTCTTTTTCTCATTTCTTCGTAGGTCCGGTCCTTATGACGACTGGCCCTTGGAAGCCGATCCGTCTCGAGACATACGACGCCCTCATCGCCGACCTCGACATACGCCCCCGCGTCGACGAGAGCCTGAACGCGAGCATCGACGTCACCTTCGCCCTCTCCAAGCCTGGCACGAACGTGGCGAGCGTCGCGATCCGCGACCCCGAGGGCAAAACCGTGATCGACCAGACGAACATCTCTGTCAAGAGCTCGAGCGCGAGCGCAAATTTCAAGCTCTCTGCAGGCCTCGTCGAGCTCTGGTGGCCGGTCGGGTATGGGAAGCAACCCGTTTACGAGGCCGAGGTCGCTATCACCGATGCGGCAGGGAAGGTGCTGGACAAGAAGCTGCAAAAGTTCGCGCTAAGACGGGCGGTTATCGTTCAGGACGAACTCGAGGGCCAACCGGGACGGTCGTTTTTGTTCGAGATCAACAATGTTCGCATGTTCTGCGGTGGTAAGTGCACTTGAACGCCACTGTTTCTCGGAGGGAGGCTCACCATTGGTTGGCCAGGATCGAACTGGATTCCAGCAGACTCTTTCCTTACGACGTAATAGTGTTCTTTGCTCAGTATTTTTGCGCCGTTCGGCTGAAATATTTTGTAGGATGACGCGCCAGCGTTACCGTGATTGGCTGCAGCTCCTCATCGACGGTAACCAGAACATGATTCGCGTCTGGGGAGGAGGCATTTACGAGGCAGACGATTTCTACGACATCTGCGATGGTAGGTGTTTGAAAACCCGGCTCACAGCCTTAACCGATCTCACTGAGCGCTGTAGAACTTGGCATCATGGTTTGGCAAGACTTCATGTTCGGCTGTGGACAGGTACGCCAACTCATTTCTACCGCAACGGCCACGCGCTCATTCCGCGTGCTAGTACCCCGCGTATGATTCTTTCACCAAGCTAGTCGAAATCGAGGCGGAGCAGAATGTGAAGAGGCTACGCCATCACCCATCCGTTGTCATCTTCGGTCAGTCGAAATCTTTCATCTTTAGTAATGGCGCCGTAACGGTACCTTCAATCTGTTCACAGCTGGGAACAACGAGGGTATGCTGACAGTCCTGCCTTGCGGATAAACCACACTGACTTTGCGCGATCGATGGGCGTGTAGATTATCAAGTCGCGGAGTCCCACAATTTGGAACTCGATTACTCCGATGAGACCTCTGATTTCCGGAAGACCAACTTCCCTGCGCGCTGGATCTACGAACGGCTGCTTCCAGACGTCGTCCAGCGTCTCTGCGACATTCATTACCACCGTAGTTCGCCGTACAGCGGCTATGGCAAGCCTACCACGGACAAGACGTACGGCGACCTCCACCAATGTACGTCCATCGATGTCTGGTGACCTCTCATGCTGATGGCAATCTCCGCGTCTCCCGTAGGGAACGTGTGGCACGGGTCGCAGGAGCCCTGGCACAACTGGGACATCCTCGCCGGTCGCTTCGTCTCAGAATTCGGAATGTCAGTCGAACGAACGCTGCGATTGCCGCGGTGTCGCCCATACTGAACACCCCGTTTGTGGCTGACAGGGAAGGCTACCCCGACATCCGTACGGTCGACTACTGGCTCGGGGGCGATCAATCGGAGCGCTACCCCCAGTCGAGGTGAGCATCCTGTGTGCTGCAGGTCTGAATTTACGTACCAACTGACAACCTGACAGGTCGAACTGCAACCACAACAAAGCGGATGGCTTCGAGCGCAGACTGGAGGTGCGTTCCTCGGACCATCGTGAGAGCGCGGTAGCTCACTTGACCCGCGTGGTGCGCTTCGGGTCTGTAGCTGTACCTCATGGAGAACTTCAAGCACGCCTTCGACATGGAGAGGTCCGTTCCATCTGCACGACTGATTGACGCCAAATTGAACCGCTACGGGCGTGTTCCTTCTCAGTTACGTGTACTACACCCAAGTGATGCAGGCCGAGACCCTAGCGTCTGCTTACCGCCTTTGGCGGCGCAACTGGAAGGGCAGGGGTAGAGAATACACCGCTGGTGCGCTTGTGTGGCAAGTGGGTGTCGATTCGCGCGAGAGAAGCGTCCGATGGTCCTCCCCCACACCGCTAACCTCACTCTTCCCTGCCATCGCCTCCCCGATGGCATTTTTAGATCAACGACTGCTGGCCGACGACCTCCTGGGCGATCGCAGACTACTTCCTCCGCCCGAAACCGGCCTACTTCACCATCAAGCGCGAGCTCCGGCCGTACACCGTCGGGCTCACCCGCAAGGACCACACGACCACGCCTGATCCGCTCTCCGCCGCGTCCTTCGCGATCGAGACGCGGCTCGAGGTGTGGGGCACGAACAGGACGCTCGAGCCGCGGCGTGCCACGCTCACCGTGACCGTCTTCGACCTCGACTCGGACTGGACGGAGGCGTTCGAGCGCGCGGTCGAGCTCGCGCCGAACGCGGCGACGGAGCTCTGGGCGGGCGCGCTCCCCGGACAACCCGTGCGCACGACACGCAGCGCCGTCCCGCGCCCGCTCGTCGTCTCCGCGCGCCTGCTCGACACGGACGGGACCGTGCTTGCGCGGTACGCCAACTGGTGCGTCTCTCCCTCTCCCTCTCCCTCTCCCTCTGAACTCCCTCTGCGTGGTGTCGCTCACGCCCGCAACGCAGGCCGGAGCCGTTCAAGTACATCCACTTCCCCTCGCCCGCCGCGGTCGGCCTCACGATCGCCCCCGCGGCTGACGGCCGCTCCGTCACGCTCTCGTGCGCGAAGCCGGTCAAGGGCATCGTGCTCGACGCGCCCGGGCTCGCCGCGCCGCGCTTCTCGGACCAGGCGCTCGACCTCGTCCCCGGGGACCCGCAGACGGTCGCCGTGGAGGGGCTCGACGGGCGCACGGTCACCGCGCGCTACCTCGGCGACGGCTCGGCTTGAGCGCGGGGCGCTGTGGACACTGGAGAGTGAACTGAGTAGCCGGCGCGGCGCTGGCGGGCGGACCGCGTGGGCGGGTGTGGCTGAGGCGTGTCCCGCAGGTTTGAGAGGCCGGAGACGAGCGTCGTCGGGTTGGGATCCGGCTCGGCGTTATGGACGTGCGGCGCCGGGCGGTGCGCTTCGTCTCGCGGGGCGTGCGGTCCAGGAAAGGCAGGCGGGCAGAGCAGCGACGAAGCGGTTGAATCGCCGGTCTCCACGTGCGTGTACGAGCGAGCAGACTGTCACTGTATCATTATGTATGCGGTGATGCGTCAACAAACGAGCGTGTCCGAGTCGGCTGCTGTAGTTCTCGACCCCGGTCGAGCCCCGCGCGGACCCTTGCACGATCGAGTCTGTGCATTGTCAGTCACGAGCTCCGATCCAGCGCGTCGCCGTTTCGGGCGACGTGGGCCCTCGCCGCGCACTGCAGCGCTGCGGTCGGCACAGAGCCGCGAAGGATGCATTCCTGTGCCCGACGTGAAGCGTGGAGGCTGCACAGTGCAGGTCACCGGACGCGGCGAGCGCGTCCGCCGGCCTCTAACACGGTCGTCACGGGTCGCGCGTCGGGACTCGGGACCCAGGCGTCGCGCGTCCGGTGCCTGGAAAAAACCGCGGCGGCAGTAACTCCTCTGATCAAGGAGCGTCGACGTCGGATCTCGGGCGCGCTGTGCACTGTGCATTGTGCAGCCGCCTGCGCCGATGTGGAGCACTGTTCTTGCTTATTGCTGCACTGGCAGCGCGCGCGCCGCGTGTGTACGCGATCGCACCGCGCACACGGGACCTGGGCCCCCTGCATTTGCGGTCGTTTATAGTTCAGCGGGCCGGCTGAGCGGAGACGAGTGCGAGCTGCGTGCCTCGGGAGAACGCGTCCCGAGGCGGCACCGGATGCGTGGCCCGGTGCGCCGAAGACGCGGGCACGAGACGAGGGTCCGAGGCGGGCGCGTTGCGTCGCGCGCGAGACTGGCTGCTACTGCTGCTGCTCCCTCCATTCTGCACGGGGAGGTCTCGGCACTGCGGCCCCGCGCGCGCGATGCCAGACACACGGACCAGCAGACCGGCTCGATGCAGCCTGGAGGCGCGGGCGATGGGAGGGCGATTGTCGATGGGAACGGGGCGCGCGGAACACTGGGCAGGGCAGGCAGGGCAGACATGGCAGGGTAAGCTAAGTATTGCCGGGAATTACCGGCCGAGGGGGACGAGCCGTACATATGCATGGGCGACGCGTGTGTAGTGCATCCGGGGCGGGGCGTGTAGGGTACGGAAGCGAGGCGAGGCGGGCGGACGGGACGGGTGGGCGGGAACCGAGAGCGGCTATAGGTTCGAGAATCGAGAGTCGGGGGAGCGAGCGGTTCGGGACAACAACAGGGCACGGGCGAGGCGATCGTACAACCAACCGGGGCGCGACTGTGCGCGCCGCGGGGCGGAGAGCGAGCGAGGGAGAGGGAGGGTGCGGGAGCGGGAGCGAGGCGAGGCGGGTACTGTCAAACATGGTCCGAGTATACAAGAACGGATGCGGATACTGCGACCCAGGGATAGCGATGTGTCAGTCGTGGGGACGGGGCAGCGCGCGAGGAGCCACGGACGACGGAGAGGGATGCGGGCGGCGAAGGGGGCGGGCGGGAGAATGGAGGGCCGCCGGCGGACGAGCGATGGAGAGGGCGAGCGGGGGCAGGCGAAGGGGCCCTAATGGGGGAAGAACTGGCGGGTGTAATGCACCAGGGAGCGGGAGAGGGTACAGACCATTATGGAGGTGTATGCAAGAGCAGTGGGACGAGACAATCTAGGGAGGCCGAGACGTGCGACGTGCGAGGGGGTGCGAACGAGGGGGCTTGCGGGGACGACGAGAGGAAAGCGAGACGGGCGCGCGCGGGGCGTTCACATGAGGATGCACTTGCTCGCTGGGGGCTCCGCCTTGTTATTTGGTTGCCGCTTCTCGATCTCTCCGAGGCAGAGCTCGAATACCTTCGCTGCAGGCCGGACGAGTCGCGTGAGCATACGAGCGCGGGGGACGCGAGCATAGAGCAGGGGGCACGCACCAACGTTGACATTCTCCTTCGCGCTCGTTTCGACGTGTATTGCGTCAAGCTCGGTGGCGAGTTGCTGGCCCTCTTTCGCTTGGACCTGTCTGGAAGGTCTGTGAGGAAAGAGCGTTGTGTGGGTACACGCGTCGATGCTTGAGGCGGGCGACGAGAGTACATGGAGGGAGAGGGGAAGGGGGGGAGAGTGGGGAAAGGACGTACCTGTTCTGCAAGTCGATTTTGGAGCCGACGATGACGCAGGGGATGGAGTTCATGCCGCAGAAGTTGATGATCTTGTCGTAGACGACGTGGACCATGTCGAACGACTTGTGGTTCGTGACGGAGTAGACGAGGACGTATCCGTGGATGCCAATCGCGTGCTTCGAGTTCAGGATCGTGTACTCGTCCTGGCCGCGGCCGGGGGTCAGACGGGGGAACGGGGAGAGGCGGGGGACGGACCTGGCCAGCGGTGTCGATGATGTCACAGTCGTAGTCGATGCCCTTGTAGTTGACGGTCTTGTTGAAGACGCTCTCGATGGTGGGGTAGTAGGACTCGATGAAGTGGTTCTCGATGAACTGAATCACGAGCGAGGACTTGCCTGCGCGCGGGGAGGGTGAGGAGTGGTGCGGGGCGGGGGCAGGAGGGGACGCACCGACGGAGCGGGAGCCGAGGACAGCGATCTTGCGCTTCTTGAGAATGTCGCCGGGCATGGTGGGCGAGCGGGGGCGCGGGGGAGGGAGGAGGGCGGAAGGCGAAGGGCGGAGGGAGGCGGGGAGGGTAATAACGGGCTGAACTGGGAGGGGAGCCCGGGGCGGGCGGACGGGGATGGCCTGTAATATATCTCCGCCGTTGTCGGTTTCGCCGAGCCCGCGCACTTTTAGCCTTTTAGCCAGCCCCGGCCCCTCCCATCGCCCGTCGCCCGTCGCCCGTCGCGCGCGCGTGCGTGCCCGACGCCGCCGCCGCCCTCTGAGTCTCCATCCCCGCGCGCCTCGTCCTTACGTCTCTGTACGTCTTTGCCCGCTCACCTGCCCCCGCTGCCCCAGGTCGCCTGATTCCGCCCATGCCTTCCCCCGCGCCCGCCGACGACACAACTTCACGTACGCCCCCGCCGTCGCCCAGCGCCATCAGCACGTTTGTCCGCGCTCTGCCTGGCCAATCGCCGCCCCGCGCACACGGTGGCCCGCCGCGCCAGCCCCCTTGCAAGGGTCGCCCCTCGGACGCACGCCCACCGCGGGTCCTCGGCCGCCCGTCCCAACGAATGCAGCTGGTTGACTGCCAGACTCGGTCGCAGCCGCACGGTGGGTGCGTGGCCCGATAAGCTCCCGCGCTCTCCACGACCTTGTGCCACTCGTCGCCCACAGAGTCCGCTCGTTGTGTTCCGTTCGCGGCGACGGCGACGCCATCTTCTGCTCCTTGGCCGCGGCGCTGCACAGTGCACACGACGGTTGGACGACGCCGCGGCTGTCCCGGGCCGGCATCATCCTCCTCGACGACGGTTTATGAGACCTCAGGGCACCCGACGGGCCACGTCCGGAGTTCGCGGATTGGGGCTCGCGAGCGTCGACGCCGAGTGCCCGGGCGATGGCATCCCTCTCCTCACTCGCCACACGAGGAGGCCTCTGAACCCACAAGGCCTCACTCCTACAACCCCTACCAAGTGGCCTGACCACATGCAACGTTCTGGGTCGCGCCCGAATGCTCCTCCTCTCACCTTCCTTCGCACTCGGGGACCTCGACTGCCCAGAACCGTCAATCTCATCCTCCTGGCCGTCGCCCCCGCGCGCCCATACCCCACACACCCCTTCTCTTCCCCCGCGCGCCCACAGTCTCGTGCCGCGGCTGCCCCCTCCTCCCCCCTCCACGTCCCCCACATCCTCGCCCTGCTTCCAATCGGATCCTCGACGCGAGGGGTGGTTCGCCGCGCGCCTCCGCGATGCGCGCGATAACCCTAGCGCAGCGTCCCGCGACGCCTCACGACGCTCGAGCCGGCCGACGGGGCCCAGCGACGTGGGACGCGGCCGCGGTATCCCCGCAGCCGCGTGCGGGGGCGCACGGGGGACGCTGGGGGACGCCTCGCGCGCGCGCGCGCGGGGCGCACAATCTGCACGCTCGCGAATCTAGTGCAGCGCGGCCCTGCACGTACGCCCGTCGAGGACGACTTCAGGGCGGGTGCGGGCCGCCGGCGATTCGCGGTCTAACTTCCTAGGCGCGCGGAGGGCTTCTTTCTTTCCACCTCGGTCTTCCACCGCGCGCGTTTTTCGCCGTGCACGTCCCCCGTCCTTTGTTTTGCACCGCTCGTTTGTCTCTGGCTCGCCGCTCGTGCTCCTAGCGCCGAACGACTTGGGGACTTGGCTCTCATCCACGTCCAGCACACAACCCCCTTGCGGCCATCCGGAACCCAAGCGCATGCTCAACGTTCAACGTCAACGCTCAACTCTCAGCCCGCGCGAGAACCTCGCTCCCCGCCCGCTGACAGCCATATCGAGCCCGCGCGCGGCGTCTCTCGCGCGCTGCCTTATTAGTCCTCACTCGCGGCCGCGCACGCGTACAAACCCCGACCCCGCGCCTAGGCCACCGCGTCACACCTCCCCCGTGTCGCGTTCGCGAAGCGAAGCCGTCGAATCCTCGCCGCGATTCCGGGCTGCGACGATCCAGGCACGCGCGGCGCTCCGTGCGGGCTTTGCTTTGTGCGAGACGGGGCGCGGTGCGAGAATGCGAGACTGGGGTTGGGATTCTTGGGGCTCGGCGAGGGGGCAGGTGCTGTTTGGCTCCGGCCCCGTCCCGATCTAGGCTGCGCGAAGAGGGGGAGGGGTGGCACGTACTTTACCATCAGCAGGAGCAGGTGATGGTCCGGATCCGGAACGCGCGGAGGATCGTTTCAGGAACTCCCAAGTGCTGGGCGCTTGCGTGCAGGATGGGTTCTGAACCTGAACGTTCAACGTCAACGCGGCCAGCTGGGCGACAGCTCGAAAACCGTAGGCCGCAGCGGAGGCTCGGGCCACTCGGCGGCACGCGGTGGGCACGCACGCACACAGCAGAGACGACAGCCACCCGAACTGTCCTGCGGCCCGTCTCCGCGCGCTGTGGCTCTGTGGGTGCACGTACGCGTAACGGGGCCACGGCCACAGGCCACCCAGTGCGCGCCGCCGAGACGAGTCCAAACCGGGTTGCGCGTCCCCGCAGTGGGGCCCCGGCGCCGCGGCCGTGGCTCGTGTGTACATCGGACGTGGGACAGTGGCGGTAACGTTTGCCGCGGGGATCTCGGGCGCGAGCCGGGGCCGACCGACTCGCGCTCGAGCTGGTCCCGGGCGAGAGGGCCCCGCGCGGGTTGTCTAAACTCAAAGTTGCTAAGGTCTAAAGCTCGGGACAGCTGCGCCTTTGCGCCCAAGCGACGTGCGCGCTTTCGAGAAAGTGTGAAACTACTCTTCGACGTGCGCCGTCTCTTGGAGACGGCCTGGACGTGGTCGAATTAGCATACTCGTGTGGCCGGGCTGTCCCACACGAGCGACGTACGTGGGCGTCCCTCCCAAATATCCGTTCTGTCCGGGAGTTGTCGTTCGAGCGCGGCAGCGTGTACTCAGTAATGTACACACAGGTGGACTGCGCGCTGAGAACGCCAGATCGGTGTTCCGCAGCTGCTGCAGCGCACCCCGGCGACTGAACCCGGCATCCAGAGACCCACGTCGCGACCGAGGCTGCACACCGCCCGACGGAACGAACGCTCGCGTTGCTTCACGGACGCACGGAAGTGGCCGTGGAGCCGCCACAGTCGTCAGCCGCGCCTTCGAACACGACCCTGCGCCCGTCCCGCGTGGAGCACGCCCGCCGAGCTCGCAGGTGTCAGAGAGATAAGGTGCACCGCGCGCGCAAAGTCCGTCGCGGGGGCCGCGCTGCGCTGCGCGCGGGGCTGCTCGTGACAACGCCAACGAAAGTGCTCGTTCTGGTCGGAGGCGCGGCGGGCCCGTGCCGAGACCGAGCGATGTCGGCGACTCGCGTCACGTAAGTACGAGAGATAAGAAAGAGGGCCGCGAGCTCGAGCACGGACATAACGAGAGGGCGCGCCGCACAAATGACACGCGCGCAGGGGGAGGTGCCTTCTGAACGCGTTCTCCGAACGGCCCCTTCCGGTCTGCAAGCATGGCCTCGGTGGCACAAGAGGGCTGGGCGCGACACCGCGGCTCGAAGAAAGGAAGGTTAACTGAGGCTGGTTGAGTTCGGGGTCGCCCGGGTGCAGAGGGACGCGCCTCGACGCCCGTGCTCGACGTTCACGGACGCGATGGCCACCCGCTGGAGAGTTTGAACGGTCGCGCGCGCGAGCTGGGGGCGAGCACTTCGTCCGAGCGGCCAGCGGCGGCTCCGACGTCTGATCCGTGTGTACGACGCTGGACGGCGCAGCGGAACGTGCCGACGGAGGCTCTTCGTCAGAGGCTCGGAGGCGGACGTGGCCCGGGCGTCTGGGTTGGTATGGATGGCTGTTTCGTTGTCAATGTCGGCCGGTGCATGTGAAAGCCGCCATTGGTTGTACTTTCGAAGCAGGTGAAAACGTCCAGAGAACGCTCGAGAGCTGCGCAGTGTCGCCGGGGCCACGAGCACGCTTCTATTCCTGCCGGTGAGACACGGGCGCAGAATCAGCCCTGGGTGGATGAAGGCCGGCCGCCATAGCCTGCCTGGGTGTTGCATCAAAGGGAAGCACGAAGATCGCACCAACGCGCTTTGGGGAACGGCTGGACCGTCCCAAAGTCTCCTCTCCGTCGGTCCTGGCGAATGATTTGCCGTGCTCTGTGGGCTTCGGGTGCAGGTGGACTTTGCATCTTCCACGTCCACCCCGCGGTTCATAGCTGCATCGTGGACGGTGGTAGTACCCACTGCTGACCCTCTGTCTTTGTGAAGGGGTCAGTGGGGCCTGTCGAAACACAAAGGAGTAGCTCTGAGGGCTGTTCGCTGGTATGCGTAGACGGACCCATGCATGCTGCGCACAGTGGTCGATAGATTGTCCTAAACAGATGCAGGAACGGTCTGTGCCACACGAGTTCATATCCGAGTCCGCTTCGTCCCCGCGTCCTGCCGCGGCGCAAACCGCGCCAGATCCTCCCGCCCCAGCAACCGCCGCTCCGCCGACCTCGCCGGGTCGAGCTCCTCCAGCTCGAGCCGGTACTTGCGCGCCCACGCCGTGAACGGCCGCCCGGCCCCGAAGACGGGCGCGACCTCCCGCACCCGGCGCAGCACGGCCACGAGCTGGTGGAACCCGCGCTGCATCCTGAGCCACCCCGCGACGTTCGCGAGGAACTCGTCCGTGTCGACGCGCTCCCGCCGGGCGAACATGAACGTGTCCTGCGCCCGCGCGGTGGTGAGCAGCGTCGACGTCTGCGAGAGCAGCATCCGCGGGTACGTCCGGAACCAGATCCGCCGCCGCTCGCTGCCGCTGAACCGCATCGCCTCCGTCTTGAGCTCGACGAGCGAGGACTGGGGCACGACCGTGCCCGCGGGGACGACCGCGATGTCCGCGCTCCGGGACGGCGTGGGCGGGTGCGGCGGTGCGGGTGCGGGCTCGTGAGGCACCGGGGGGAGCACGGACGGCCTGTCCGCCTCCAGCGGGAAGTAGGCGTCCACTTCGCCGCGGACGACGAGCCGCAGCCCGCCAAAGTCCTGCGAGCGGAGAGGTCAGCGAGGAAGTGACATGGCGGACACGCTTCTGGCGGCACCACCCCCCGTCCGGCCACTCACGTATTGCATGACCCGGTAGTGCTCGAGACCGCGTTCGCATCCCGGCGCGGGCGCGGTGGCCGTGGCCTCGAACTGACGGCCGTAGGTCACGTTGTAGCCCGGGCCCAGCGCCGTGTGCTCCCACTGTTCAATCGAGGCCCCGTGAGCCGGCGCGCGGTGCAGCACGAGTGCCCTGCCCCCGGTCGGCTGCACGTCGAAGCCGACCTCGGGCTGCACCTCCTCCCAGTTCGTGCGCCAGCTCGCGCGACGGATCCAGTTCATGATCATGCGGAGACAGCCGGTGTCCGTCACGATGTCGACGGCTGACCAGTCGACCGCGCATTCGGGTGGGCGCGCGCGGTAAAGTCCGCGGCGCGGAACATGGGAAGTAGTGCGAGCTGTGAGGGTCTCCGGACCAGGGGGGTTGCATCTCCCGGGACCGTGAATGGCAGGGGGCGGTCGAGCCATTTTCTGGGCGAGCCTGGCGGCAGAGCACGTCAAAAAGGAACGAAGGACGGCTGGGGAAAATATGTACCGGGCACGAGGATCGTGGGCTGAGGATCGTCCATCCAGTTGTACGAGGTCACATACTTGACGTTCTCAGGAAACAGTTGAGCAGTTTCGTCGATCTTGGGGACCGGGATATCGGTACTACTGGTATAGAAGAGTCTTTTACATCTTCCAAGGTTGTCAGTGGTAAGTCTTTGAACGCGATGAGACTGTTTCCACTGCTTTCTGTCGGGTGCCGTCAGCACGATTCACACTGCGAGAGAGAAGTAAAGGGAACACGACGCACTGCAGTACAATACCACTACTAGAATTGATTTTACGAAGATGATGCGACGCAGCGCACGCCATATGGCTTCCACAAAGTCGTTGAGGTCGACTGTCTTCAGCCGAGAAGAGCGCGTTGACTTTGAGACGTGTCTCGCCGGCTGACATAACTCCCTCGCAGACACGCCCACGTGGCTTGTGTCACGACGCGGCCGCGCCGCACGTGATGTTCATCTTCACGAAAAGCCAACGCCCAGGTTCGACCCGCCTCTGCACCTCTCTTTCCCTCACGACCACCGTCTCTCTTTGCTAGCTCCGCACCCTCTCTTCTCTCCGCACACACTCTCACATCCCTCGCACGCAACCATGTCCTCCACCCCCACCGACTCCCCGATCGGCACGCCCATCCAGCCGATGCACAACCCCTCGCAGGCGGCGCACGTCGTCGTCCCCCAGGCGCCGCTCGGGAACGCGACCAACGGCCAGCTGCCGGGCATGGGCGCGAAGGCCCTCCTCGCCAAGAAGTTCGCCAAGTCGCAGTGCGTCCCCTCGTCCCCCCGTCTCGTGTCTCAGTCTCACGAACGGAGTACACAGGAACCCGATGTTCGTCTCCCCGACGGACAACATGCTCACCCCGGTCAGCCAGAAGCTGAACCAGACGAAGAAGAAGCACTTCGCAAAGTACGTCCCCGGCGCTCTGTCCGCACGCCCCGTCTGCATGCTCACGGGCTCTACAGGGGTGCCGCGAAGCCCATGCCGTCGCTCTTCAACCAACAGCAAGTCGCGGGGTCGGACTCGGACCAGGAGGAGCCCGCGTCGCAGACGTCCGCCGCGCCTCCTTCGTCTTCCGCGGCGCCGATGGACGAGGACGAGAACCCGTTCTGAACCCCGTCCCGTCCGTCGTTCCGTCCCTCCGCGTTTCTCGGCCCCATATCCTCTACTCCCACCACACCGCCGTCCCGGGGAGATCTCATGTAGCCGCCGCCGCTCTCGTCTTTGTATCACGACCCTCCCACGACCCGTCTCTCGCTCGTCCTGTTTTGTTTTGTTCCTTGCTGTCTCGACTACCGCGTCCCCCCGATCTATAGCGCGCACCGAGTGCCGTTTGTATTCCCTGGCCTATACACTTCTCCGAGGCGTGGTCCCTCGTGATGTCTCAGATCTCTGGAAGTGACGAGAGGTTTGAATCCCAACAATAGGAGCGTGGCCGAGTGCGCGGCATGCGCACTTGAGCGGGACGCTCAAAAGCATGCTCGTGTTCGACTTCGAAGTTCGAACCACGCCCATGCGCCACACTTACGCACGTTGTCCGTATGTGATGGATATCTTCTGGGGTCGCGCCAGCAGACGCAGGTTATACAAGGTTGGTTGTCTGGTTGGTTGTCAAGTAACCAAATCACATTACGAGAGGAGGGCGAGATCCAGGCCGTAGGTGCGGGCGAGGGGCAGCATCCCCGTGTGTACGCGTACTAATACGTTATATCGACTAACGAGGGGATAGCATGGAACGAGGGGCGTGATCATGATAAACGGATTCTACGGCGCGCGAGAGCGCATGATGGAGATGGCGTGGGATGGATACACGAATGTGAACGGGAGCCGCGAGATCTCGAAACTGCAACGAGTGTCCGTGGGGATCCGGGTCCGAAAGAGTGAGGAGCCGTAAAACAATGATGCTCGCCCGCGTCTGCGTGGGGGGACGCTTGGGAGAGGGTGCGCTTAGTTGCGGCGGCAGCAACGGAAGAGGTTCCTCTTAAACCAGTAGTAGAGGCACTGGACGGGCACAGCGTCAGCGAGAAAAATCCGCGAGACGGAAGACGACAGCTTACCCCAACGAACTTGACGAGCGAAAGACCGAACGTCGAGTAGAGGATGATGGCGAAGTAAATGTTCTGCTTCTTCTGCAGGGCTGCTGTGTTCGTGTCGTTCAAGCCGTTCAAGCTCTGGATGGCGACAGCAAGGGCGGCGTTCGACAGCATCCAGAACGAGACAAGACGAGTCCGGAACGTCTTGTTCTCGTCATCCATCGTCGGTTTCTCGATAACTTCCTTGGTGTCGAGCTTCGTGAGCGCACGGGTGACGGTCTCCTTGAATGTCGCGTCGAGATCCTCCTTGTTGCGGGTAGTATCCTCAACGACGACCTCGGCGTCTTTATTCTTCTTGGAAGAGACGGAGGGCAGCGCCTCGGCCTTGTCGGAACCCTTGGTACCCCACGAAACGTCGTGCAAGTTGCAGAACGCGTAGACGTTAAGAACGTTCGTGAAGCTAGGCGCCAGGAGCAGGTACTGAGGCATACTGGAAACCAAGTGCCATGGGTCACGCTGGACATACGAAGTGAGTCGACAGTGTCAATCGGCGAAGGACAGAAACGCACGTATAGGAGACAGGCGATAAGCCAAATGCCGAATGTCGACAGGATGGCAGCAATCAAAGCACCGATGGGAGGCTCGAAGAACGCCTTGATAACCTCAGACGTCGTCTTGTCCTTCAGAGTTGCAGGGATCGCCTGCATTAATGTCAGGCCGTCAGCGAAGACATTACGTTAGGAGATCGATAGGACGTGCCTTGAACGCGACGACCGTCAACCAGAAAGAGCAGACCAAGAGGTATAGCGCCAAGAAGCCGTATACCCATAGCGTGATGTTGTACGTGGCGCGTTCACCCTTTGGTCGATTGCCCAGTGCAAGGACGAACTGAAGAGCGAGGAATGCCAGGTATATCCACTTGAAAGCTTGGTTCACCCATTCAGTCTAATCGGGAGTTAGTTGACGCTGGGTGATTCCTAAGTTGAGATTTCACTCACAACCGTGACGGTGCCGAAGATGACGATGTTTTGGCCGGGGAGGAGGTCGATGATGATAGAGAACGTGAGCCAGATGTTTGCTAGCGAGAACCATGAGAACACGAGGGAGAAGATGTTGTACTGTTGACATGGTCAGTTGCATAAATCAGTGATCGCAGCGAGACGGCGCACCAAAGCCTGAATGTGGAAGAAGAACATGCGAATAACGCCGTGACCGGAGCGGTACAGGTTGAAGAAGTTGATGATCGCGTACTGCAAGGATGTCATAACCAGCCCAGGAATCCGCAATCAGGACGACGTACCACTGATGCTGCGAACGAACCGTTCAGCCACCGACGACGCTGACCGATAAGCTCCGCAGCAGACTCCGGCACGTCCGTCTCGGCCTTGCTGGGCTTGACGTATGTTAGTGTCCACTGGTCGTTCTTCTTCGCCACAAGTTCGAAACAGAGGATACGATCCTCAGCCAAAAACATGTTCTTCGTGAAGATGTTCATGCCGTAGATACCCTTGGGGCCGAGGCGGTCCGCGAGAGAATGGTCTCCATGGAAGTACTGCTCCAGCGGTCGTCCGAGAATAGCACGGAAACGGTACGCCGAGAAGGCGCCGGGAAGCACGGATACGTAGCCAAAGCTACTCTCCAAAGGCTTGTCTGAGAGCGAGCTACGTCAAAATGCCGAAAGAACGCGCGCAACACGCACACTCACCCAGAATGTTCGACATCTTGTACTCGAAGTTCTGCGCGGCCACGAGGGGGTTGAGGAGCTTGCGACCGCCCTCAATCATTGCGTGAATTTCACCACAGCATCCTCCGAGGTGAGGGTCGTTGTAAAACGCCTCCCACAAGTAGTAGATGGATTTGCGGCCGGGCTTGGTACCGGCATCGATGAGAACGCAGATCTCCGGCTACGACAACGTAAGCCACTGTGGAGATTGAATACGTGAGGTAACAGGCTCACCTCAAGCATCTTCCCGATGGCGTTAAAAAGCCAACGGTGCGAGTTGATCTTCTTTTGGTTTTTGGCCTTGATGACGAGGATGATCTGGACGGGCACGAGGTTGTTGGGGTCCTCACCCTGAGGAACGACGAGCTGGGGTGTAGCATCCACGGACAGCTGCGTCGTGTACTACCAAGGTAACGGCAAGTGTCAGGACGCTTGCGCCCATGCAGAGGTAGGAGGCGCACCTCAAAGATGTGGGCAACAGTGTCTTTCCCGTCAACCTGCTTCTTCATGACACCATCCTGGTAAACGCCGACGGTGGCGAGAATATCCAGTACAGTCTTGTCCATAGGCTCGAGACCATCGATAATGAGCGCGACGGTGATCTTTTGCCACCCAGGGACGCCCTCCTCTGCAGACCGACGCCAGTACTTGGACTGCTTCGTCTTGCAGATATCGCGAATGTTGAGCATGACACCGTGGAGGGTACGCGCATATAGGGTCTTATCTTCGTTGTAAGACGTGACCGCGATGAGGAGCTCCGTCTGGCGGTTGTAGAGCTTCGTCCGGAGACTGTAGCCGGAGGCCTCGGAGAAGTCATCGGGATCGCAGGTCGCAGCGGTGTAACGCATATGCCTGGAAAACGGGCTGAGCGCGGACGGTGTGTAGGGCAGGCGGAGCTACTCACGAGAACTCAGTAGTGTTGCTGCTTTGCCATTTAGGCTCGATAGCACTGAAGACGGGCGAAGGCACGGCGTATTCGGTGATGAAGTTACCCTTGGTGAGCTTAACCTTGCGGGTGACACCACGCTTGATCGTCTGGCGACGCCTCCACTGGCTCTCTACGCCGGTAGAGGATGTGGACGCGAGGGAGATTGGACGCTGGCCGTAGGGATCGCCATATGCGTTCGGATCAAAGGGACTGAAGGCGGAGATTTAACAAGGCTGATGAAGATACTTCAAAAAGTACGTACGGGTACTGGGTACCGGGATGCAGCAACTTCTCGTTCTCCTCCTCATCGTTGTACTGGTCGAGGGTTCCAAACTCGGTAGGGAATGAAGTGACGCTCTGGCTGGGCGTGGGGAAGGAGGGTTCTGAGAAAGTGATTGCGGGGTGCCGTTCGTAAGTGTCGGTGAGTTGAACGCCATGGCCGTGGGGCGAGCCGGAGTTACTAGATTGCTGGGAGGGGAGCGGGGGCCGCTGGTCCTGGGACATGATGGGGAGCTCGCCGGCGCAGAGGCGGAGGAGGCGTCGGGGAAGCGTGCGGTGGTGGGGTCGTAGTCCAAGTGGCCAATATATGTACCAACGCGCTGTGGCTCCAGCGCTTTCACAGCCCCTCCGTCTTCTGCAGACTCCTGCCACTCCGGCCAGACGAGGCACTGCTATTCCAAAACACCTGCGCACGCCGCCTCGCGTCTGTGACACCGACACGGCCTTCCCTGACGCTCCTTCGCTTCCCCCGTGCATCCGTGTGACCAGTGAGGCGGCGAGCAGACATTGTGAGTTCTGTTTTGTCTGCGCGGGTGCCCGAGCACACCTCGTTCTCTGCTGCACGAAGCTCGCAAGCTGCGGATGAGCACAGCGCCAAGCTCGCTTCACCGAAATAAGTAGTCGTGCGCTGCCTTGGTCACAGTCTTCATCTGTTACCCGATCCGCAGGTCGTCGCTCGGTCCATGAAAGGAGGCCAATGAATGTCGACCGCGTTGTTTTCAGGGTGAACGAGCCCCTCAAGCTCAAGTCCCCTAGTTGCTCGATCTTCGGGTCCGCGTCCGTTTTGAATAGCACGGGGTGCCCGGGGTCGTCAAAGTCCTTTCACCACTCGCTTGATCTTCGCACTCGCCCCGGGCGCCGATCCCGAACAAAACGAGGCGAGCTTTTATTTGCGACTGCCCGACACTTTGTGGACCGGTGAGGGAGTCTCTGTCTCGGTAGGTCTCCCATCACGCTCGGCGCAGCGCTGGCGGGTGGAGATGCCCCGATCTATCTCAACTAGCGATCACCGATACACGCGGCCGTGACCATGACTGTCCGCTGCGGCTTCCCCAGTCGCCGGTCCCCGCACCCAACGCGAGCACATTCCACCAGCCCACAAGGTTCTCCTCCTCCAACGGACACATCAGCATGGTTCCCGGCTCGCTACCTCCGGTGGTGCTCTACCAGTGAGTCTCCTCTATGGAATCACCATCTGCCTTGTTTCAGCGCTCTGTGCATCCTCATCTGAGTTCCTGAACCACCTAGCTATGAGGCCTCGCCCATAGCGCGCAAAGTGAGGAATATTCTCGCCGTCAAGCGCATCCCCCACGTGCGAGTTGAGGTTCGTATGATCGACATCGCTAGCTCCGCCGCAGATACTCACCTTTGTGGCTCACGCAGATGCCCATGACTTTGCCTCGCCCCGACCTCGCCGATCGGTTGGGTATCACGTATCGGCGCATACCAGTCTTGGCCATAGGCCGCGATGTCTACTGTGATAGCAGCCTCATTGCATCCGTGCTTGAGCGTCGTTTTCCAGCTTCCGACGGTTTCGGAACGCTGTTCCCCAAGCGCAAAGGCTCAGACAGGACTGATGCGGCCATCATCAAGCAGTACACTATGAGCTATGCAGACCGCGTCCTCGGCACTGTCGCATCATTTTTGCTGCCCTACCACAAGTTCAAGCCCGAATTCCTTGCAGATAGGACCGCGGTGCGCATATTCCCCTTTGCATATTCCGCTTTTCGATCGTTTGCCAAGTATCTCATGTCCTCCGAATACAGTGGTTCGGACAGAAGCTCGATCCTTCTGCCATGCAGGCCCGACAGCCACTCGGAAAGAGCTGGTTGAGCTCTCACCTTGTTCGTCCATTGCTGATCCGCCTCATGTCAATCTCGCTTACCCCACGTTGCAGGCTCTTCTTGAGGAGCAGTTCGCAGATGGCCGCGAATGGCTGTTCGATACTGAAACGCCTAGCCTTGCGGATCTTTCTGTGCATTATGTCTGGGAATGGTTGGCAAGCTTCAAGCCCATGCAGCCCGCAGCAAAGGAGTTGCTGGATGCTACCGTTTTCCCTGCCACTGTCTCAGTGAGTACCTCTAACGCATGAAGGCCTCGACGTTGCTTACGTTCGATGGCACCCCTTTGTAGTGGATTTCCCGCATGACGGAACACACTGTAAAGGCTCATACTGCTCACAAGTTCTCCATACAAACTGTGTCTGGTGAGAGGGCGGCGGAGATAATCACGTCTTCCGCTTTCGAGGACCTTTCGGGCATCGGGTTCGATGAGACCGAAGGTACTCGCCTAGGTGTTCAATTGTCACAGCTCGTCTCAGTCACTCCTGACGACAACGGTGAGAGGTCTCGAGCATCAAAGCGTGTTATTAGAGGTTCTCACTCGGATCTTTCGCAGGCAAGGTGCCCACTGTTGGGAGACTTCTTGCTCTCAACAAGGAACAGGTGGTGATTGAGACTGAGGGCTCCGCTGGGACGGTTCGCTGCCACTTTCCCAGAATCTACTACGTGGTGCAGCCCGCGGCTAGTGCAAAGCTATAGCTCGTTATATGCAGAATCATGGAATATCCTCCGACTTTACTAGTCGCTTTGATCCTTCAGGCATGCTGAAGTCCGCCAGCCGCTTTCCTGACTTTCTTTACACAGTCCCCGTACACTGTATCCTTTTAGTTGAGCGCTCTACTTATCACGGCTCAGTCGCATCCGCGAACGTGGCTCGTCCCACAACGTGCGGACGCACGAGCACGCAATGAGCGCCAAAATGTGTAGCCTAAGCGGTCGCCGGTGACGCCAGCTTTTCGACCTTGCTGTCCTCAGCCACCACACCACAGCTTCCGGGTCAGTCTCAGCACCTCCCGCCGCGCCCCCTCGCGGCTGTACGACCCCGCCTTCTGCTTTGTTGCTCAGCTAGTCCCCAGCCACCGCTCGCATCACACATCGCGCCGCCCGCGCGCGCAGGACAGCACCGACGGGAACCGTCGGATTGCACAGACGAACGGCGTACGGTCTCGGACGCCTCAGAAATGCCAGCACAGAATGCGCCCGCTCCTGCGGGGGGTGGTAACGCCCCGGCCGCGGAAGAATCGCCTATGCGTCGTGTATGGAGCGTTTTGCAGGTGCGTCCTCTCGCGACGTTCACTCCCCCTTTGCGCCCGCGCCATGTCGCACACCGCACCCTCCGCGCGCTGCATCTTTGGCGTGACGGCTGGGGGATTTCCGAAAAAATGCAATGCTGACTGGGGCTTGCGCGTCCTGCGCGGTGCGCGGTACAGCAAGTGATCATGTTCTACGCCATTTCTCAAATCGGTGCGTGACGCGAATTGCGACTTTTCATACCGCATCGCCCGCTGACGCTCGCACCCCCCTTCCTCCTCGCTCTTGCTGCGGGCCGCGATCGCGTCGCGTCCCCAGCCTCGAAGTTCCTTGGGGCAAACAAGCAGCCACAACAGGCGGCGCAGCAGGCGGCGCAAGTCGCACCCGCCCCAGGGCAGGAGGGCGGCGTCCCGCAGGCGCAGGTGCCCGCGGTGCCAGCGCAGGCGGTGCCGGCGTGGCCTCTGGCGCTGCCCCTCGCCATGCACGTGCATTTGACGACGTCGCCGACCGGGGACGTGTTCTCGCGCAGGTGGACGAAGGGCTACCGCGAGGACACGGACAAGGACCTGCCGAGTCTCGTGTGGAGCAACATCACGTTTGGAGACTGGAACGAGAAGCGGGTGAACGAGTTCGAAATCAAGATCCCCCTTGTGAGTGGGCCTGTTTGTCTACCGCAGGGTGCGAGTGCTTATGCGTGCGCGCGCGGGGATAGAGCGTACAAAACAACGGCACGCTTTGGGCGGACGTGTTTCTGGTGCGCGACGGGGCGAGCCCGGACCCGTCGGACGCCAACTTTGACCCGCGGTCGGTTCACCACGTCCGTGCACGTATGTTCTCTGTTCTCTGTCGTTGTGAGACATGGACGACAGCTGATTGCGGATGAATAGCACTTACGAAGTATCTCCCGAAGACGAAAGTGCGAAAGGAAAAGAACCTCCTAAAGGGTCCCGCTGAAGGCGAAGCGGCTGAGGAAGAACAGCCTGATGTCATTGTCTCTCACTGGCATCCTGTAAGTTCTTCAGGCGCGAAGACACTACCGTCATAGAGCTCACCTTGCATTTGTCAGAATATGACGTTGGCACTGATCTCAGATAACCCAGTTATTCCCCTCCAACAGGTCCAAGCCACCTCAGCGCGCTGTGAGTCTTCCTGTGATTCGCGTCGCGACCGCGCTCCTCAACAATACTCGTTTTGCAGACATTGAACTCACCCCAGAGCGGGACCCGAGCGGACACCCATACTACAGGCCCATCATCTTTCCGAACGAATTCTGGCATCTGCGCTCGCAGTATGTTGAAATCAATTCCACAACGCCCGTCCTGCCGCTCCAGATCGAGTTCCAGCCAATGTCGTACTGGAAGTTCACCATCTTTGCGTCCTTAACTCAAAGCTTCGCGGAGGCGGCCAAGCAGCAGGGCGCGAATTCGGCGTCTGAGCTCGACGAAGTCAAGAGGATGCTTACGGAGACGAATCCGTACTTCCTCGCGGTGACTGGAATCGTCAGCGTGCTTCACGTGCTGTGAGTGGATCGTACCTTCTGTCTTGGCATTCAATTGAGGCTAACATGCATGCAGCTTCGAATTCCTCGCATTCAGCTCCGATGTGTCTCACTGGAGGCACAAGCAAGAGCTCGTTGGCGTCTCCGTCAGGTAGGTTTCTGCCGGGACTATGTCTCGATGGCTTGCAATGCTGACCCCGATGTAACAGGACTGTTCGTACATACCTGCGGTCCTCAACATACTTGTACACTTACACTTCTTATTCAGATTGTTATGAACGTCTTCGTGCAGCTGGTCGTCCTTCTGTATCTCATCGACAACAACCAAGACACGAGTTGGATGATTCTAATGGGCTCTGGGATTGGAGTTGTCATTGAAGCGTGGAAGGTAATTCGACTCTATGTGCGCACATTGCTACATTGCTAACACATCCCCCAGATCACAAAAGCAGTAGACATTAAGATAGCCCCGGCCCCAGCTGGGTCTCTGCTGCCATACAGTATACAAATCAAGGGTAAGTTCGGTCATCTGTCGACCACGCAACCTTTCAATAATCGGTGGACTTTCTAGACAAGCACGTCTTGAGTGAGGACGAAAAGAAGACTCAAGAGTCAGTACCAATCTCCTGGCTACCTGCTCTGATGTACTCACATCGCTCTAGATATGATAAACTTGCGTTCCGCATAGTATCCTACTTCACGATACCCTGTCTAGCCATCTACTCGGTCTATTCCCTCCTCTACGAGACTCACAGGGGATGGTACTCGTTCGTAATCTCAACACTAACCTCATTCGTATACATGTTTGGCTTCGTACGTCTTCTACCTGACCTGTTTCCAGTGATCATGCTCTCACCTCTTGTAGGCGCAACTCATCCCTCAACTCATCATCAACTACAAGCTCAAGAGCGTAGCACATATGCCGATGAAGGCTATGGTTTACAAGACGCTGTCTACGGTACGTCACTTTAGTGTCCGATCAGCGCGTCCTAACGCAAGATTGCTTCTTAGGTCGTGGATGACCTCTTCGCGTATGTAATGTGTAAGATCGCGGGGTTCTCTGGCTTCTGACCCCGTCTTTACAGATTCTGCATCAAGATGCCGATTCTGCACCGTCTGGCATGTTTCCGGGACGATGTCGTCTTCCTCGTGTTCTTGTACCAGGTGCGTGACCCTGAGCAGCGCAGGTGTGGCCGCGACGTGTTGATGCGCATTTCCACTCCAGCGATGGATTTACCGCATCGACCCCAAGCGAGTGAACGAGTACGGTCAGGTGATGGGGTCCGGCGTGGACGTGGTCGAGGGGGACAAGAAGACTGAATCGAAGAAGGATCGGTGACGTCTCGGCGGTCTGGGGAAGCGCGGGGTCGGAAACGCTATCTCGGCCGGAGCACTGTGCATCAGTGCTGGCTTACGGGAGATCAGTAGCACATATGGCATGTCGGGAGAGTACTAGTGGTTGCGGAACATGTGCGCGATGTTGTTCGATAGTACCGGCACGCGTGGCGGGAGTCCATTGTGGGCTATATACGGCCGACAGGCTGAACGGGCGGCCGGCAATCCAGTGGACGGCGCATGTGAACAGCGCAGCGCAGAGCGCTGCCGTACCGGGGCAGGATGAGCGGACAGGTGACCTGGCGGGGCGGGGGCTGACGGCGCGGCGAGGACGCGGGGTCGCAGCGTGTTTGCCGGTGGCCAGCGCGCGGCCAATCGGACCGGAGCCGGTGCGTGGTAAAAAAATGGCGCTCCGATGTTGACTGGGAGTGACGGTCGAGCCACCGCCTCCCTTTTCCTTGTCCTTGCCTTGCGTCAACTGCCTCCGCCGCGCCCGTGCCCGCGCCCCAGCCCTCTCGTGCCATCCTACTTCGCACTCTCTTGCACACTCTCGCGCGCCCCTACGCTCCCGTGCTCGCTGCCGCACCCGCCCTCCAGCAGCTGGCCCGCCATGGCCCCGAACGGCGCTACCCCTCGGTCGTTTGCGTGCAAGTGTCTCAACGTCCGCATACACGCGCAAGCTACCAAAGACGCCTCGCCCGCCGTCGAAGCCGGCTTCTCCGCTGTCCATGTCGCTGACGACGGCATCCTTGTGGTCAGTGTCCGGGTGCACCTCAGCCTGCCATTGTCGCTGATTTTCTTCGATATCGCTCGCGCGGACAGGCCCATACCGAGGTCACCCTCAGAACCCGCTGCAAACCCATCCCCGACTCTGGCTCGCCCACCGCCGAGCTCACGCGCCACACCACCATTACATGCCTCGTGTGCGGCATGCTCGTCTACCGTGTCGCGCAGCGCATTACCCCGGACCTCGCCTCCGAAGAGGGGCCGCTGCTCCCCACTGAGGACTGGGTAGAGAAGGAGTTGTGCAAGAGTTCTTCCGGCTGGATTGAGGTCTACAGGGGCTGTCTGGTGAGTGCACGCTTTCCTTCGCTTCCCTGCCGCATCGTTGTATGCGGGGATTACGTCTGCCCCGCTCCGCTGCAGCACTTCAGCGGAGTTACGCGTCCCAGCCACTCTGGCGTCTCGTCTCGTCCTTAATGACGCCATTAACCTGTGCGCACCTCCAGACAGGGGACGAGATCACCCAGGCCGAGTCTTCCCCCTTGTTCTCGACGCTCTACAACATCGTCCTTCCGGGCGGCACGCCGCCGTCCGTGTCATCCTCGGACGCAGAGCCCTCAGACCACGTCAATGTTCGTGGCCCCTCTCAAGACGGCAGGAAACACCTCCCAGAACTCCCGCCGCTATTCTTGCCCCCACCATTCACCCCCTCACATGTCGTTTTTTCGCACTTTGCTGCTGTAGCGAGCGAGCGGTCCCAGCAGCTGAGGGACGAAGCCGAAGAAAGCCTGGCTCGGCTCACCGAACAGAAAGTCGCGGAAGTGCACAAGGCCGAGGCTGCTCTTAAACAGGAAGTGCAGCTGGTCTGGACGCGATTCATGGACGGCTTGCGCATCTTCGAGCAGTCCCCCGCGCCGCGGCGGCGGACGAGCGTCTCCGGCAATGGCGGAAGTGTGAGCCAGACGGTGGCACAAACCTCCGCTTCCGTCCGGATCTCGAGCTTTGTTCCAACCCGTTCGCCGTCCACGCGGACCTCGCCACAGCGCATGGACGTGCCCCCATCTGCATTGTCTACGTCGCTGAAGACCTCGGCCTTCCACCATCCAGACGCACAGCGGCATGCGAACGGCACAAACGGCACCTCTACTGCACGCGGGTCCTCCAATGGGTCCGGCTCGCCCTCGCCACCGAAGTCTAGCCCCGCGCGCGTGCAGTCGACCCGGTCGTCCTTGACACCTGCCTCCGCAATCAACATCGACGCGGAGACAAGCATTCGAGAAGCGTATCGTCGCGAAATGAGTGAGACGAAGGACACCGCGACCAGCTTCCGCTACGTTCTGGACATCGAAGCCGAGATGGAGCAGCACAGGCGTGCGGCGGAGGCGGCGGAAGCGGAGATCCCGTCTCCCCCCGTGGCGTCCAGTTCACATGCCCCACCCGAGGACCACCATGCCGCGGCGGGTACCGGGAAGTCGCCCCGCATTCACAAGAGCGCCATCAAACACGCGGCCGGAGAGACGTCCAAGTCACCCAAATCTAAGCCCGCTGAGGGCGAGACTCTGGACGTGCAGAAGGAGTTAACCGAGAAAGGCAAGCGCAAGGTCACGTTCGATGTGCAGCCTGCGGTCGCGGTCATCGATGAGGGCGATGCGGGCTCCGAGCAACTTACTCCCCCCACGGACAACGATGGTGAGTTGGTGGAATGCCCGAGACAGCTGTGCTGCTGACACGTGACGTCCTTCCAGATCTAGTGTTCGATATGGACAATGAGTCTGAGACCTCCACGGTCGCACCTGCCGAGGAGGCTGAGGTTGTTGTGGACCAAACGAAGCCACCTCCCCCAGAACACGTGCGGTTGCCTCCCGTTCGGCCCTCGCATAGTCGATCATCAAGCAACTCGGGCTTGCCACCCCAGCTACAGTCATTACGCCCTGCGTCGCTACCGGCACCCTCATCTATGCGCCCTCCGTCCCGCAACCCAACGCCGCCATCCACGGAAACTGCAGAGCGTAGCAAGGCTCTGCGCGAGTCCCTTGTCTCTCCGGATCCTTCAAGAACCCGCCCGGACATCGTGCAGAGTCCCATCGAGGTTCCCGAGGAAAACGACTCGGAGGACGATCCTCGCCAGTCCGAGCTCCTGCGCCTCGTCAACGCGAGTACACCCAGCCATCGGAATGCCTGGAAGAAGAACAGCAAAGCCTGGCAGGTGTTCTATAACCGCCGCGACCGGCGCGCGGGCGAGGTCGGACCCGAGCCGATCCATGAAGAGAGCAGCTACACGTCGGACGATCTGAATGCGAAGCCCCGTTCGTACAATATCCCTGACAGCGATGTCACCGATGAGGATGATGGTGAGCGTTTTTGACGCCTCCGTCGGAGATGCGTGTTCGTTGACGGCCATCACTTCAGATGCGTACCTCGCTAGCAGAGGCCAGCACGGTATCGCCCAGTCGCTGCCCATTCCCATTGGTCCGCTTGGCCGCGATGGCTTCGAAGTGCAGCCTAAGACGTCGCTTGCTGATCAGTCTGGCTTGGTCGTTCCGGCTCTCCGCAACAACACATCCACGTCTCTCAGGCGACAGTCGTATGCGGAGCGTGAACGGAAGAGGTCGATTGACCCTGGCGCGCTCGACTTCATCGACAGCGGCGACGATGATGATGACGATGACGTGGAGATCGTGGCCGATGAGATCGGAAGCAAGGCTCGTCAACGGGCATTGAAGATTATCGAGAAGCGGAACGAGATGCCTGAGGCTGGTACGTCCCTGTCTCATCCATGAAGCACCATCAATTCACCTTGGGTCTGCAGGCATGTGGCGAAGTCTCGCGGCGTAACCGACGACAATGTGATCGACATCTATCATAGTATTGCTTGCTAATGTCCTCCACTGCCCTGACAGTTGTTTGTACTCTTGCACTTCCCTTGCAGTCACACTACGTATCACCACATCCTACCGTCTATCCTGTTCACCATCCATCACCCTGCTCCTGCCACTGTGCCCATGACGTCGACGCTCTGTATCACCCGCTGTCATTGCCCAGCTTTGCAAACCCCCCCAACTGCACCTGCACCTGCACCGCCCCTGCTCTCTGTACATAATTGTATCACCTAGTAACTTGCACGCCGACTCTCCGCCCGAGGGCACGTCGCGCTGTTGTACGAACCCACGTTATCATGCGCTTACGTCTACGTCGGTGCCGCGCCTCGCCCACGTTTTCGTTGTACCGTGCCACATCATAGCCACGCTCACACGCAATCCCACACTCGATACCATTCGTCCCCATGGTTTTTGCGACACCTTCGACCCGTCGTGATTCTCGCCGTTTGGTACGCCTAGCCTACGCGCGCGTAGTTCGCGGCGAGATGGGGTGCTTATGATTATTAGGTAGACTATATATGTATCTAATGCAACTTTTGTGAACGCTACCACTGAGATGCGCAGCGAAGGGAGAGCGAGAGTCCGTAATGAGACGAGTATGCACAGTCAGAGGGACAAGCGAGACACGATGAAGCAGATCCGTCTATCCCGCGTCTAGTCCGGGCCCATCTCCGGCCCACCCATCATCGACAGCCCCGTGGGCTCGCCCGCGGTGCGACCCTCGTGCCGGGTGACGTTCTCGGTGACGCTCTCGTCGCCCGTGATGCCGAGGTCCTCCTCCGCAACGGCGGCGGTCGCGCCCTCCGCGGCGTCGTCCTCCACGGCGAGCTCCGCCAGCGTCTCGGTGAGGCAGCGCGAGCACTCGCACTTGAATCTCCAGCCCCGGGCGAGCTCGATGCGGCGCATGCGGCGCGCGAGCTCCGCGGACTCTTCGGCGGGGCGCTGGACGTCGACCCAGGCGATCGTGAGCTCGTCGCCGGCCTTGATCGGGCGCGTGGCGACGAGCTTGAGGTCGGTCGAGCCGGGGGCGAAGACCGGGCGGGTGGACGGGTCGCAGGAGTGTGCGAGCTGTGTTGAAGGTTTTTGGAAACAGGACATGAGAGACAAGATACGAAAGGGAAACAGGACGCACGTAAGATGAGACGAGGTACAGGCCGGCACCGAGCTGGCGCGAGGTGCCGTGCGGCGTGCGGGTGCGCTCTTGGTCCTCAGGACGCTCGGTTGGCGCAGGCTACGAGGCAGGACAGTCAGTACACCCACACAAACGCAGCGTCGGTACGAGAACGACGCAGCGCAACACACCTTGTCATCCCTGCCGCCGTCGGGGGTGATGCCGATCGCGTTGTACGAGAGCTTGCCGATGAGCATCGCGTGCCGGCCGGTCTCCATCGCGTTCTCGAAGCCGGGCAGCGCCGACGCGAGCACGTTTTTGAGTACGTCGACCTCCTGATCCGTGACGCTGCCCTCGAGGAAGCGCAGGCGCTCCATGTGGTCGCCGACGCCGTACCGGTCCTTGCCGTCCGCGATGCGGTGGAGCTCCGCCTCGAGGTCCGCCGCGCCCCCGGGGAGGAGCTTGCCCGTCTCGAGTGCGACCTGTTTCGCGAGGAAGCGGCCGGCGAGGACGTGCGCACGCTTGACGGGAGGCTTGTCGTCCGCACCGTTGAGCCATGTCGCGTACGCCGTCTGCGCGGCCTGCCGTGCGTCTGCGCTGAGCATACCCGCGCCTTCCGCAAGCTCGGGGGAAGGATGGGGTCGGAGCCGTGCAGGAAGTTGTACCACTGCCGGTGGGCCTTGGCGCGGCATGTCTGGGAGCAGAAGGCAACATTATACGTGTCCATGGAGGGTGACGCGAGGGAGGCTTCGTCCACGGGCTTGAAGCAGTGCGCGCAGTGCTTGCCTTCAAGATCAGCGTCCAGAGCAGAGATCATCGGCGTTTCCTGTGAACAAAGACGTCAAGGAGAGTATACAGGGTAGGAGGCCTTGCTTACGGTGTAAATGACATCGCCAGCGTTGAAGTCCTTCTTCGCCACAAGGATCTTCTTCGGGGGTTTGTCTTCCTCCGATGAAGCCGACTCGATGGCAACGTTCATCGCCTTTCCTGGGAAGAACTCATAATAACCTATCACCAAGCGATTTACGTTCCCTCAGCTGCGGAAACGACGTCCCTGGGAATAAAGGCTCACCTTCGACACGAGAAGCAATCTGATTTGACCGAGGACGAGATTGGCATGGAGAAGAAGCAAGAATGTATATTAGAAAGTGGAACGGCAGTGGAGCACAGACAGCAAGAGGCGGAGCGGTAGTGTGCAGGAAGCATTATAGATCTGAGGTGCTATCGAAAGCTCACTCCGACGGTGCCGGCTGACTGCCCGGGTCCGTGAGTTGGTCCCACTCTTGTGAGGACGTCTCGGATGGGGGTCCGGAGCGCGTCGGGCTCGTCTCTACATCTTCCGCATGCTCCTCGTGCTCATTCTCCGAATGCGAGATACTCACATCCGCGTTGACGAATTGCATGAACAGCTGGCGGGGAATGAGCGCGAGAATGCAGGCGACATGGTGGGCAACGTACCTCGAAGATGGGCTGGGGAAGCTGGTTTTGAAGCATCATGATGAACTCCACGGGAGAGGGATAGACACGGAAGGCGCGGTAGAAGCACGCGGCGGCATCCACGAAGAACAAGGGACCTGCAGGACATGAGTATCCGGACGTCGAACGCGATGTGGGACAAGCACGAAAGAGAAACGTACCTCGCGCCACGAATTGGTCGCCTGCCTCGATCTGAGCCATGAAGTAGACCTCCTTCTGCTGGGGGGTGGCTGGTGGCTCCTCCGACCCGATCTTGACCATCTGAGCCTTGATGTCCTCAGGACTGACGTTGATGGAACCGAGGCCAGAGACACTGGCAGAGGCGGACTGGTCCTGCTGTGTCTGCTTCGTCACCTTCTTCTTGTCCTTCCCTGCGGTGCACGGTGAGCGGCGACGCGTCATGACAAGTGGCGCGAACACGTACGCAGCTTCTTGCGGAAGTCCTTGTCATTTCGCCGCCGGTGGTCAAACCAGACGGCATACGCGACCAGGCCACCGAGGACGGTGACGGCGGTGATGGTGAGGGCAGTGGACGGCCGAGAGGCGGAGGACATGGTTGAGGCCGGAGACGAAGTTTGTGCCCCTCCTCCCCCGATGACACAACGCCCCGGCGCCTCCACGTCCCCCGCTTGCACGTGCACGGTCCGGCGTCGCCCGATCCGGCGCCTGTCGCAGTCTCTCCCTCTCCCAGCAGCAGCAGCACCGCCCAGCCCGCTGCGGTCAACTGCGTGATCACCCCGGCCGCTTGTCTTCTATCCCACGCATATAAAGCTTCCACCCAACGTTGTCGTGTGTGCCTTTGCCGCGACTCTCTTCCTTTCCCCAACGTTCACCCACCATGACAAGCTCTCGCTCTCCCTTGAGCCCGCTGGAGCTCGAGGACGCGTTCATCAAGGTCACATTCGAGGAGGATGCCATGCCTCAGCTTGCTAGCGGGGCTGCTGATCCTGCATACGAGCCTTGGGTCGATCAAGGTACGTCTCGTGCTGCTCGCATCTCTTTACTTGTGTCGAGCAGCGCACAGCTTCCAACAAGTTTGCCGAGCCCCCTGTATTCATGTACGTGGTGCTATCTTCGTTGGGAACTGCCATGGTGAACATCTCTGCAGGGCACGGCAGCTCCGCAAGCTGTACCCCAAGCACTCGGTCACTCTCGTCCAGGACCACTCCACCAACGTCCTGGGATTCCCCGGCGCAATGGTTCAGCCCACCTCTCCCGCGGACCTCATCACCAACTGTATCTTCATTCCAGTCGCGAGGCATATGTCCTCTGTCCCAGGTGTTCTCGTGGATCAAGTCCAATTTGGCTCTTTCACCGTCGCCTGGGACGTACGTGCCACCGTTTCGCGCCCCACCAAATCCTAGAGACTTATGTCATTTTCTATCCAGAAACATGATTTCCTCGTGTATGTGGTCAAGGTGCGAGTTCATGTACCGCCCTGAACAGAACATGCTGTAAACCTTCATGCGCGCAGTACCCGTACGGGATGGGCTACATGAACCAGACATTTGTCCTCCACGAGGGCCCGGAAGAGCCTTCGCGTGCGCTCTTGGTAGCAGCGGGCGGCTGGCATTCGCAGCTGCATCAAGAGATTCTCGTCTTCAACGGTAACTACTGGGAGAAGAGCTACCCGCTGTGGGCAGAAGTTCAGAAAGCGAACTGGGCCGACGTCATCCTCAAGGAGGAGTTCAAGACAGCGATGCAGAAAGATATACGAGGCTTCTTTGATTCCGAGAAGCTATACAAATCGCTTGGGATTGCATGGAAGGTGGGTCGATCAGAAGCTCGCTGGAACTTATATACTGATGTTCTCCGCAGCGGGGCTTGATCATGTACGGCCCACCTGGTAAGTGGCATCGAAAGTTGTGTTCGGAAAAGCCATTGACCGCTCTTAGGGAATGGGAAGACCATAAGCATGAAGGCTGTCATGAAGGAGTGCGATGACAAGGGATACGCTCCTCTCTATGTGAAGACGTTCACAGGATGGCTCGGAGACGAAGTGGCCATGCAAGCGACGTTCAACATGGCTCGGCAGATGGCTCCTTGCGTCCTCATTCTTGAGGACCTCGACTCCCTCATCACCGACCGCAACCGCTCATTTTTCCTGAACCAGCTGGACGGCATTGAGAGCAATGATGGTATCCTCATCATTGGTTCGACCAATCACTTTGATCGCCTGGATCCTGCTTTGAACAATCGGCCGAGCCGCTTCGACCGGAAATAGTGAGCATCAATTCGCCCTGCTCTATTGGTGCTCGCTTAACCTGAGGCACAGCCTTTTCGACGACCCCAATGAGGATGAACGCGCGCTGTATGCGATGTACTGGCAGAACAAGCTCAAGAACAACAACTCCATCGATTTCCCTGACAGCCTTGTCAAAGAAGTGGCCAGCCAAACTGAAGGATTCAGCTTTGCGTACCTGAAGGAAGCATTGTACGTCGGTCTCCGCATGACTCGGCGCCGTCTAGCTGACTCGACTGCCTTCCCCGCAGTGTCGCGACGCTCGTCCTCATGGCAGGTCAGGATGGCGATGATAAACCGGACTTTGCTGCGCTCCTCAAGGCACAGATCAAGGTGCTCCGAGAGCAGCTCGACAAGGACAAGGACGCCCGGGGTCACGCTCGTACCTCCGTTGCTTCCACGCAACCCCCGAGCCCTAGCGCCCAGTTCGGTCGCCGTCCCCCGCACTCGTCATCGCTCTTCAAGGTGGACGAGCGCATGCTCGGCATGCCTCGCATCTGGGACACGAGCTCCGGTTCCGTCGGCGGTATGCCGGGTGGCCTGCCCGGTGCAAGCGGACCATCAAGCCCTGAGACCGGTCTGGGCGCTCGGAGGGAACTACGCTCGATGGCGTACTCGTTTGGCCGGTCGTTCATGCCGTGAGCTCACATTACAGTCTCGGGGCAAGCAGTGGCCGCATCATACGGCGTGGAAAAATCTGATGGACAGGAATGGATGGAGTTTATGTGTGTACCATAGATTGGGGATTTGGATTTTTTCCCTTGTCCCGTACGTCGTGAGGGACGCGTGCAGTTCTCAAGGCAGCGAAAAGGTGCACGCACGACCCCTCGCCTTTGTCCGATAAGATACAGCGCTGACGCTACAACAGTGTGTCTGGACGGACGTGCCGCCCGGGGAGGATGTGAGGGAATGATCCCCTATGATCCCTCGCCGCCAAGAAGTCTCGCATCTCACTGCTGCAGGCGACGGGCCCTCGGGGCGTCGGATAATGAGACAGAGATAGAATGGGCGTCATCACGGCCGCTGAGACGTCTTATGACCTGCCACGTCCGAACTTTACCTGCAATTTCGGTGCATACAGCCCGCTAGTGAGTTACTTCCATCCCTTCGTCGCAGACCACAAGATTTGAACTTTCAGGTTTCTGCCCACAGAACATCACCGGCGTTTTGTGAACGCTGGAGGGGATTCAGCCCTTGAACTTTCTGTCCACAGTCAGTTTGTGGTCACACCCATCAAGTACAGTATACATGCTAACATCGACCTCTGAGCATACCGAGCTGTCGTGATAAAAAGTTGTAAGCTGCCTTCCATAAGGCCTTACGGCTCGGATGCCGTGTCACCTCAATTCGCACATGTCCACACGGTAAACCGGCCATTCGAGGCCGCACTTGGTGCTGTCGAACTATTAGGTTGCCGCCCAGTGAGGCCTTCAGGGGCCATTTCAAGCCTCGGGCCGCGATATGGCGCGCTCGCAGACGCCCATGGGACCACTTGGCCGGGGTCGAGTCTCAGATGCCGCCATGAACAAGACAGCGGCTAGGCCGTATGTGGAACGTATGGGCGCATCTTTCGACGGTCGTCCTCCGATCGCACAACGACCCGACCTTGCTGCAAACAGTCACAGCCCCGATGCGGCCCCCCTAAAAGTGCGTCTTGTCCCCGATGCGCATCCACCTTTCCTCTCTTGTTCCTTTCTGCGCTCACCTGCCGCTCTTTTCCTTGGGCTAGACTGCTTTCCGCCGTTTCCTTTTCCAGTAGCCCGCCCTCTGTCAGCGTGATGTTGGCCGCTTGCGCCTCCACCTCGCGCCTCTGGGATGTCGTGTTATTCCCCCTCCTCCTCCTCCTCCTCCTCCTCGCCTGCACCGGCCCCGTCTACGCCGCGGTCCCCGTCTCCCAGCCATCAGGCGGGGCACCGACCCCGGGCAATGTCGTCTTCTCCAACTTCTTCGGCATCTCGCTCGAGCTCTCGTTCATTAACTACTACCTCGGCAACGACTCGTCGACCGTCCCCGCTCCTGTCGTTCAGTACCTCTCGGCGCTGCACGCGCATGGGTCCGGCAAGCCCGTCCGCCTTCGCCTCGGCGGCAACTCGATGGACAGCTCGACGTACGTGCCCGGCCAGGCCGACCTCATCCACTTCACGGATCCGGACGCGAACGCGAACGACCAGCCTATCGATTTTGGCGCCCAGCTGTTCGACACGATGAACGCGATGAGCGACGCCGTAGGGGGTGCCGAGTACCTCGTCGGTGAGTACGGTGTTTGCACTCGCTAGACTGGCTTGGAAAGGCGGATTGGGCAGTAAGACGCCCATAGAATGGAGACCGGCGATCGTACCCCGCGCAGTGCGGTGCTTCAACTTGCGGCACTGCGGCAGCTGCTGGTGAGACAGGGGACGGTCGCACACGGGCCGCATTCATTGCGCCAAGACGATCGGCTGGTTTCCATCCAGGGGCTGTGCCTGGTGGTGTTGGGCGGTTCAACACGGGGCTGATCAGAGTCGGGATGTGTTTCCAGGGCTCAGTCTGCGGACGCCGAATAACACGAACATACCACTGTTGGCGGGAGACATCCAGAAGGCGGTAGGCGACAAGATCGATGCCTTTCTCCTTGGTAATGTGGGTTCGATCTAGTCCTAGTATTGCGACCGTCCGGCTCATCTCCGTGCGCAGGAACCGGACCTTTACTCTGCCCACGGGCAGCGCCCATACTTGAAGAACTATACCACTGACGACTACATCGATGTATGTCTTTCCGGGATATTAATGACCACACGTTGGTTGATGGAACGTTTCTGCAGGATTACCAAACTGTTTTCAACGCTCTGCAGAATACCCCTCAAGGAGATGTCTTGAGCCTGAACAACATTGCTGGCCCGACCACCTGTTGCTTCTGGGTAAGTGTGTCACATGGAATCCCCGTTGAGACACATCTGAGAGGATTTCCAACCAGGACCTCGCTCCGGTGCTGCAGTCTGGCTGGCTCGACAAGTACAAGCAGCAGTTGAAGTACATCACCGTCCAGCACTACCCCCAGAACACCTGCACTGGCAAGCCCTCCTTTGGCGTCGAATGGTACATTGTTCACGCCAACACCGTCCGGCTCGCATCTTGGCAGACGCCCGGCATCACGATGGCCAACGCGGCGGGCAAGCCGATGATCATGGACGAATTCAACTCCATCGCCTGCGGCGGAGCCCAAGGCGTCTCGAACACGTTCGGCGTCGCGCTCTGGACGGCTGACTACGCGCTGCAGCTCGCCGCCGTCGGCTACAAGGCGGCGTACATCCACACCCGCGAACCTGGAATCACCTACAACCCCTTCGACCCCCCGCACGTCCCCGCCGCGCAGGCCGGGGCTTGGCTCACCCAGCCGCCGTACTACGCGATGCTCCCCGTCGCGGAGGCCCTCGAAGGCACCGACGGCGCGCGCGTCGTCGACCTCAACCTCCAGAACTCGAAGACGGTGCAGACGGCGACCGCGGCCGGGTACGCGATCTACGCGGGCGCGTCCGCCGCGATCCGCACCCTCGTCCTCTTCAACTACCAGAACGCGTCGGGCGCGACGGCGGACTACGCGATCGACGCCGCGCTCGCCGCGCAGGCCGGCTCGGCGGCCGCCGGCGCGGTCACCGTCCGCTACCTCGCGGCGGCGTCGGTGAACGAGGCGACGGAGATCGCGTACGGGGGCCTGACGTACGCGGGCGTCGGGGACGCGCACCCGGTGCCGGCGACGTTCGCGGCGAGCCGCCCCGACGCGAACATGTCGTGCGCGGACGGGTGCACGGTGCAGGTTCCTGGACCGGGCATGGCGGTCGTGTTCTTCGGGGGCCCGAGCACGGCGACGGCCGCGGCGAACAGCAGCGCGAATGCGACGAACTCGGGTCCGCATACCGGAGAGAACGGGAAGTCGGGCGGGGACAGCGTGGCGTTGAGGGGTGGGGTTGCGCGAGAGGTCGCGGTAGGGGTCGCTGTTGTGCTTGCTTTGCTTGCTATCGTTTGATGGGTTTATACTTGCTTATCTTTCTGGACTCGAGGAGGTATGGATAACGGACATGTAGATGCAATATATGTTGGCGCACGAAACTGGTGAAGCGACTGGGACATGTGCATGATTAGCTGGGGCTGTGTCTTGGCTGAGTCAGCATAAACTTCGAACCCATACTTAATCACGTGACGCCGGTGCATTGCCAGCACATCAAGCTCCGAAGGCATTTGAAGTAGTACTGCTAGTAACAATTCCGCCAAGGCTGCATGGGTGGTCCACGCCGAGCCCATTTTTATCTCTTAGGCAGCCCTAACTACCTTGTACAGTGCGTCACTCGCCCACTATCCTAAGTCTCAGACTCTCAATCATATTGACTTCGCAACTCCGCCGAACAGGAACAAGTGGCCCAGCGTTCAACGACTTGCTGATGGAGGAAGATGGCGTAGGCTGATCTTCACTCGCAGCACGGACATTTTGGTTCCTGATGTCGAAGAAGGCCCTCCACTGATACCTCAGAACGTCAAATATGTGACCTCGTACAACTGGACAAATGATCTGCAGCCTACCATCCTTGTGCCCGGTACGGAATCCCCCGTCTGGGCCAATACCTGCGTTCTTACCTGGTGTGCTCCGCCATTAGGCTCTCCACGGCAATGGCTTCCCCCAAATACGCCATTCACAGTCCCGAGCTTCAAAGTCACTGGTACAGAGGCACCGGAGCTTGCGCTGCACACGTTGTTTCGCGCCGCGGACTTCACCGCAAGCATACACCCCGAATACGCTATTGACTGGTCCGCCGTCGACGTCGTTACAGAAGTTAGTGTGCTCAGTGCGACCATGTCCTGGATCCGTCGTGCGACGAGCCCGAAAACGGAGTGGGAGGCGGATCCCCACGTGGTCGGCTTCGACATACAGCCAACTGCTGGCAGGACCATCCTAATACACCGCGCGCCACCCAGCGAGGCCTACACCCGTGCGAAGGTGCAGAGGATGTTGTCGCCGGGCCATGACGTACGGTACGGCATCCACTTCGAGAGCGCGACCACCACACCAGCCGCAGGCTGTGAGCGCGGCCTCGAACACTTTCGGGTCCTCCAATACGTGAGCAGCCTTGCGCGGACGTCTGTGTATCCGTGCCTTCGCTTATCTGTCTGCCCACAGGACTTTGGCGGGCTGAGGCTCGTCGTCCGCGGCGAAATCGACGCCTACTTCCCTCCAAACGCTCTCGGCCTCCCCTCCGCGTCCTCTTCCCAGTCGCCGTCTTGCCCGCACAATCCTGAGGGCCGGCGCCCGCGGCCACCTTCGCGGAGCGCAGACATCTCTGTCGTCCCCGCGGGCGCGGTTGTGCCTCAGTCCGCACTGGTGGAGCTCAAGACGGAGGCCCTGCACGAGTTCGGCATCCCGCGCAGGGCCATTTGGAACCGCGTATACCCGCAGATGTTGCTCTCGCAGACACCGACGCTCCTGACCGCGGCGCGCAGAGGCCCGGACTTCATGTTCATGCGACAGACCCGCGTCGACACGACCGAGTTTCGCGGGCGGGCCGCGGAGTGGAGGTACATGCAGCGCGGCTTCTACCAGCTCGTGGCCGTGTTGCGCCGGTTCCAGGAGGTCGCGCCCTTGTTCGCGGGCGGGGGTCCGTTCACGGCGTGGGTGCGCAAGAACAGGCTCGAATTGGAGGACATCGACAGGACGGCGGAGCATTGGATGCTAGAACCGGAAGATCTGGCTCGGTTTGCGCCGGTAAAGGGCTCCGTTGGGTTTGGGCAGGCTCGGACTCGTCGGAGATGATCTGACTCGGGACAGACTGCTGGCGGTACTGCTTCATCTGGTATATTGATATTCCCGCGACTCACCATTGCGCGCAGGAAGATTTCTAGTCCCGTATGGTTCAGTGAAAATCACTTGAACTTGTGTGCGAGCATCTGGAGACATGCGCCGCTTGACAAACGTCTCATGCAGGTGTGACGGTGCTGTCGATCTTCGTGGGGTCCTCGAGGATGGACTGGTGTTTGTGGAACGAAAAGGCAGTACTGTCTGCGAGTTTCAGACGGAATATTTTCGAAGGTGGATCTGATACCTTGCACGAGTTGCCCTTGTCGCTGTCAAGAGTGCAGTATTCAAGTTGGGGCTTGGCGCTAGATGCGGGCCGCCTCGGGCCGCCCGCTGATGGAATCGTTGCAACTGTACTTACGTAATTAAACGACCGGAGCTGTGTTCATAGCGTGCCACGGCCCGTACCGTACGCCGTGTCGCGTTTGCTCCTATCCACCACCTATCCGGTTTGAAGCCCTCCATCAGCCGTACATTCGCCATCTGTCCGCCTGTCCCTCCCCAGAGGAGCCCAAGCGTGACGCCTTCACCCTGCGACTGGCATCCCGATCGCGTCTTACCAGTGCGAGCCCGAAATCCGAGGTGCAAAGTTGCACATCGTCAAGGGCACGAGCCATGTTGCTTGAAGATGGGCCCAGTGCGGGGCCAACAGAGGTTTTTTGCGGTTTCGCCCCACCGAAACCGTATGCAACCTGTGGGTTTCGAATGCGCGTGGGGTAAAAGGGTTTCGGGTGTGGGTGTCAGGTGTCGCGGCAAGAGCTTATGCTCCAACCTGTGCCAATTCGGAGCACCGCTGACAACCTCCTAAGCAGATAATCCAACATCACACAAAACTCCTTCCACACTCCATCAAACCCACGAGGTTCCAACGTCGCTTTTAGCCAGGTGGCAGTGTTCGGCCGTGAGGTGGTAGCTTCGTAGGTCTTTCAAGGTTAAAGTTCGTCGCAGAATCCGAGACTGAGGCGGTGTGCCTGGAACCTCGCAGCGTAACCAGACCCGTCTAGGCAGCATACGCAAAGGGGTTGCGCCGCGTATACTGGCGCATGGGCTGTATGTCGTAGCCAGCTGCCAGACCCCGGCGGTGCACATGACGACGTAGGCATGATCAGCCCGCTTGGGTTGGATTAATATTGCACTTAGGCCTGCCTACGGTGGTGTAGAGGCATGGAGGTCTGCCTATGACAGGCCATGACTAGGCACTCAACGTAGGCGCTTCTGGCCGCACGCAAGCTGGGTCGTAGTCTGTAGACAGACCGTCGGCCCACGTCCCACACGCCCCTTCTCGAGCCTTCATCACGCAGTGAAAACAATCCGGATCAGGGAATTTAACCGTCCCTCCAGAACTCGAATAAACGGCCAGGCTCCAAACTCCAGTCTGCTCCACATTGGCCGAAACCTTGCGGCCTGGAGATGGCCGCCTCAGGTGCTGGTGAAGCAGCTGAGGGTGAAACTGACCCCACATCCGGTGCCATGCGCGTCCAGACGAACACCTGATCCAACGCACGCGGACCATGATATTTTTGCGCACAACATGTGCAGCTTTGCACGCTTTATAAACCAGGCGAGCAGCACCAGTCGAACTCCATCGCAAGCTTTTCACTCCCAGTCTTCAGCTCGCCTTCCCACCACAACCACCACCACAACCGCCGCCGCCATCATGTTCACCAAGTCCATCATCCTCGCCGTCGCCCTCGCTCAGCTCGCCGCCGCCGACACCCTGTTGCTCTGGCTCGGGAACAAGTGCACCGGCGCCGATGAAGGTTACACCAGCCCCCTGCCTCTCGGCTCGTGCATCGAGTTCGGCCAGGCTCAGAGCTACATCCTCGACAAGGACGACGGGAACACGTACAACCTCTACAGCGGTGGAGGATGCAACCAGTACGTCGGTCAGGTCGCGCTCAGCGGGACGTGCTTGGACGTCGGCAACGAGGCGACCGGGATCATCAACATCGGTCCTCAGAGCAAGAAGCGTTGGATCCGGTAAGAGGCTGCTTCGCTGCGCCCTGCTCTTGCCGTTCCAGTCGCTGATCATCCACCGTGTCTTTCCAGCGGCGCGAACGCCATCGGGGAGCTTGAGGCCCGCGAGCCCGCCCCCGCCCCCGCGGCGAGCACGAACGTCAAGCGGTCCCCGAACGGGGTCGTGATCCAGAAGCGCGTCGAGGGCGACACCTACCAGTGCCCGAACGTCCCGAGCGGCGCCGACTACTTCTTCGTCGTCCAGCAAGAGAGCGCGACCCACACCGAGACGTTCGGCTCCGAGGATAACACCATCCGGAACGACTTCGACTCGTCCTTCAACTCCGCGTACCAGAACCCGAGCGGGCAGACTGTCGTCACGAGCTACACCCGCTCGGGGGCGACATCGAAGACGTCCAGCTCACGCTCACGATGCAGCAGGGCGTCATCCAGGACATCCAGAGCCAGGACATCGACTCGCTCGTCAGCAGCCTCGAGGACTTCCGCGGCGGCCAGTCGAGCCCTCTCCGGTTCGTCATCGGGCTGTACACGGGGCAGATCAACCACCCGAACGCGGGTCTCATTGGTGTCTTTGACTGGAACGGCCTCTGAGTGGTGAGCGCGGCGAGTGAAGGAGGTGTGGGAGGCGAAAAGAATTACTATGGTAGTGATACAAGTGCGACCTTAACTTAAGCATGCATGAATCAAGTGGTGTAATGCGTTGCATATGTTGTCGGATCCTCCCTTGAAGCCTCGACAGCCCTACGCCCTGCGCGAGATCTAGAGGGTCAGTTGGTTTATCACTTGCACGGCGCTGGACTCTGCCTTCAGCGCTGTCTGTATCTGCTGAAGCGCGGGGAAGACGGGTTCGATTACGTCGACGCTGGGGGTCGGAAAACACGTTCCGATTTGTTTTGCAGGCTGTAGTCCTGCTCCGGCCCGGCAGGCCGCTCAGTGCTGGCAGGCTCGAGCACTGTGTAAGCTGAGGACACCCTACCCTTCCATCCACCATGCCTCAAGTCACCCTCGACTTCGATGCAATGTAAGGCAGTCCTGCGATCGCTCGCGTCACGACTGCAATGACCCCGCCGATCTTTCCCGTACAGTCTCTTTGACATGGACGGCACCTTGGTCGATTCGACCGATGGTGTCGTCGGCGCATGGGAGCACTTTAAGGAGAAGTATCCCGGCCTGAACGTAGACCAAGTTCTCAGCAGTGCGTGGTCTCGCCGGTCACCTGTAGAATTGCTGTCTTTCAACTGTTCTGCCAGGCTCGCACGGAGTCCGCACCGTCGAGAATCTCAAGCTCCACTGCAGCATCACTGACCCCGACGAGCTCGAGGTGCTGTTATCGCCCTTTCAATTTCCAACACTCGCTCACCCCGTGGACAGAGAGAGGCCAGACGCTTCGAAGAGGCGATTGTGGCCGAGTCCACCAAGAACGGCCGCCACGGCATCGTCGCGCTGCCTGGTGTCAAAGCGATCATGGCATTGGTGCGCTCTCGACCGTCCCCCGGGATGTGCTCATCTTGTGCTGCTCCCGCTGACCGCAACCACCGTAGATCGGCGAGTTCCATAAGCTGCCCAAGCCAAAGTGGGCGATCTGCACGTCGGCGACGATCGTCTACGCCACCGCTGCGCTCACGTCAGTCGGGATCCCCATTCCCGAAGCTTTCGTCGTCTCCGAGGACGTCGAGAAAGGCAAGCCCGAGTGAGTGAGACATGCCCTTCCGCCTTCGAAAGGCTCCTTGGGCTACGGCGCTCACACCGGGATGCCGCAGACCCGACCCCTACCTGCTTGGGGCGAAGCGCGCCGGGGTCGACCCCGCGCGCTGTCTCGTCGTCGAGGATGCGCCGGCTGGGGTACGCAGCGGGCAGGCGGCGGGATGCAAGACCCTCGGGTTGATCACCTCGCACTCGCGCGAGCAGATGGAGGAGGTCGCGCCCGACTACCTCGTGAAGAACCTCTCCAAGTAAGTGAACTAGCTAAGATCGACGGCACGGCGGTTCTGACTCTTCGTAGGGTTACGATGAAGCCCACGGAAGGTGGTGTCCAGGTCGTGATTGACTTGGACTGAGGTCGTTGTAGAATCACGCCTACTGCATAGAAGTCAATCCGGAGTTAGCGTACCTTCACGTAGAGGTCTATAGGGCGCCGGAATCCTGAGTTCATAGAGAAGTTAGATTGGCGACGGCAATTGCATTTCATTGAGGACCGCCTTACCTCCATCTCCCACGGTGCCCATGTGTTCCGCCGGCCCAAAGCCAAGATCTTGCAATTCCCGCTCGAAGTCGCCGGGGCGCAGCTTGAGAGCAGCCGCGTTCTCTTTGAGCCTCTGGCGGCGCTTCGATCGGCCGATGAATGAGATCACAGCATCGAAGAAACACATACCACGTCCATCCGTTTGGCTTTCGCATACGTGTCCCACTCCTGCGGCTCGAAGACGAACGTGCCACCGACGCGCAAAACGCTGTGCACGCGCCGGAAGAACGCAAGCAGGCCGTCATCTCCGCCGTTGAGATGGATCCACTTCGAGACCGAGAATCTGCAGTGCGAGGTCACTGACGCTGTCTCCCTTGCAGCTGAGTTGCTCGAAAACGCACTTACGCGACGACCACGTCGTACTCCGCTTCGTCCTCCGGGATGGGCCCCGCGACCCAGTCCGCTGCGCGGAACGAGACGTTATGCGGGAACCTCGCGTTTGCAGACCCTTCTGTATCATCATCCGTCCGTCTCTGCACGGCGTCCGGCACAGGCAAGGGCCCGAACATGTGCTCGAACGCTTCGGGGAAGTACGCTGGCATGCATCCCGAGTCAGACGTCCGCCTCCGTTTCCTCGGGCCAGACGCTGGATCGCGACCTTCGTCGCAGGCGTCACGATGCGGCGGTTGTGCTGGAGGTCCCTGCTGACTCCAAACGGTCCTGCGGTGCTTCCAAGCGGCGCGGACGAGCGTGTCGTCAATGTCGACGCCGACGACGCGCGTCGCGCCGAGGGTCTGCGCTTGCCACGTCGATGAGCGTCCTGAGTGAGGTCCGATGGGTGTCAAGACGCGTACCTATCTCGCAGGTCACGAAGCCTTCGTTGCACCCTACGTCTAGGACGCGGGCATCATGGAACAACTTTGGAGGTAGACAGGCGAGTCGGGAGTCGCTGGCGGATGGGCGTTTGTGGTAGTATCTGAGCCCGAAGTACGAATAAGTGTCCTGTTGAGATCGCTTGAAGTGCATAAATACCCATGGTAGTTTCCGTAGATAGGTATCTCTGTGGGATGCATGCCGGCGTAGTTGAGGTCCAACTACCTGAGGCGGAGCCTGTGCGCCTTCTTGAGTGCCCGCCAAGCGTCAACGACCCGTGTGAATTTGAATTGGCGCTTCGCGGTCCGCCTGGGCGCTACTAGAACGGTTGGAATTGCCCCTCAAATTCAATTGTCGAAACGAACCGAGTTCGGTGTTCGTTATTCTCACCGATCTGCTTGGTCACTACCACAGCACGCACTCAAATCTTTATGGATTTGTGGCAGTTGGCATAAAAGTGCCTGGAGCCATGACTTCAACGGTCCTGACTCCTGGCAGCACGTCGCAAGAAATGAACGACATGGAAAAGCGTATATCGCTCTCACCAGCAGTGCGGTCAGACAAAGCCATACCATTGTTGTTCCAAGATGGCTCCGGTCGCGGAGCATGCGAGATGCGTGCGAGGGTGCACGGAATCGTGGGGCGGCAACAGGGGCTTTGTACGGCGGCATCCGCCACGTGGACCCGAAAGAGCCGCGACCGCACGACAGACGCTATATATCCTGACATGACGCAGAGGGTAAGATCCTGCCATCCTACCGATCTTCAGTCATCACCACAAAGCATGGAAGTTCCACCTCCCCCCAGGCTTCGACCGTCGCGCTCTGGTCGTGGCCACCACTCGTTCTTGTATCTTCGTTCATTCTCTTCACGGAGATCGCGAAGTCCCGGCCGCCCTTCCCGCCGGGTCCTCCGAGGCTGCCACTCATAGGAAATTTGCTCGACATGCCGTCCCTTCGACCGTGGGAGGGGCTGCGAGACCTGTGTGGGAAGTACGGTCAGTCTTACATGTGATAATCCCTGGTCTTCTCATGTTGATGATGGAAAACGACAGGCGACATTATGGGCATGAAGATCATCGGTAGCCCCGTCGTTGTCCTCAACTCCGCAGACGACATTCTCCAGTACCTAGACCGCCGGTCAGCCACCACTTCAAGCCGGCCGTACACTGCCAGCCATGAGCTGTACGTTGACAATCTTCGACTTCGATGTCTAATATGTTGGCGCTGATATGCATGAGCCATTTCTCAGCCTTGGCTTGACACACATCTTCTCGTTCATGCCATATGGTGACAAATGGAGGGTGTATCGGCGCGCGACGTGGCAGCATTTCGCCCCCAACGTGGTCACAAAGTACTTGCCCGCAATGGAGTGGTCGTCGCGGGTGCTCCTTCACAAGTTGCTTGAGTCGCCCGACCGCTTTCAAGATCATTTCCAAGAGTGGGTGCATGCGATGCTGTCGAATTAACGAAAGTACTGATATCATGTTACAGCACGGTCGGCGCTACCCTCATGAAGGTCATATATGGCCTTGATGCCAAATACGAAAACGACGAGGCTCTGATGACTATCGACAAAGGGCTGGAAGCCGGCCGGGAAGCTTTGATCCCAGGAAACTTCCTTGTCGATGTCCTCCATTTCCTCCGTTATCTGCCCTCCTTCTTTCCCTCTCAAAGGCACTTTGCACGGCTGCGTGCCCAGGCCAAGAATATGCACGACATGCCCTATGCCCTCCATAAAGCTGCCGCGGTAGATCTTCCGTTGTTTTCACACTGTGGTATGACACTCATTGCCTCTCTTAGATGCGCGACGAAATGGGCGACTGCGTTGTGTCAGGTGTACTCGCGCAATTTGTGAAGAATCCCGATGACGATATATATGATATCTCTGTGAACGCCGAAGGCGATGAGGTAGCGAGAGGTGTAACAGCGTCCATCATTGCAGGTTCGTGTTCCCTTCTTTACATTCACGAAGTAGCACTCAGCCTCTCTTTCGAACATGGCAGCGGGAGCGGACACGGTGAGCTCCGTGCTGACCACCCGACCCTTCGATGCTGACCTGTTATTATAGACCCCCGACATCCTCCAGTCGTTTGTCCTGGCGATGTCTCTCTATCCCCGCGTCTTGCAACGCGCCCAAGCCGAATTGGATGCGGCAGTTGGACCTGATCGCCTGCCTGACCTCGCAGAGTGTGACGCGCTGCCGTATATGTATGCGATATACCTTGAGGTGCTTCGTTGGATGCCGGTGGTCCCGCTCGGCCTCGCTCACAACACTACCGAAGACGAGCAGTTTGGCGACTACTTCTTGCCCGCCGACACCATGATTATCGCTAATGTCTGGTATGCTCCGTTTAGCTGTCCTCCGGTGCACGATCGAGGCCTGACGCACAACCCTCTAGGGCATGCTTGTACGACCCCAACGTCTATCATCATCCGGAGGCCTTCATCCCAGAGAGGTTCATGCGCGACGGCAAGATCGATCCGGATGTGAGGAACCCGAAAGACTACGTATTTGGTTTTGGGAGACGGTAAGTAGTGATATCAACATTCTTGTGCGTCGTGTACTCAACGTTAGCACGACCAGTGTCTGCCCAGGCAGACACTATGCCGACAACGCCATCCTCCTGACCATCTCGCATCTCATCCACGTGTTCGACTTCCAACCTCCGGTGGATGAGAATGGGGGCGTCATTGTGGTCGAGCCGAAGTTGGTCAGCGAATTTGTCTCGTGCGTATTTTTTACGGTTATGGTCCGCAGTTTTTGAATTCCGCATACAGGAGGCCGGAGGACTGCAGGTGCCGCATAGTGGCTCGGTCCCCTCAAGCCGCTGCTCTGATCGTGGACGAGTTCAACCAAGGACGCAATCAGTGAGGCACCTATATGTGGGATCAAGGGTGTCCATCAGTTATTGGTCTTTCGAGTTATGTGCAATTTGCAAATGAGGGCGTCGCCTCCCTCTTCAGCACGCGTTCCGCCTCGCTCGTAGCAGACTTGCCAAGCCACTCACCGGAGACCTGGTCCGTCGACTTGAGCCGGCCGTCGGAAACCACGCCGATGGCATACTTGCGCTCCGCCTCGCCGAGTTTCGCGCTCTGCACAGTGAGCGTGGCGAGGAGCACAGCCAGCCCCTCGTCCGGGGGCTGGTCGGTGAGCTTGTGGCCGTCGGCGATGGCGCGGAGGGTCGCCGCGTTCTTCGGGTTCTTTGCGGTCTCGGCGGCCTTGAACTGGGTGTGGCCGATCTTCTTGAAGAATTCGACGAGCTCCGCTGTCTCTGCGGTGTTTGCCACGTTGAGGACCCGGAAAAACGTGAACTCGTAGCTGGGTAGGTGCCCATCGCGATTTTCAGCTCATCGGGGCGATACACAGAGGGGTACGGGGAGAGCAAACACCCTCGTCACCACTGGTGGAATCTCCGATACGCGTCCCGTCTTTCGGCGCGTCTTTCGGCGCCTGGACGAGCTTTCTGATCGTAGCCGCTGGCCCCACTTATGCGGACGCAGCGCATCTAACACTGACCAGTCGGTCGTTCTCTTCTCCTCTACCACTATGCCCATCGCCTACAAGCTGGCAGCAAATTCGCCCCTTCGTCCTGGAATCCCTTCCACGCTCCCCATTTCCTCTCTCCGTCAATGTCTTCTCGCCCAGAGGCAGTCATGCGGTGCTACCTATATTCTCTGGATGTGGATAGGCCTCGTCGCAGGTGTGCTAAGTGGCCCTTTCGTACTTACCGTGCGTATTTGGCATGATTCCTGCTCGTATCTTCGTCGCGCTGCGCGCACGTGGGCGGTTCTCCCGCCTGCGTTGGATGGGAAGGTGTCTGGGAACTATAGCATTATGAAAGCGAATCTGGCCGCGTTCCGGAGTATCCCTGTGCGAGCCGTGGCGTGGGATTGGTTCTGACATACCCTTTCGTACAGCGAACTCTTAAGATGTCGCATTTGACGAGCTCCGAATGGACGCGTTTCGGTGCAATCTGTTCTGGGACACGGGGTATACCACGAACCCCCCCCCCCCCATCCGGGACTTCCCCGACACGCTCTCCGGAAAGAGGGTTATCAACGGCGAGCTGTGGAAATACGTCCGTGGCCTCGCGTTTGCGCGTTGACTCAACTCGGAGCACCTCGCACGACACACCGGTGCGTCTTACCCGCTACACCCCGCACACCCCGCACAGATTCGACTGGACGAGCGTATACACAAGTACTTCGTCCCGAATCCGTTCATTTTCCCGGGCCGGTACGTCTCATTCATCGTCCGCCTTCTTGACGTGTGGTCGGCGCTTGGACTGATCAACTTTCCAGTTCGCATGCAACGAGATGTCGTTCTTCAAGCTTCATGATCCGCCCTTTGCAGACCTTCTCGTCGATATCTCTGGACCTCGACGCCCAGCCCAAGTCTGCGCGCGTCCCAGCTGACCGGAAAGAGGGTCCAGGACGAAAAGCGGCGGAGCGGTCCGAAGTTTCAGTAAGGCGGAGGGGGAGCCGGCTGCCTGATGGTGACCGTTACCGGGAATCTGAAGGTTGGAGAAGAAGAAGCCGACGCTGTCGTGGTGATCCCAACGAAGCCAACACCCTGCGAGAAGAAGCGCCCACAACTGACATGGGAAATGCACGCATTTGATCCGAGGCCCGTTGCTTGCACGACACCAGGGACAGGGACGATGATCCGCAGCTGGGCGCGTGTCGGCTAGCAGCGACGTACGGAAACATAGACGCACTTGACTGAAGTGGTTTGTCTTGGTTCAAGAGCCGTTAGATGCTGAGGCCAGTTCAAGCTCTAGGAACTTTGGGCGTGGCACGCAGACTTGGGAGACATACCCGCACCCGGGGAAATCGGAAAGTGGGGCGGATGGGTGCACGATAGAAGAGAAGGACGTGGCGCGTGAGGCGACGCTCGACGTGGAAGGGAAGTGACAGCGGCTATGTCAATGCTGGCCGGGAGCACGCGCCAGCAGGCGACATCCGTCTCGGTCATGCTGCCTTCCCACCTGCCAGCTTCGCGGCCTTGGGTCCGTATACCTTCTGTCCCCGTCTTCCCTCCACTGCTCTCGACCACCAGCATGCTCACCCGTAAATCGCTTCCCCCAGGCGTTCCTTTCCTCGCCCGCCTCGCTATTGTTGTCGCGACCCCGCCCGTCGTCGTCTTCGTCGCCTCCCGCCTCCTTGCCGTCTATCACGTTGGCCTTCCGCTCTGGGCCTGGCTCGTTGCCGGCGCCCTGAGCGGCCCTGTCGCGCTCACCGCACGCATCTGGTCCAAGTACCGTTCCTTTCGTCGCCGCGCAGACCGCGCCGGTGCCGCCCTGCCCCCCGCGCTCGAGGGCAGGGAAATTGGCAACTTCGATACCCTCCGCGGCATCATCGAGGCGTTCAAAACCGGATATCCCTGTCAGTCCCTCTTCTCCGCGCCGGCGCTGTTTTCACTCGCGCTCACGCACCTCCTAGCCGACATGTTCGACTACGGTTTTGGTGATCTCCCAGTACATGGGGTCACCGTACCCCAAACAGACACCTTCCAGTACAACGTGTTCTGGGACATGGGTATAGTCACCAAGGACCCAAACGTCGTCAAGGTTGGTCACCGCTGCCCAGTCTATGTGCATATATGCGCCCGAAGGCTGCTAAAGGGCGCTCCTGATGCTTGCAGGCCGTGCTCGCTACCGATTTTCCCAACTTCGAAAAGGGAGAGATGTTCCACCAGTACACAGACTCCCTGTTTGGCACCGGCGTCTTCAACTCTGACGGTGATTTGTGGAAGTGAGTATGCCCCGACCCGCACACAGTGCATGCCAGTCTGACCCCGTTCTGTGTAGGTTCCATCGGTCCATGTCCCGGCCGTTCTTTAAGAAGGAACGCATCAGCCACTTTGAAATCTTCGAGCGCCATGCAGGTTCATCGTCCGTTCAACCACCGTTATACTGGCTGACTGTCGGCAGATCTTGCGCTCAGCATGATCCGGGAACGTGCACGGTCCGACGCGGCACTGAACTTCCAAGAGCTCATCGCACGGTTCACTCTCGACTCCGCCACCGAATTCCTCTTCGGCAATTGCGTACACAGTCTGAACGCGCCTCTTCCGCACCCTCATGGGGAGGCACTGTTCGGTGCCGAAGTCAAAGCGGACAGAACCATAAAGGAGCGGTTCCCCGAGGCGTTTTCCACCGCCCAGCGCCTGGTCGCCGAGCGCCCTCGGATCGGCTGGGTGTGGCCGATTATGGAAGTGTTCAAGTCGAAAACGGACGAACACATGGCGGTCGTCGACGCGTTCATTGAGCCTCTCCTTCAAGAGGCGTTGAGGAAGAAGGACGAGCGAGTTAAAGCCGGTGAAACGTTCGACGTCAAGGAGAGCCAGGATGATGAGACGCTTCTCGATCACCTTGTGAAGCAGACGTCTGGTAAGACCATTCCTGGTTGCGGTATCCTTAGCTTATAGCCACCCCCGAAACCTTCAGATCTTCAGATTCTCCACGACGAGACGCTAAATATCCTTCTCGCCGGAAGAGATACGGTTCGTATGTCCCGCTGAGGAAACCGATTGTTGACACAATGTTCGCACAGACTGCCGCGGCTTTGACTTTCGGAGTCTACCTTCTCTGCCAGCACCCGGCAGTTCTAGCGCGCCTCCGAGATGAGATCGGTGGACACATTGGCTTCTCTCGCCGTCCGACGTACGACGACATCCGCGACATGAAGTATCTTCGAGCGTTCTTGAACGAAACTCTGAGACTTTACCCGTCTGTGTGAGTGGTGTCAGAACGAACAAAGAAGCTCGCGCTGACTTTGTCCTTCTCAGCCCGTTTGACATCCGCTTCGCGATCAAGGATGCGACTGTACCAAGCCCAGACGGCAAACCATGGTTCATTCCGGCCAAGACTCCGTGAGCGCCGCATTTATATCTATGGATTCTCTGGGTACTCATGTTCTTCCTAGCGTCGTTTATTCGATCTTCAACATGCACCGCGATCCGAAGTACTGGGGCCCGACGGCGGACCAATTCGACCCCGACCGGTTCATAGACGAACGCCTGAACCAGTACCTCGTTCCCAACCCGTTCATCTTCCTGCCGTTCAACGCCGGGCCTCGCATCTGCCTCGGTCAACAGGTCGGTTTTCTGCATGCGCCAGTTGCCCCTCGGGCGTGGACTGACGAAGTGTCCAGTTCGCGTACAACGAGATGTCGTTCTTCATCATCCGGCTGCTGCAAAACTTCTCATCGATGTCGCTCGACCTGTCCGCGCAGCCGCCATCTGCCCGCCCGCCGCCGGAGTGGAAGGAGTGCTCGGGACGGAAGGCGGTCGAGGAGGTGCACCCGAAGTTGCACTTCACGCTCTACGCCGAGGTCAGTTCGTCTTTGCGCGCATATACGCGCCCCCGAAGGTCTGGATCTGACTGCGGATGCACCGTTCAGGGCGGCTTGTGGGTAAAAATGCGTGAAGCCGACAACGGAATTGTTCCGTAGTTGGTGCGTCTTTTCGTTAGATATTTGCGATATTTACTTAACTGATCACGCAGGTCAAACGAACACACCGTCGAATGCTTTGGTTTCAATATACACTACTCCCTCTATGCCACTGTTGCTTCATCCTGCTCCAAAGAACGACAGATGACTTTTGTTCTGGGATTGAGTGAATCCCCATCGCGAATGAGATACGTTAAAAATCAAGGCTGCCATTGTCGGTGGTTGGTGCTGCGGTAGTCACAAAGACAGCGTGGTGCAACTACCGCTCAGTTGACGGCTGCCATCGCCTGCGACTGCGGAACCATACATGTAAAGTTCGCTTTGTCAACAAACTGGAGAACCTACCGTGGGTTCGAACCTTACTTGAGAAGAGCCTTTTCCGCCCCTCGACTCAGCCTTCTTTCCCCAGACCTCCTCCGCGCATATCAAGGTCGTTTTACGCCAAGCAGGTGTGTTCGGCATTCTGACCGATTCTGGCCGTCTTCGTACTGACCACTGGATCAGCAACATGGAGGGGCATACATGTGGCAACCGCTGTGAAAAAGAGCCCCTCCCTGAGCACTGCTACAAACGCTGCGCGGGGTGCCGCAAGGTATGGTACTGTGACAAGCAGTGCCAGACCCAACATTGGCCATGGCACATCTTCGACTGCAAGACGGGCACACCGATCAGTTCTGTGTACTATCTCGCTCGGGCTTGTTGGGGCGATCTCGTCCCCCGGGATCCTCAAACTCGCCTTGACTATGGATTCGAGAAAGTCACCAGTATGCTCGGCGGACACCAGGAAAGCAGACTCCTCGGGCTCTATCAAGGTGTCCTCCACCAAGAAGTCGATCTTAAACTGGTGCGCTCTTGGCAGCGGCAAGGGCAGCTCGTGCAAGGTATCAAGTCTACCTTCGAAAAGATTCCTTCTAGAAGTCGCGGACAGTACTACCTTTGGTTCCTCGAACACCAGTCCATCCTCGAGGACCCCACGAATATCGACGGTACCGTCACCTCCTCCGTCGCCGATGAAACCGCGAACCGCATACTGCGTGTCGGATGGACCCATATCGGCGGCTCCCCCCATGACAGTAAAGACACCATCAGGGCGGCGCTCGCCCAGGCGCCTCCCGTCCAACAAGCCTGCCACAATATGTACTTCAACGCGCTCTCTTTCGCCCATCCCTCCCCTACGCTACGCGACTGGACCGCGTTCGGTTTCGTCGCCGCAAGGTCGGAGGGCGACGAGGTTCTCCTTGGGCAAGCGTACGCGGAGCTCGTCCAGGCGTGCCCGTTCGACGAGTTCTGCGCCGCGCACGACGAGGGCGCGATCCCGGCGCTCTTCCGGCGCTACAACGTCGGGCCTCTGTTCAACGCGCGGCTCTTTGAAGACGTGATGAGCAGCGGGCCCGGTTCGTGCAAGTCGGTCTGGGACCTCAAGCGGCGCATGGACATCCTCGCTTCGACGTTCCCAGGAGACCCGGAGAGGGACCCGTCGCGTCTCGAACCCTCGGTTCGCGTCGACTACGGCTACATAAACTGCAGGAGCGCGGAGGAGGTCAAGATGCTGGACGACGCGTACGCGGGGGTCTTTGGGAAGCTCGATAACGGGGCGGATTCGGCGGATCCCCTTCTGCTACACGAGGCGTGCGTGGCTGGGAAGCTGCGGGAGTACGTGGGACGGTTTGTGAAGCTGGGCACGCACAAGGCGGCGTACAAGCGGCTGCTGCGCAACGTGTATCCCTTACGGGAACCAGTAGAAGACACTGCTTCTGCGGAGTTGGAGTAGACCGTTCAGGAGGTGCATGTTCTGTGTTCCTCTCCCCATACGGCGAATTCCCAATAGTCGAGACAACTGGAGAAACCGGACAGAAGTGTATAATACCAGATATCACGATTCATCAATATTCACCATCGTGCAATCCTTCATGCAATGTCCCTTCTCAGCTACCGCTACTGCCGACGATGTCATGTTTGTTGAGTTTGACAGCGTAGCTTGGGCCCCACCACTGTCGTCGTTGTCAATATTCGGCGCGTCAGACCCGTCGTCACCAGAGGATTTGAAGGGCACAAGATGAGCGCGCAGCCTTGAGAGCATCGGAGCGCTCATAGATAACGGAGATCTAGCGAAGGATCTAAACACATTGATCGATGTAATCCAATCCTGCAACCGGCCGAGTCAACTACGACTTGCGCGCCGCCCGATTCACAGCTCTTGCACACGACCGTCATCTCCCACATCCTCTACTCGTTGACTTACCGTACCAAATTTGACCACAGCCAAGAGCATTCATCCCTGCATGGCCCCCAAGGCAGACGCCGCAGAGACGGCGGAGCTCGTCGAGCTCTTCAAGAAGATCGGCCTCACCCAGTCCAAGGCCGCCGAGGCCGCGAAGAACCCGAAGGCCGCGACAACCCTCCGCGCCATCGTCGACGGCCACAAGCTCGCCGACCAGCCCCCGGACGAGAAGCGGGCGGTGCTCCTCGCCGCGCTCGCAGTGCAGGGCGCGAAACTATGCGACGCGGAGCGCGAGTATGCTATCGGCGCGGTTCTCGACGGCCGGCTCAAGTCGACGGATCAGGTCTCCGGTGAGTGGTCTGCTGCGAGCGAGGGGAACGCGTGCTGAAGAGCGTAGAGGCGACGAAGTATTTGGAGGCGAACCCTGCGCCTGTGGACGGCGCGAAGTTTGACGGCGCGTGCGGAGTTGGTGAGTGGCCTTCGTACACGAGCATCGCTCGGGAAACATGAAACTGACGGCGTGGTCAGGCTTCATCATCACGCCCGAGCAGCTCGCCGCGCGGGTGAAGGAGTACGTGTCTTCCGCGGCACTCACTGGTTGGAATAATTTGGGCGTCGCAATCGGCGGCTTGAAGAACACCGACCTTCGCTGGGCAAACGCGCTCGATCTCAAAAAGGCGGTAGAGGATGCGTTCGTGGAGAAGTTTGGGGCGAAGGAGACCGCGAAGCCTAAGGGCAAGGTGCGCTGACCTAGTTTTGCATCGCCATTCGGTATCCGAGACGAACTACCTGTAGGAGCCCAAAAAGGATGCGGGCTCCGCGAAGAAGGACGCTGAGGAAGTGTCCTCATCCGAGGCGTCGAGCTCCCGCTCTGTCTTCTCGGAAGGCTTCCTCGGCGCGCTGCACAAGGTCGGAGGCAACCCCCAGATCCACTCGTACCTCCGTGAACAGCACCTCGCAGCGACCATGGGCATCGTGCACAGTCGGTTCCCCCCTGAACCCAATGGCTTCTTGCACATCGGTCACTCGAAGGCCATCTTCGTCAACTTCGGTTACGCGGCTCATCACGGAGGCCATTGCTATCTGCGGTACGACGATACCAACCCTCAGGCGGAGGAGGGCCGGTACTTTGAGAGCATCTTGGAAACTGTGCGATGGCTGGGATTCGAGCCCTGGAAGATCACCTACTCCAGCGACTACTTCGACAAGCTCCACGAACTCGCCGTGGATCTTATCCGGAGGGACAAGGGCTATATTTGTCACTGCACAGGTGAGTCCCTTATAGATGCGTTGAGAACATATCCTCACTATAGGTACAGCTGAAGAGATGAACGCCAACCGAGGCGGCGATAACTTCGGCCCACGGAAAGAATGTGTACATCGGAATAGGCCTATTGAGGAATCGCTGTCCGAGTTTGAGAAGATGAAGAATGGCCAGTACAAGAAGGGCGAGGCTGTCCTGCGCATGAAGCAGGACATGCAGTCCGGCAACACGATGATGTGGGATCTGGTCGCCTATCGCGTGGTGGACGCAGAGCATCACCGGACAAAGGACAAGTGGAAGATCTATCCGACATATGATTTCACTCACTGTCTTTGCGATAGCTTCGAGAACATCACGTAAGTAAATTTTAAAGCTGCGACGGAATCGGAGGCTGACTGGGGTTTGCAGACACTCGCTATGTACAACCGAGTTCATTGCATCTCGCGAATCATACGAGTGGCTATGTGATGCTCTTGAGGTGTACAAACCTCGTCAGTCTGAGTACGGCCGTCTCAATGTCACTGGGTCGGTCATGTCAAAGCGGAAAATCAAGCAGCTTGTAGAGGAAGGCCACGTCCTAGGATGGGATGATCCGCGCCTATACACTCTCATCGCTCTTCGTCGTCGTGGAATCCCTCCAGGGGCCATCCTCTCCTTCGTCAGCTCCCTCGGTGTTTCAACATCTGCATCAAATATCCAGGCTGTCAGGTTCGAGCAGACGATCAGACAGTACCTGGAGGGCGCGGTGTCTCGACTCCTTATGGTTTTGCGGCCGATCAAGGTGACCATCGAGAACCTACCAGAGGACTTCCTCATGTGGCTAGAGAAACCCCTCCACCCTAAAGTACCAGAACTAGGTTCTTCAAAGATCCCACTAACGCGAACGATCTACATCGACGCGGACGACTTCCGGCTGGAAGACTCCAAGGACTACTTCCGTCTCGCTCCCGGCAAGACCGTCGGACTCTTCCAGGCGCCATGGCCCATCACACACGTCTCACACACGACGGACCCCGCCACTGGACAGGTGACGGGGATCATCGTACGCGCGGAGAACGAGGGCACGCCGAAGAAGCCCAAGGCCTTCATTCAGTGGGTCGCGGAGCACGCGCCGTCAGGCAGTCCCGTCGTCGTCGACGAGACGCGCGTCTTCCACCAGCTCTTCAAGAGCGAGAACCCGGCTGCGGCGCCCGACTTTATCGCGGACATCAACAAGGACTCGCTTGAGGTCATCAAAGGCGCGATGGTCGAGGTCGGCTTCTGGGGGCTCGCGAAGCGATCTTTTGCGGAGGCGCGCGCGGAGAGCAAGCGGCGGACGGACGAGGCACTGCGCAAGACGGCGGAGGCGGGCCCTGCGGTGTCGCCTCATGAGGACGACGACACGCCGAAGGCGACGAGCGAGCAGCTGGTCGGGATGGAGTGTGTGCGGTTCCAGGGTTTGCGCGTTGCGTACTTCGCGGTGGACAAGGACTCGAAGCTGGCGTGTCTGAATGAGGCGGAGGGGGTAGAGGCAGGAAAGCGTGCGGGCGATATTGTAGTGTTGAACAGGATCGTGAGCCTGAAAGAGGACTCGGGCAAAGCGGCCTGAAGTGGGTGGTAGCTTATTACGAAGTTAGGATGGAAATGTTTGTAACACCATTGTACGCAATGTACACACTGGCTTTCCTGCAAAAATCAGCGTTCTGATTGTTAAGACAGAGTGAGAGTCAATCTTCAAGCTTTTTAAGTTGTATAGCCGCGCTGCTCATGGTGAGATCACGTGATGTTGCGCCGGTCGCGTCGGCACAAGCCGCTGGGCAACGTTGTACGCGAACGCGAACACCTACCTCATCTTCATCTTCCCCCTTTCCCTCCTCACCAGGCTGAAATACATTGTACCACCCTTGAAATGAACGCCTGTTGAAATTCATCCTAAGAAGACCACGCTATGATCACCTTCACTCCTCTCTCGGGCGCGGCTCGCTCTGCACGGACTGTACCGTTGGCATATCTCCTGCAAGTCGACGACGTACGCATTCTACTTGATTGCGGCTCTCCAGACTGGTGTCCAGAGCGCGTACATGCAGATGAGGACGAGAATGAACCCTTGCCTTGGGAGAAGTACTGTGATAATCTCAAGGAGTGCGCGTTCAATTATCCCAGTATTTCCTTGTCTGACCTTCGTTCGCCCAGGATTGCACCAACTGTAGACCTTGTGTTACTATCTCACGGAGACTTGTCTCACTCCGGGTTCTTTCCTTATGCCCACGCAAACTGGGGACTGAAGGCTCCCGCGTACAGCACGTTGCCGGTACAAGCCATGGCACGGGTCGCCGCTTCGGAAGACGTGGATGGAATCCGGGACGAGGAGGACGTTGGGGACCAACCTGAGGAACCAGCAGAGGAAACAACGGGGGAGGTTGCTCCATCGTCCCCTTCCCCTTCACCGGAGCAGCAAGCTCCTTCTCCTACCACTACGTCTCCAGCCAAACGGCGAAGATATGTTGCTACCTCCCACCAAGTCGTGGAAGCATTCGACTCCGTGACCGTCTTGAGGTATTCCCAGCCATGCCATCTTCAAGGTATGTTTCTTCTGTGCTCGCTTGAGGTTTTCTGGGGGCTGAGGACGCGTTTGTCCAGGGAAATGCCAGGGTTTGACAATCATCCCTTTCAATGCCGGACGTTCACTCGGTGGAACCATTTGGAAGATCCGTTCGCCCTCGGCCGGAACCATCCTCTACGCTGTGGATATGAACCACATGAAGGAACGACATCTTGATGGCACGGTCCTCATGAAGCCCGCCGGCGGTGGCGTTCTCGAGAGTTTGGCGCGACCAGACTTGCTCATCACCGACGCTGAGCGCGCCGATGTCACAACGGCCCGGCGCAAGGACAGAGACGCAGCTCTGCTTGGTGAGCCACTTTTTGGCATTCTTACGCACCTGTTTTTCTGACTGCCAATGCATAGACTGTGTCACTGCAACGCTCACCTCCCGCAACTCCCTCCTCCTCCCCTGCGACTCCAGCACTCGCGTCCTAGAGCTGCTCGTTCTGCTTGACCAGCACTGGAATTACTCCAGACTCAAGTACCCCATCTGCCTTCTGTCCAGGACAGGCCAGGAGATGCTCACGTTCGTGCGGAGTATGATGGAATGGTTTGGAGGTACCATCAGTAAGGAGGACGTCGGTGACAGCGGAAACAACGACGGGAGGCGAGACCGGAGGAGAAGAGATGAGGACAACGATGAGGACGCTCTTGGTGCACTTGCCCTTCGCTTCAAGTACGTCTTTGCTCTGGACCCGTCTCTCGGTTTGCTCAGTTGTCTACAGGCACGTCGAGTTTTTCATGACCCCCCAGTCACTGCTTCAAACATACTCGAACAAAGACCCTAAACTCATCCTCGCCGTCCCCGCCACTTTGTCTCATGGCCCCTCTCGTTCACTTTTTGCGGAGTTTGCGGAGATTCCCGACAACGTTGTGCTCCTTACCGGCCGCTGTGAGCCTGGGACACTCGGCCGTCAGCTCTTCGACAAGTGGAACGACTCCCAGCGCGAAGAGGCCAAGTGGGACCGCGGCAAGATCGGGAGCAACATCATGATGGACGGCGTCCTCAAGCTCGAGATCCATTCCAAGGTCCCGCTCGAGGGCGCCGAGCTTGAGGAGTTCCTCGCGAAAGAGCGCGTGGCGCGCGAGAAGGAGGCCGTGCATCAAGCGGCGCTCGCGCGCACCCAGCGCATGCTCGAGGCGGACGAGGCGGAGAGCGAGAGCGACTCGGACGACGACAACTCGGACGACGACGAAGACGAAGAAGTCGACGAGGTCGAGCGCACGCTCAGCGCGGAAATGGCGGTGGATGAGGACGAGGATACGGCGAAGCTGGCGGCGCGCACGACCAGGCGGCAGAAGCGCAAGCGGGACGCGGACGGCGGCGGGGCCGGCGGGGAGTGGGGGCTGAACGAGGGCGACGAGGGCGTCACTCGGATCTCGTTCGACATTTACCTCAAAGGAAACGTGGCGAAGGCGACGAGCTTCTTCAAGAGCGCGGATGGGCAGACGCAGCGGTTCAGGATGTTCCCGTACGTGGAGAAGAAACGGCGGGTGGACGAGTACGGGGAGACGGTCGACGTCGCTATGTGGTTGAGAAAGGGGAAGGCGTTGGAGGAGGATGCGGAAAGTGAAGAGACCAAGGAGGCAAGGAGGAGGAAAGAGGAGGAAGAAGCGAAGGTGAATGGTCATTCAGTTCCCTTTGTCAGCGTGGTGCTCAGTCAACCGACGCAGAAAACGGTCCGCGAGCCGCCATCGAAGTTCGTAATGAGAACAGCGGAGGTGCAACTTGCGTGTCGACTGTTCTTTGTCGACCTGGAAGGTTTGAACGATGGCCGTGCAGTGAAGACTATCATTCCGCAGGTCAACCCGCGGAAAATGGTGTGTACAGTCTCAGTTATTTTGTCCTCGGGCTGACATTGGCCTGCAGATCATTGTCCATGCCCCTGAGTCTGCAACCAACGAGCTGATCGACAGCTGTGCCAAAATTCGAGCCATGACCAAGGAGATCTATGCTCCGAATGAGGGCGAGACTGTTCAGATCGGTCAACATACCAACAGTTATTCGCTTTCACTGAGCGACGACCTGCTTGCGTCCATCAGGATGTCTAGGGTAAGCTTCTTTATCGTTGATGACACCCTCTTTCTCAAGTATATTGCATCTAGTTCGAAGACAACGAAGTTGGCTATGTGTATGGCCGCATATCCAACGTCGCGTCGTCTACTATCCCTGTTCTAGAAGTAGCCGCCCACACGCAGGTGGCCACGACACAGCGCCAGCCGGCACGAGGCCGAATACTCGGATCGCGACCCACACAAGCCTTGCCCCAGTCGACCATGATTGGCGAGCTCAAACTTACGTCTCTCAAGGCGCGACTCGCGTCGGTTGGCGTCCAGGCCGAGCTCGTCGGCGAAGGTGTCCTGGTTTGTGGCGCGGCAGCGAAGCGCGGACAAGGCGCGGACCTACATGGAGATTCAGTGGCGGTCCGGAAGACCGCGCGGGGGAAGGTCGAGGTGGAGGGCTCCGTCTCGGACATCTACTATGTCGTGCGGAGGGAGATATACGGTCTGCTTGCTCTCGTTGCTGCGTAGCTCTCTGTATCGTTATCACATCTCTTGTGCCTTGTTCTGACAGCTGCTATCACGCTTGGTTCGCAGGTTCGGGCATGTTTGGCCGAAGGTAGGTGACTGAGTAGCAGCAGACTAGTGACACCTGCGTTGGAAACCGGGCTGCGAAAGCACCGGTCCTTCCCGGTGGGTCCCGGCCCCTACCGAATACACATAGCAGCACATACTTAAGAGTGATATCTCACCCAGGTCTCGCATAACCTTCCCCAGGCATCGAGCGAACCATGCCACCCACCCTCCCTCCAGGACTCCAGCAATCCTCTCTCAAGGCGCTCGTCGTTAACCTTGTCGCGCCTGCAGCCGCGGTTCTCACAGTGCATCGAGTCTTAGCAGCTCTAGGCTTAGACTTCCACCTGCGTTTTGGCGTTGTCGTGCTCCTCGCGGTTCTCAGCGTACCCGCGACGTTTGCGGCGAGAGTCCAGCTGAACGCATGGAGCGTGCGGCGACGCGCTCGCCGCGCAGGAGCGGTCTTGCCGCCGCGCTGGGACGGCAAGCGCATCGGAAACTTCGATATCCTGGCCCACGCCCTCGAGCGATCACAAAATGGCTATATTGGTATGTTCACGGGGGCGCACTATATACACGAAGCTTGCACTCACACCGCTTAAACTTTCAGGAGAGGGCGTGTGGGACAGGATCGAGGAGCTCAATAACTTATACGAGATCGATCTTGTGTGGACACCTCTTTACTTCACCGCAGACGTGAACGTAATCAAGGTGCGCATTCAGGCTTTGTGACCTTTGTAGGTCGCTGAAGTGTGTGAGTAATCAGACCTTGCTGGCTACCGGATTCGAACACTTCGAGAAAGGTACGTGCCCACTTCCGAGGCTCCCTCGCAGTCCAGACCGGTTTTGATGCATTCCCGCTCAGGACCGACTCTGAGAGAAACGCTGGACACGCTTCTTGGAACTGGCGTCTTCAACTCAGACGGCGAAATGTGGAAGTACGTGAACCTCGCGGAGACGTCTCAGGAAACATCTCACTAATCGAGCAACCTGATAGGTGGCATCGCACAATGACGCGGCCATACTTTTCTCGTGACAGAATATCCCATTTTGAGATTTTTGGTCGGCACGCAGGTATGCTTAACAAAGGCATTCAAGTCATTTTCCAAGCTAATCCTCCACTGCAGACTTCGCCATAAAGAAAATGCAGGACCGTTTCTGTGAGGGGCGCGCGCTCGACTTCCAGGCATGTTTGCTTTTTACTTGACCTACTCATATACTCATGTGTAAATTCTCCCTGGAACTCAAGGACCTAGTGTCCCGCTTCACCCTCGACTCCGCATCCGAATTTCTCTTTGGCACCAACGTCAACAGTTTGCAAACGGACCTACCATACGCGCACAACGATCCGAAGGTTGCGCTCTATGCGCGCGAGATATTTTCTGAGGCATTCCTCGGAGCGCAGAACGCGATCGTGACGCGATTGCGTATTGGCAGTCTGTGGCGTTTCAACGAGTTCTTCAAGGATGCTGCCGCGGAGCACATGCATATCATCGACCAATTCCTCAAGCCCATCCTCGAGGCAGCGATAAAGAAGAGGAACCAAACCAAACTGGCAGGCCTTGACGCCTCGACAGAAGAGCAGGAGGACGAGACGTTACTGGGAAACCTGGTGAAGATTACAGATGGTCAGTCCATCGGCATGCACTTTAACGACTTGCTGAAATTGAGCTCCCTTTCGGTATAGATCCCAAAGTCCTCCGCGACGAGACCCTGAACATCCTGTTGGCGGGTAGGGACACGGTAAGCAGTGACTGACGTTCGCCCAAGACTACGACTTACCAGACCGACAGACGGCCACCACATTGACATTTGTGGTGTACATGTTGTGCCTCTATCCCGAGGTTCTGAAGCGGCTGCGTGCGGAAATTCTGGACCATATTGGACCGAACGCGATGCCCACGTTCGATGACATCAGAACTATGAAGTATCTCCGTGCTGTACTGAATGGTAAGCACCAAGCACATGTGAAGTGGGATGTCGATCCTAACTCCTAACCTATGCCCAGAGACCTTGCGGTTGTTCCCTCCTGTGTATGTCCTGCAGTTCGTCTCTGTTCTTTGAAACTCACACGTTATATTGTCTCAGACCGTTGAACATTCGGTGAGCTTTGATGAGTGGTGTTTGATGCGAGTGATATACTGACTTCTATGCAGTGTGGCCAACCAAGACACGACTGTCCCTAACCCCAACTCGAACAAGCCACCTATTTTTGTTCCTAAAGGTGTTGGGTGCGCGTTCCACCGCCAATCACGCGGAGTGTATCCACCTAACTTCCTGTCGTGCAGTGTCGCATACTCAGTTCTGCACATGCACCGCCGCGAGGACCTGTGGGGTCCGGATGGTGAGTCGTCCAGCTGACATCATCGACGCCGTGCTACGTCTCACAATGCTTTTCAATAGCGTTGGAGTTCGACCCCGACCGCTTCCTGGACGATCGTCTCAACAAATACTTCACCAAGAACCCCATGATCTTCCTTCCGTTCAATGCGGGGCCGCGCATCTGCCTCGGTCAACAGGTACTTCTCGATTCGATTCGTTCTAACCCTTTAACCCTAACTGGCCATGTCGCGCAGTTCGCGTACAACGAGTCCTCGTTCTTTCTCATCCGCCTGCTCCAGAGTTTCTCGGACATGGAGCTGGACCTCGCGGCACAGCCACCCAGTGCCTTCCCACCGGCTGAGTGGGCGCACTGTGAGGGCCAGAAAGGCCGAGAGAAAGTGAGGGCAAAGGCGCATCTCACGACGTACGTCGAGGTGAGTAGCCTTCATTGCGTTGCGACAAGGCGTTCTCCGACTGACTGGCGGCTGTCTCGCGCAGGGTGGTCTCTGGGTCAAGATGTCAGAGCGCGACTTAACGTGTAACGTATGATGAATCGATACATGTGGTGGCGGTGAACTCGCTTTCCATCTGGACCTAATCATACATGCGTCAGCATCTAGTTGGAGTAGTAGTACACGGTCATAATATTCACACATCTCAGTCTTACACTTCGTGTACTTGTATCTACGACTGACACAGAGCGACAGGAGACACAGATAATATCCGTAAATTCCCTTGGTTCGTCAGTCGGTGTTCCTTGATAGTGACCTCGATAAATGCGTGGGGAGTCACATACACAACTGAGGAGGCCATCAATCTATGCTCAGGCGCTCAGGGCTAACAGCTTCTGGGAAGAGAGTTCTGGTATACCCATCCTACGCCACCATGTGCACGAGGAGCGTCCAGCGACGCGTAGGTAGTGCGCATAGCTCGAAAGACCCTCGTACGCGACACCGCTGATCACTTGCCCCCCATCCAGCCACCCAGCGCGAGAAGACACCCGCGTGAAGACGCCCCACGACTGGTGCAGACGCGAAACCAAGCCCGGCCCCACTGCAAAGTTTCCCGGATTCCCTTTCTTTCCGCTACTATACTACTACTGTACCCATAATATACGCACTCGGTCTCTCTTGCTCATCACTCCCCACTCATACACACCCCGAGCCCCACAAGGTTCACTGGCACGCCGGCTGACGCCTGCCGGCAAGTTTCGGTCCGCTGCGCCTTCGGGATCCTTCCCGAGGGAGCATATGCAAAGACGACGCTCTCCATTGTTCTGGGATACACTACGTACGAACTCACTGTATGTTATGCCTACCATAGGGCTCCGCCCTCGAGGGCAACAAACAAGGATCCAAAAAAAAAAAAAAAAAAAAAAGCTCGAAAGACCAACTTCACATTGATGGATAGTACCCTCGCCGATCCCGCATAGAGGTATCTCACTGATTGCGGCCTTGGCTGAACTCGTCCACTATCAGAGCAGCGGCTTGGGGGGACCGTGGCACGACGCGGCACCTGCAGTCCTCCGGCCTCCTGTACGCGGAACTCAGAGACTGCGGACCATAACCGTAGAACATACGCACGAGACAAATTCGCTGACCAACTTCGGCTCGACCACAATGACGCGCTCATTCTCATCCACCGGAGGTTGGAAGTCGAACACGTGGATGAGATGCGAGATGGTCAGGAGGAGGGCGTTTTCGGCATAGTGTCTGCCCGGGCAGATACTGATCGGGCTATGGTTGAGTACACGACGCACAAGAATGTTGATATCACTACTTACCGTCTCCCAAAACCAAATACGTAGTCTTTCGGGTTCCTCACATCCGGATCGATCTTGCCGTCGCGCAAGAACCTCTCTGGGATGAAGGCCTCCGGATGATGATAGACGTTGGGGTCGTACATGCATGCCCTAGGGAGTCGTGCGTCAGGCTTCGGCCGTGCACCGGAGGACGGTTAAACGGAGGCATACCAGACATTAGCGATGACCATGGTGTCGGCCGGCAAGAAGTAGTCGCCAAACTGCTCGTCTTCGGTAGTGTTGTGAGCGAGGCCGAGCGGTACCGCCGGCATCCAACGAAGCGTCTCAAGGTATATCGCATGCAGATACGGCAGCGCGTCACAATCTGCGAGGTCAGGCAGGCGATCAGGTCCAACTACCGAATCCAATTCGGCTTGGGCGCGTTTCAGAACGTCGGGATAAAGTGACATCGCCAGGACAAACGCCTTGAGGGTTGCGGGAGTCTGTAATTAATGATAGGTCAGCATCGAAGGTTCGATGTGGGTGATCGGCAGTTACGGAACTCACCGTGTCCGCTCCCGCTGTCATGTTCGAAAGAGAGGCTGAGTGCCACCTCGGGGATATAAAGAAGGGAAGTACAGACCTGCAATGATGACCGCTGTTACACCTCTCGCTACCTCATCGCCTTCGGCGTTCACAGAGATATCATATATATCGTCATCGGGATTCTTCACAAATCGCGCAAGGACACCCGACACAACGCAGTCGCCCATTTCGTCGCGCATCTGAGAGAGGCAATGAGTGTCATATCACGGTGTGAAAACAAAGGAAGATCTACCGCGGCAGCTTTATGGAGGGCATAGGGCATGTCGTGCATATTCTTGGCCTGGGCACGCAGCCGTGCAAAGTGCCTTTGAGAGGGAAAGAAGGAGGGCAGATAACGGAGGAAATGAAGGACATCGACAAGGAAGTTTCCTGGGATCAAAGCTTCCCGGCCGGCTTCCAGCCCTTTGTCGATAGTCATCAGAGCCTCGTCGTTTTCGTATTTGGCATCAAGGCCGTATATGACCTTCATGAGGGTAGCGCCGACCGTGCTGTAACATGATATCAGTAAGTTCGCGAGTTCGACAGCATCGCATGCACCCACTCTTGAAAATGATCTTGAAAGCGATCGGGCGACTCAAGCAACTTGTGAAGGAGCACCCGCGACGACCACTCCATTGCAGGCAAGTACTTTGTGACCGCGTTGGGGGTAAAATGCTGCCACATCGCGCGCCGATACACCCTCCACTCGTCACCATATGGCATGAACGAGAAGATGCGTGTCAAGCCGAGGCTGAGAAATTCGGACCCTTGCATATCAGCGCCAACATAGACATCGAAGTCGAAGATTGTCAACGTACAGCTCATGGCTGGCAGTGTACGGCCGGCTTGAAGTGGTGGCTGACCGGCGGTCTAGGTACTGGAGAATGTCGTCTGCGGAGTTGAGGACAACGACGGGGCTACCGATGATCTTCATGCCCATAATGTCGCCTGTCGTTTTCCATCATCAACATGAGAAGACCAGGGATTATCACATGTAAGACTGACCGTACTTCCCACACAGGTCTCGCAGCCCCTCCCACGGTCGAAGGGACGGCATGTCGAGCAAATTTCCTATGAGTGGCAGCCTCGGAGGACCCGGCGGGAAGGGCAGGCCGCGACTTCGCGATCTCCGTGAAGAGAGTGAACGAAGATACAAGAATGAGGTGGTGGCCACGACCAGAGCTGCGACGGTCGAAGCCTGGGGGAGGTAGGAATCTTCCATGCTTTGTGGTGGAAGACTGGAAGATCGGCAGGTATCTTAACCTTCTGCATCATGTTAGGGATATATAGCATTCTGTCGTGCGGCTCTTTCAGGTCCACGTGGCTGATGCTGCCGTACAAAGCCCCCAGTGCCGCCCTTCGTATGGTTATCGTGCAACTCTGGCACGCGTCTGGCACGCTTCGCGAACTGGAGCCATCTTGGAGTGACAGATGGTAAGACTTGGCGCCTTTCGTGCGGAGCTTCGTCGTCGTCTGACCGCAGACGATGGAAGGCTTCTCCGTGTCCGTACTGCCTGATCATGACAGGAACATTGAGGCCATAGTCCCAGGCACTCTAGATCTTAGCTGCGAAAGAATATGTTGGAGAATGCGTCGAGTGTGTACTGTGGTAGTGACCAAGCAGATCGGCGAGAATAACGAACACCGAACTCGGTTCGTTTCGACAATTGAATTTGAGGGGCAATTCCAACCGTTCTAGTAGCGCCCAGGCGGACCGCGAAGCGCCAATTCAAATTCACACGGGTCGTTGACGCTTGGCGGGCACTCAAGAAGGCGCACAGGCTCCGCCTCAGGTAGTTGGACCTCAACTACGCCGGCATGCATCCCACAGAGATACCTATCTACGGAAACTACCATGGGTATTTATGCACTTCAAGCGATCTCAACAGGACACTTATTCGTACTTCGGGCTCAGATACTACCACAAACGCCCATCCGCCAGCGACTCCCGACTCGCCTGTCTACCTCCAAATTTGTTCCATGATGCCCGCGTCCTAGACGTAGGGTGCAACGAAGGCTTCGTGACCTGCGAGATAGGTACGCGTCTTGACACCCATCGGACCTCACTCAGGACGCTCATCGACGTGGCAAGCGCAGACCCTCGGCGCGACGCGCGTCGTCGGCGTCGACATTGACGACACGCTCGTCCGCGCCGCTTGGAAGCACCGCAGGACCGTTTGGAGTCAGCAGGGACCTCCAGCACAACCGCCGCATCGTGACGCCTGCGACGAAGGTCGCGATCCAGCGTCTGGCCCGAGGAAACGGAGGCGGACGTCTGACTCGGGATGCATGCCAGCGTACTTCCCCGAAGCGTTCGAGCACATGTTCGGGCCCTTGCCTGTGCCGGACGCCGTGCAGAGACGGACGGATGATGATACAGAAGGGTCTGCAAACGCGAGGTTCCCGCATAACGTCTCGTTCCGCGCAGCGGACTGGGTCGCGGGGCCCATCCCGGAGGACGAAGCGGAGTACGACGTGGTCGTCGCGTAAGTGCGTTTTCGAGCAACTCAGCTGCAAGGGAGACAGCGTCAGTGACCTCGCACTGCAGATTCTCGGTCTCGAAGTGGATCCATCTCAACGGCGGAGATGACGGCCTGCTTGCGTTCTTCCGGCGCGTGCACAGCGTTTTGCGCGTCGGTGGCACGTTCGTCTTCGAGCCGCAGGAGTGGGACACGTATGCGAAAGCCAAACGGATGGACGTGGTATGTGTTTCTTCGATGCTGTGATCTCATTCATCGGCCGATCGAAGCGCCGCCAGAGGCTCAAAGAGAACGCGGCTGCTCTCAAGCTGCGCCCCGGCGACTTCGAGCGGGAATTGCAAGATCTTGGCTTTGGGCCGGCGGAACACATGGGCACCGTGGGAGATGGAGGTAAGGCGGTCCTCAATGAAATGCAATTGCCGTCGCCAATCTAACTTCTCTATGAACTCAGGATTCCGGCGCCCTATAGACCTCTACGTGAAGGTACGCTAACTCCGGATTGACTTCTATGCAGTAGGCGTGATTCTACAACGACCTCAGTCCAAGTCAATCACGACCTGGACACCACCTTCCGTGGGCTTCATCGTAACCCTACGAAGAGTCAGAACCGCCGTGCCGTCGATCTTAGCTAGTTCACTTACTTGGAGAGGTTCTTCACGAGGTAGTCGGGCGCGACCTCCTCCATCTGCTCGCGCGAGTGCGAGGTGATCAACCCGAGGGTCTTGCATCCCGCCGCCTGCCCGCTGCGTACCCCAGCCGGCGCATCCTCGACGACGAGACAGCGCGCGGGGTCGACCCCGGCGCGCTTCGCCCCAAGCAGGTAGGGGTCGGGTCTGCGGCATCCCGGTGTGAGCGCCGTAGCCCAAGGAGCCTTTCGAAGGCGGAAGGGCATGTCTCACTCACTCGGGCTTGCCTTTCTCGACGTCCTCGGAGACGACGAAAGCTTCGGGAATGGGGATCCCGACTGACGTGAGCGCAGCGGTGGCGTAGACGATCGTCGCCGACGTGCAGATCGCCCACTTTGGCTTGGGCAGCTTATGGAACTCGCCGATCTACGGTGGTTGCGGTCAGCGGGAGCAGCACAAGATGAGCACATCCCGGGGGACGGTCGAGAGCGCACCAATGCCATGATCGCTTTGACACCAGGCAGCGCGACGATGCCGTGGCGGCCGTTCTTGGTGGACTCGGCCACAATCGCCTCTTCGAAGCGTCTGGCCTCTCTCTGTCCACGGGGTGAGCGAGTGTTGGAAATTGAAAGGGCGATAACAGCACCTCGAGCTCGTCGGGGTCAGTGATGCTGCAGTGGAGCTTGAGATTCTCGACGGTGCGGACTCCGTGCGAGCCTGGCAGAACAGTTGAAAGACAGCAATTCTACAGGTGACCGGCGAGACCACGCACTGCTGAGAACTTGGTCTACGTTCAGGCCGGGATACTTCTCCTTAAAGTGCTCCCATGCGCCGACGACACCATCGGTCGAATCGACCAAGGTGCCGTCCATGTCAAAGAGACTGTACGGGAAAGATCGGCGGGGTCATTGCAGTCGTGACGCGAGCGATCGCAGGACTGCCTTACATTGCATCGAAGTCGAGGGTGACTTGAGGCATGGTGGATGGAAGGGTAGGGTGTCCTCAGCTTACACAGTGCTCGAGCCTGCCAGCACTGAGCGGCCTGCCGGGCCGGAGCAGGACTACAGCCTGCAAAACAAATCGGAACGTGTTTTCCGACCCCCAGCGTCGACGTAATCGAACCCGTCTTCCCCGCGCTTCAGCAGATACAGACAGCGCTGAAGGCAGAGTCCAGCGCCGTGCAAGTGATAAACCAACTGACCCTCTAGATCTCGCGCAGGGCGTAGGGCTGTCGAGGCTTCAAGGGAGCATCCGACAACATATGCAACGCATTACACCACTTGATTCATGCATGCTTAAGTTAAGGTCGCACTTGTATCACTACCATAGTAATTCTTTTCGCCTCCCACACCTCCTTCACTCGCCGCGCTCACCACTCAGAGGCCGTTCCAGTCAAAGACACCAATGAGACCCGCGTTCGGGTGGTTGATCTGCCCCGTGTACAGCCCGATGACGAACCGGAGAGGGCTCGACTGGCCGCCGCGGAAGTCCTCGAGGCTGCTGACGAGCGAGTCGATGTCCTGGCTCTGGATGTCCTGGATGACGCCCTGCTGCATCGTGAGCGTGAGCTGGACGTCTTCGATGTCGCCCCCGAGCGGCGTGTAGCTCGTGACGACAGTCTGCCCGCTCGGGTTCTGGTACGCGGAGTTGAAGGACGAGTCGAAGTCGTTCCGGATGGTGTTATCCTCGGAGCCGAACGTCTCGGTGTGGGTCGCGCTCTCTTGCTGGACGACGAAGAAGTAGTCGGCGCCGCTCGGGACGTTCGGGCACTGGTAGGTGTCGCCCTCGACGCGCTTCTGGATCACGACCCCGTTCGGGGACCGCTTGACGTTCGTGCTCGCCGTGGGGGCGGGGGCGGGCTCGCGGGCCTCAAGCTCCCCGATGGCGTTCGCGCCGCTGGAAAGACACGGTGGATGATCAGCGACTGGAACGGCAATGGCAGCGAGCAGCGAAGCAGCCTCTTACCGGATCCAACGCTTCTTGCTCTGAGGACCGATGTTGATGATCCCGGTCGCCTCGTTGCCGACATCCAGGCACGTCCCGCTGAGCGCGACCTGACCGACGTACTGGTTGCATCCTCCACCGCTGTAGAGGTTGTACGTGTTCCCGTCGTCCTTGTCGAGGATGTAGCTCTGAGCCTGGCCGAACTCGATGCACGAGCCGAGAGGCAGGGGGCTGGTGTAACCTTCATCGGCGCCGGTGCACTTGTTCCCGAGCCAGAGCAACAGGGTGTCGGCGGCGGCGAGCTGAGCGAGGGCGACGGCGAGGATGATGGACTTGGTGAACATGATGGCGGCGGCGGTTGTGGTGGTGGTTGTGGTGGGAAGGCGAGCTGAAGACTGGGAGTGAAAAGCTTGCGATGGAGTTCGACTGGTGCTGCTCGCCTGGTTTATAAAGCGTGCAAAGCTGCACATGTTGTGCGCAAAAATATCATGGTCCGCGTGCGTTGGATCAGGTGTTCGTCTGGACGCGCATGGCACCGGATGTGGGGTCAGTTTCACCCTCAGCTGCTTCACCAGCACCTGAGGCGGCCATCTCCAGGCCGCAAGGTTTCGGCCAATGTTGGAGCAGACTGGAGTTTGGAGCCTGGCTGTTTATTCGAGTGCTGGAGAGATGGTTAAATTCCCTGATCCGGATTTTTTTTCGCTGCGGGATGAAGGCTCGGCGTGCGGGACGTGGGCAGACGGTCTGTCTGCAGACTACGACCCAGCTTACGTGCGGCCAGAGGCGCCTACGTTTAGTGCCTAGTCATGGCCTGCCACAGGAAGACCATCCGTCTACACCACCGTAGGTAGGCCTAAGTGCAATATTAATCCAACCCAAGCGGGCTGAGCATGCCTACGTCGTCATGTGCACCGCCGGGGTTTGGCAGCTGGCGATCACATACAGCCCATGCGCCAGTATACGCGGCGCAACCCCTTTGCGCGTCCTGCCTAGGCGGGTCTGGTTACGTCGACAAAAGCTGTGTGGCTCCAAGTACACCGCCTCAATCTCGGATTCTGCGACGAACTTTAACCTTAAAAGACCTGCGAAGCTACCACCTCACGGCCGAACACTGCCACCTGGCCAAAAGCGACGTTGGAACCTCGTGGGCTTGACGGAGTGCGGGAGGAGCTCTGGGTGATGCCGGATTATCTGCTGAGGAGATTGTCAGCGGTGCTCCGATTCGGCACAGGTTGGAGCACAAGCTCTTGCCGCGAAACCTGACACTCACATCCGAAACCCTTTACTCCATGCGCACTCCAAACGCACAGGTTGCGTACGGTTTCGTTGGGGCGAAACCGCATGGAACCTCGGGTGGGCCCGCGCTACGGTTTGCCTCGCAACATGACTCGTGACCTTGACAATGTGCAGTGCACGTCCGAAACGCACGGTACAGGTCTTCGGGCTCGTCGCATTACCGACCCGGGTCATGACCGCGCGGAGGAAACTGGCGTCTTTAACGACGTTGACGGCGCATTCGGGGTGTACGCTCGCGGTGAAGTCCGCGGCGTGAAACAACGCGTCCATTGCGAGCTCTGGTACCTGAGTAGTGAGTTCGAAGCTCGGGGCCATGAATGGCGTGTGTGGGCGAAGCTATTTCCGGAGAGCACAACGGCGGAGCCCACCAGGTAAGAACACAGGTAGCAGCTCAGACGGGGGTCTCGTACCGGGCACAAGGATGGTAGGCTGGATCATTCGTCCGACGTCCAGTTGCACGAGGTCACAAATTTCATGTTCTGAGGTTTCAATGGAGTTCCTTTTGACCAGAATGTCCGTCCCGCGAGTGAAGACCGTCCATCAGCAAGCCGTTAAACGCTAGGCTACTTGTTCCTGTTCAGCCTCCAGAGTTTCCAAGTCAAGATTCAATATGATTGAGAGTCTGAGACTTATGCACGTGACGCACTGTACAAGGTTGTCAGGGCTTCCTGAGGGATAACAATGGACTCAGCGTGGACCAACCATGTGGCCTTGGCGTAATGGTTACCCATGGCAGTACTACTTCAAATGGCTTCGGAGCCTGAAGTCTGATGTGCTGGCAATGCGCCGGCGCCACGTGATCATGGGCTCGACATTTATGCTGACTCAGCCACTAGTTTCACGCGCCGACATATATTACATCTAGTACACGTCCGCTATCCGTACCTCCTCGAGTCCGGGGATATAAGCAAGCATAAACCCATTAAACGATAGCAAGCAACACAAGCACAACAGCAGCCCCTACCGCGACCCCTCGCGCAACTTGCATCTGACAACAGGGACAACGCATTGCATCACTTGAATCCTACATGCTAGCTTACGGCCCCACTTCTCGTCTGTTCTATCACCCCGATAGTAATATTTCTCGCCTCCGACTCCTCCTCAACCCGCGCTCATGGCTCAGAGACCGTTCCAGTCGAAGACACCAATGGGGCCCGCATCGGGGTGGTCGATCCGCCCCGTGTACAGCCCGATGACGAAGCGGAGAGGGCTCGACTGGCCGCCGCGGAAGTCCTCAAGGCTGCTGATGAGCGAGTCGATGTCCTGGTCCTGGATGTCCTGGATGACGCCCTGCTGCATCGTGAGCGTGAGCTGGACGTCGTCGATGTCGCCCCCGAGCGGCGTGTAGCTCGAGACAGTCGTCTGCCCGCCGCTCGGGTTCTGGTACACGGCGTTGAAGGCGGAATCGAAGTCGTTCCGGATGTTGCGGTCCTCGTCGCTGAACGTCTCGGTGTGGGTGGCGCTCTCTTGCTGGACGACGAAGAAGTAGTCGGCGCCGCTCGGGACGTTCGGGCACTGGTAGGTGTCGCCCTCGACGCGCTTCTGGATCACGACCCCGTTCGGGGACCGCTTGACGTTCGCGCTCGCCGCGGGGACGGGGGCGGGCTCGCGGGCCTCGAGCTCCCCGATGGCGTTCGCGCCTCTAGTAGGACACGATCAGCGACTGGAACGGCAATGGCAGCGAGCAGCGAAGCAGCCTCTTACCGGATCCAACGCTTCTTATCCTGACGACCGACGTTGATGATCCCGGTCGCCTCGTTGCCGACGTCCATGCACGTCCCGCTGAGCGCGACCTGACCGACGTACTGGCTGCAACTTCCGCCACCGTAGAGGTTGTACGTGTTCCCGTCGTCCTTGTCGAGGATGAAGCTCTGCGCCTGGTTGAACTCTATGCACTCGCCGAGAGGCACAGGGCTGTTGTAGCCTTCGTCGGCGCCAGTGCACTTAGTGCCTAGCCACAACGACAGGCTGTCGGCGGCGGCGAGCTGAGCGAGAGCGACGGCGAGGATGATGGACTTAGTGAACATGGTGGTGGTGGTGGTGGTGGTGGTGGTGGTGAGTGGGCGAGTCAAAGACTGGGAGTGTGCAGCTTCCGATGGGTTCGACTGGTACTGCTCGCCTGGTTTATAAAGAGTGCAAAGCAGCGCATGTTGTGCGCAAATCCACCCATGATCCGCTGCGCTGTCGGATCGGTTGTTTGTCCGGGCACGCATAGCACCGGATAGCGGGGTCATTTTCACCCTCAGCTGCCTCACTAGCACCTCGGCTATCTTCGGGGTCCCGGCCAATGTTGGAGCAGAGTGGGCTTTGGAGCCTGACATGCGCCCGCCTAGACGTACACTCGAGTCAATCAGTAGAGTGCTGGAGAGATGGTTAAATTGCCTGATCAGGATATCCGATTCACTGCGTGATGCCAGGAGGCTCGGGAATGAGGGGGAGTGTGCGGGACGTGGACAGACGGTCTGTCTACAACCCGCAGACATCTCCGGCTTACGTGGGGCCAGAAACGCCTACTGGTCATGATCAGACCATCCGTCTACGCCTCATGCACCATCCCCTCGGTAGGTAGACTGGCCACTAAGTGCAACAATCCGACGTACTGGGCGGGCCTATGGCTACGTTTTCATGTGCATAGCCGGTCTGGCTGCGTCGGACGACTAGCACCAGTCTGCGCGGCGCGCTCCCACGTAGACACCATTTTGTGCATGCTGCCTAGACGGGTCTGGCTACGTCGACCTATGCTGCGAGAATCCACGTACGCCGCCTCAGTCCCATGGGGTACGTCATGTAGTGATTTAGCGACGAACTTTAACCTTGAAAGACCTGCGAAGCTCCCACCTCACGACCGAACACTACCACCTGACTCAGAGCGATGCGTATGGATGACGTTACGCTTTGAACAATGATTTTCGAGGTCTGCATAGCTTAACGGAGTGCGGAAGGAGCCCCGTCTGATGCCGTATTATGAATCTGCTGAGGAGGTTGTCAGCGGTGCTCCGATTCGGCACAGCCTGTATGGAGCACTGAGCTCTTGGCGCGACATATGATACACACACCAAAAATCCTTTGCTCCACGCGCATTCGGATCCAGTGAAAACGTGCAGGTTGCATACGGTTTCGTTGGGGCGAAACCGCATGGACCCTTCACTCTGTGAGTGAAGTCGACGACGCAAGAAGGAGACGAAAGCAGGTACCTCAAAATTTCCCCTAAGCCAGAGCTTCTACTATAGGTAACAGTCGCACGTCGCCTTGCACAGGTCCGACAGTGTCACGAACGGCGTCACGTACGCCCACAGCCCCCCGTCCATGCATGCCTGTACAGAGGACCCGCTCCTTTCTCGAGGTGTGCAAAGAGGCGTACGTACAGGTCGTCCAGCGGCTCGATCTCCACCACGTTAGCGCGGTTGTCGTAGCCGTGGTCGGTACGAAGCGTGGGCAGGATCCACGATGGGTCCCTCTTCTTATCCCCTGGACGTGTGGACCCGAAGACGTCGCCGCGCTGCTTGGGGAACATTCCATCACGTCTTCGAAGAGACCCATGTCGAGAGGTAAGCCCAAATGATGGCGTCGGAAGGGCGCGGGGATACCCCCTGGCGTACCCCACGCAGAGCTGGAGCCGTCGGGCCAGCGAGTTCCGCAAACGCCGTACTGATATCTCCTGGGTCTCCACCGCCGTGGCGACGAACCCGAACCCGACCCAGTCATCCGGCGCCGGGGGTGGATGGGAGTAGGTGAGGGCCATGAAGTCCATCAGGTGGCAGGCTTGCTGGAAGATAGGCATTCTGCGCAATCCCTTCTTAATCACGTCCAAGTCGTCCAGTGGAGAGCCGCCGAAGAGAGTCCAGCCGGTGCGTAGCGTGGCGGCCCTGTCGCTGTCCATATTTTCCTCAAGGGAGGTGGCGCGGTTGGCAGCGGGATTCCTGGGGATGGTGGGGTGCTGCAAGAACCAGAGGTAGCATTGTCCGCGGCCTGGGGGCGGGTGCGCTTCGAAGGTGGACATGATGTCTCGCACGGGCCGCTCTTGTCGCTGCCACGAGCGTACCTTCTTGACATCAGTGGGACCTTGCAAGAAGAGGTCGCTGTAGAGTCCACGGAGCTGGATTTCGTCGTACGGACCGAGAATACTCTTGAATTTTTCTCGATACCATAGTCGAGGCGCGTCCCAGGGTCTACTGCGACGCCTTGCCGAAAAGCACAGGCGAGATAATAGACGGAGCTAGTCAGCTTGTTAGTGTCGCAATCGAAGACGTGCTGCAGTACAAGACCCGGCGGCACCTTGCGCAACGCTTGAAGCAGTGACTGAGAGCAGGCTGTTTTTAGCACCCAGACTAACAGCACGCATGCTCATCCATGTTGTTGAACGAAGCTGTCAGCGCCGATGCCTTACATTTTCGGCCCGTCGTAGATGCCAAGCAACACAAATGGAAGACTTGCTCGAGGCTCAGGAACGAGGAGAGCGGTAGTACATGGTGGAAGAGGGCAGGAAGGCAGAATTGACGAGTGTTGACAGGATTCCGGAGTCCAGAACATAGCCAATGACAGGGTTTGGACAAGCAGTACTTGGCCGGAAGGCGCGTCTATGCCTGAGTAGCAGCATACAGCCACACACCCGGCTTGATCTCAGCCGTCTACACCTCTCGTAACCTCGTGCTTCCGCTGTGCCATTACATCTCATCAGCCGCTCCGAGAAAGACCGCCACAGCCATGCCTCCTCGAAGGCGACAACAATTCACTCAAGAGAACATCGACCAGCAGCTGCAGCAGATTCACCTCCTCGACCAAGCGTCCTCTTCCGAGAATCTCGAACAACTCGGCCCTATTATCAAACAGATACACGCCAATAGGCAGCAAGACGTGTACCTCCGCACCCTCCAGGCCCTCATTGCCTCCAAGGACGCAGAGATTGAGTCAATATGCGGCGACAACTACCAGGAATTCATCTCTTCCGTCTCCACCCTCTTCTCCATCAAGTCCTACACCATCAACCTCCGCGACAAGATCACCACTCTTGAATCAAGCGTCTCTCAGGTTGGGAAGAGTCTGGTGGAGAAGAAGAAGGCGCTGCTTCAAACCAAGAAGACTGCGGCCAACCTCGATGAGGCCGTTGACGGCTTGCAGGCTTCGCTCCGCGTCCTCGACGTTGTGAACCGCGTTGGAGACATGATCAGGGAGGGGAAATACTGGAGTGCGCTGCGGGTCCGTCCTCCACGCTGTATGTGCTTGTCTGTCCGTAGTATTGACCGACAATGCATCCCGTTCTTTCCTCGTCCGCTGTAGTCCCTGGAGGACATTGAGAGTATGCCTCCCACGTCGTTGTCTCAAACTCCCCTATTCCAGTACCTTCTCTCCTCCTTGCCTTCATTACGCGGCCAGATTAAGGATGCTGTCACGGCGTCCATGAAGCAATGGCTGCTCGACATTCGAAACGTCTCGGCCCAGATTGGCCAGCTTGCCCTGGAGGCAATGGAACTGCGCACACGACGATGGCGCAGTCGTCGGGATAAGGACCCCATGCTCAAATCCAGTCGGGTCGGAAGTGCGGTCGAGACTATCACCTATGAGAAGACTGAATGTATGCACCCCGTTTGGATGCTCGTGGTTTCGTCAGCTAATTCCTGGATTGCTAGACAACGTGCTAGACAACGAGCAGCTACAGGTGGACTTCAAACCCTTGTATGAATGTATACACATATACAGTGCCCTTGACTCGCTGGACGAGATCAGGAGGTCGTACCAGGCCGATCGCAAAGTACGTGTCGTTACACTGTGCAGCGTTGCCCCACGAATAACAAGATCTCCAGGCACAATCGGACCTCATCATCCCCGAACCCCTCCCGCTTGCACAACTTCCGTCAATAACAGAGCAAATAGTCGGCTATTTCATCATCGAGACCCACGTTCTGAACACTACGGGGAGCTTCCGCTCAGAACGCGAAGTCGAAGACTTGTGGGACGCTCTTATTAGTCGGCTCAGCAACGCCGTCGAATACGTTCTCCGGAATGAGAAGGACCCAGACACGTATCTCAAGGTCAAAGAAGCCCTATTAGGCTTTGTGATGACCCTCGAGGTGCGCTCCTCTTTGCATCCCTCGCGCGAAAATGATTCATGGCCCCCTTAGTCGTATTCGTACTCCACGGGTAGCATACACGAACTCATCCTCAAGTTGTTTGAGCAGTATGTGTCTATCCTGGAAACCAAGTTTGGTCAACGCTTCGAGAATGTGAGTCTCATCCGACCATGGTCCTTTCAGAGAGAGCTGATCTGCATTAGATTGTGGTTCAAGACGACTTCCAGTCAATGTATGTCGAGAAGGAGAGCGAGAAGGAGAGTGTCATGGACACCGTCTGGCTCACACGAGAACAGCGGGATTCGCTTCAGCGGTCACCCGCTCCACTCAATCTTCCGTGGTCCAATGGCTTCTACCTGTGTTGCCAAGATGTAAACGTCTTCGAGCTTCGAGGCGTAAAACCGTATTGACGTGACCTAGATTCGCAGCTTCGTACAAAACTTCTACCAATTCATCGAAGGCGTGTCGCAACATCACCGAAACATTGACGACCTATTGAGCAAGGTCAGCCACGGTCCGCTTTCTGCAGCCACAACATGCACTCACGTACCCCTCCAGTCCCTCGAAGCCATCCTCACCAACTCCATCAGCGGCGCGATCGCGAAGCGAGTCCAGAGCACCAACAACGTCTCCCAGATCGCCCAAATCATCAGCAACCTTGAGCACTTCGAGATCGCGTGCGCCGAGCTCGAGCGCTCGCTCACCAACATCCGTTCCTCACAGCGCGGCGGCACGATCCGCGTGCACGCCGCTGCGTCGTTCGTGGATACACGGCAGCGCGCGATCGCGCGCGTGACGGAGACGATGAGCTCTAAGCTCGACGACTTCTTCGGGCTCGCGGAGTACGAATGGACGCCGAAGACGCGCGAGGACGCGCCGAGCATGTACCTCTACGAGCTCGTCAACTGGCTCACCACGGTCGTCGACTCCCTCGCGCTCAAAGAGGCGCACAAGGAGGAGGCGTACCGCGGCGCGGTCGGCTACATCGCCAGCTGCTTCCTGGTGCGTCCCGTCCTCCACGTTCCGCCCGCCGCTAACCTCACTCGTTCCGTGCAGGACTTCCTCACCGGGCGCGACATCCCGATGATGAACGAGAACGCGCTCGCGAACCTGCTGCTGGACGCCGACTTTGTCGACGAGGAGCTCAAGCGCAACGGCCACTCACACGGCGCCGCCTTCGCCGAGCTTCGCATGGCAAGTCGCTCGCTCTTCCTCCCCTTCGCTGTTTCCTCCCCTTCGCTGCCACTCGTGCCGCCCGTGCCCTATCGTGATATCCCCGATGAAGCCCGCGCCGATCCCCGCCTCCGCCTCCCGTTCTCCGTTCTCCTCACATTCACACAGCGCTGACCTCCCCCCCCCCCCCCCCCCCTCCCCTCGTGCCCACAGATGATCTCGATCGTCATGTCCGACGCCGTCTCCGCCTACCTCACCCCCCAGATCCGGCAGACGTCCTACGCGGTCGTGAAGCCGAAGCACCTCCAGGCGACGCTCGAGAAGCTCGCCCGCTTCGGGCTCGAGTGCCGCGACGCCCCGTCTCGCGAGCGCGGCGACCGCCGCAAGAAGGAGGCCGAGGCCGTCGGCCGCATATTCCCCGGCGAGGGCCGCTGATCGGCAGTCACCGGTCACGAAACTCGAGAGTCAATCCGGCCAGTCGGCCCAGTTCGCAGGTCGGAGGTCGGAGGACTCGAACGGACTGCGCGTTGACTGGAAGCGCCGGCGCCGCGTCCGGACGAACGTAGGCTTTGGCCCGGTTGGCCGCGGTCAGGCAGGGCAAGGTGCGCAGTGGAAAGGACGGCCGGGGCCTGCGTGTTTGTACTTGTAGTACTAGTGTAGCTGAACCGGCGCGTCGACATCGCAGCCTCGACGACGCCACGTTCATGTACTTACTCGGATGACTGATCTGCTGAAACCACAATCTGTGCGCGCCAAACATCTCGCGGGTCGGACGAAAACAGGCGCGCATGCTCGATCCAGTCGTGAATTATACCAGTGCGTATGCTTTCTCTAGACGGAAGAGCATTTTGAAGCCCGCCGAGGGCGCATCTGTACGGAGGCGTGTACGATACGGTGTAGGAAACGGACTCCGAGTTACGTTATATGGCACAAACCGAAACGGAGGAACAGGGAGAAAAATAGACGCGGGGGACCGGAGGGGCTTGGGTGTGAACGCAAGGACGACGGACGGGGGACGTGACGCGGACTTGGACAGAGCGGAGGAGCAGAGGAGTATGTAGGGGGAACGAGGTGACCGGCGGAACCCTCTTTGATATCGTAAGGATCATAAGCCATTATGAACGTTCTGCCAACGTCGTGAAGGAAGAGAGAGGGAGGGCCAGCAGGGGTGTGCATGGACCGTCCCCGATTACACCCGCCGCTTGATGTTGGTGCTCAACCACTCGAGACCCTCGTAGAGACCGTCTCCACTCGTCGCGCACGCCGCCTGGATGGAGACAGAACCGAGTCAGCAGGCACGGACACGAGGCGGCACGCGACACGGCGCGGGGTGCGAGCGAACAAGATGAGGAAGGACACTGACCTGAATGAACCACGTCCGCTGCCGGAGGCCGTGGAGGCCGAGCTTGTCCGTGATCTCGGCGGCGTTCATGGCGTTCGGGAGATCCTGCTTGTTGGCGAAGACGAGGAGGAGGGCGTCGCGGAGCTCGTCCTCGTTGAGCATACGCTGGAGCTCCTCGCGGGCCTCCGAGATACGTTCCCGATCGTTCGAGTCGACGACGAAGATGATGCCCTGCGTGTTCTGGAAGTCTGTGTGCCGCGGGCGCGGGGGATGGGGAAGAGGCGAGTCAACGCGGTCAGCGCCTGCGGCTCCTTGGCCGGACACGTCAGACGCCGGCAGGCGGAAAGAGCTACGCACAATGCCTCCAGAGGGGACGGATCTTGTCCTGTCCTCCGACATCCCAGACGGTGAACGAGATGTTCTTGTACTCAACGGTCTCGACATTGAAGCCTAGAGGTCGGCGGGCGCAGATGAGTGGACGCGCACGTGGGCAGGGGAAGGGCGGACGACTGACCGATGGTGGGGATGGTGGTGACAATCTCGCCGAGCTTGAGCTTGTAGAGGATCGTGGTCTTACCGGCGGCGTCGAGACCGACCTGAAGATGAATTCAGCACCGGCAGTGCGGGGCACCGGGCGGGGAAGCGGGCGCACGGACCATGAGTATACCTGGAGGTCAAGCGAAGGTGAGCAGTCGCCGCGCTGGCATCGATGGCGGGTACGCACGCATCTCCTTCTTGCCGAAGAGGCCGGAGAGAAGGCGGGAGACGGAGAGACCCATGGCGAGGAGAAGAGGTGGAGAGCAGAGGGCGAGAGAGGTGGGCGGGGCTGGCGATGGGCAGCGAGTCGGTCGAGACGAAGGCGAGTTAACAACTTTCGCGCTGGGCGATGCGTGTGCCCGCCCATTTCAAGCTCCGCAACGTGGCGCCCGTCCCGGCGCCCCCGCCGTCCGCCGCCGCCAGCACCTCCGCCGTCCCGCCCTGCGCCGTCCAGCTGCAGGACCGCTCAGAGCCTGCAACGTCGTCCACCGCCGTACGTGGCCGCCTCCGCCAGCCTTGGTGTGCCGCCCGGCCACGTACTCGTCGTGCCCCGAAACGGAAGGTCCGGCGCGGTCCAATTGCCACGAGATAAAGTTACACGACATACTCGTACACTTCCAGCAAGATTACACATAAGTACAACACAGCACTCAAGCGGCACCGCCCGCATAATCGTTCACACTCCGTGCCCCAGCACCCTGCCCCGCCAGCCCTCAGGCCTTCAGGTCTCGCGCTCGGCCTCCGTCATCCTGACCCAGAGCCCGCCCTGCAACCACCACAATCAGTATGGGGCAAGCGACTGAAGTTCGACGAATCACATACGTGGATGTACATCGTCAGGTGTGACTTGGCGACGACCTTCTCCCGGCCCTTCTGGCCCTCCGCGCTGGCCCACTCTGGCGACGGGCGCGCCTCAGGCGGCTGTGCGGCCAGGTCCATCTCCATATGCGAAAAGTTCTGGAGCAGCCGAATGAGGAAGAACGACATCTCATTGTAGGCGAACTGTAGAAAGTGGCGTTCAGCGGTGAACCTATGACTTCGATCGGGACCAACCTGCTGGCCCAGACAGATCCGAGGCCCGGCGTTGAACGGCAGAAGATGAACGGATTGTTGGTGAAGTGCTTGTTCACACGTTCGTCCAAGAACCGATCGGGGTCGAATTCCAAAGCTTTATGCCAACGTCGTGAGATAGTCGTCAATGTGCTTTTTTGAGAGTGAACACACCATCGGGGCCCCATAGGTCCTTCGACGGTGCATCAAGAAGACGGAATACGCAAGGCTGTGCATTCATTAGTCGGACACAAAACCGGAAGATGTCCGCCCGCTATACGTACCTGGTGCCCTTGGACACAAAAAATGGAGGCTGCGTGGGGTCGGGGTTCGGGACCGTTGTGTCACGGTTTGCGACACTACGAACTCGTGAGTCCCGAGAACCAGATATTCCACGCATGAAACTTACCGAACGTTGAACGGCCTAAGCACACACAAGGTCATCAGCATGAAAAACACCATGCACAGGTCACGTACACGCTGGGTAGAGCCGCAAGGTCTCTGAAGCCAAGTCAGATGGAGTCAATATGTAAGCAGCTGGCCTCACCGTTGATTACCGCGCGAAGGTACTTCATGCCTCTGATGTCATCAAACGTAGGCATCGCGGTAGGCCCGATCTTGCCATAATTTCCTCTTGAAGCCGCTTCAACACTGCCGGGTAGAGACACAAGAGGTATACCGCGAAGCTCAGCGTTGTCGCCGTCTGTGCTGTGCATTAACTGACAATCCTGGAAACAACAAGCGCCTGTGGCTCACCGTGTCTCGGCCCGCAATCAGATGTTGAGAGTCTCGTCGTGAAGCACCACCGGATCTATACATGTACGGCGTCAATGACACGTCGAACTCGGGCCAAAACTGCGGCACGCACCGTCGGTGAACTTCACCAAATGATCCAAAAGCGTCTCATTGTCGTTGTCCTTAGACTCTTCGCCCGCATTGCCCGCCTCCTTGTTCTTCTTAATCGCCGCCTCGAGAATTGGCTGTATGAACGCGTCGACGACACGCATGTGCTCCGCTCCGGCGTCGTAGAAGAGCTCCTTGAAGCGCCACATCCACCCAACGCGCATCCGGATGGAGATTACGTTCTGTGCGCCGAGGAAGGCGGTCGCAAAAGCCTCGACGTTGCTCGCTTCCCGAGCGTAAAGCTTCGCATCGGGGTCGTTGTACGGGTACGGCAGGTCCGCGTGCAGGCTGTTCACGCACGATCCGAAGAGAAACTCGGTAGCCGAGTCCAGTGTGAAGCGCGCGACCAAGTCCTGTAGGACGTTTGGTGAGCCGTTGAAGACGAACGGTGGATGGGCAACTGATGCTGACTTGGAAATCCAGGGCGCGGCCGGCCGCGAAGCGGTCCTTCATCTTCTTGATGGCCAAATCTGTCAGGGGTGAAGAGTAATAGATGGCATACGAAGTACGATCCGAAGACACTCACCACCGTGCCTGTTGAACAGCTCGAAATGGGAGATCCTGTCGCGAGAGAAGTACGGGCGCGTCATCGTGCGATGGAACCTGCAAAGTCGAGATCAGGAACACTCTGCCTAGGCGGAGGCGCATTCGTCTTACTTCCACAAATCGCCTGAGGGCAGCATGAGATGAAAAGTTCAAAGCGACAGCGAGATGGGGACATACCGTCGGCGTTGAACACCCCAGTTCCAAGCACCGAGTGCATGGTGTCTCTGAACTCGGGTCCTGCGCTGTACTCAGCGATTGCGCGATACATCATCAGAACTCCCAACGCACCCTTGTAGAAGTCATCGAAGCCGGTCGCCAAAATGGTCTGTCGGGGGTGCGAAGGCTTCAGGCATGCATAGAACTGAGGATAGACGAAACACACCTTGGTTATGCCGGGGTCGGTAGTGAGGTAGATGGAATCCCACATGATATACAACTCCTGGACGTGCCCGAACTCGCGTTCTTGTCCCAGAAGCCTTCGCCTGTTTTCGGCGGTCAACGCTCCGCCCAGCCCCGGACCCGCTTGTGTGCGCGCGCGACTTTGGAAAGAGACTGACCGATGTAGCCGTTCTGGAAGCGCTCCATGCCGTACTGCAGGAGGTCCAAGCTGCCGATGCGCTTGCCCTCCCATCGCCTGGGGATGATTGCGCCCGCACGGCGTGCGCGGCGGCGAACTCTCCACTGCGAGTACTTGATACCGAGCGCATACGCAACCGGGATGCTCACCGCGGCGAGAGCGGCTACCACGGGGCGGAGAGCTCAGGGCCGATGTCGAGTTCGCGCAGGATGCGCGAGGCGGCCACGACCACGATCGTAGGGGCGAGTATGTTCTTTCCATGAGCGTGAGACTGTAGAGCTGGAGGCCCGGAGGGAGTTTGAGCGGGTGGAGCATGATGGCGGCCGAGTTTTGCGCGCGCAAAGAGAGCGCGAGTCGGGGGGCGAAAGATGGCGGTTCGTAACGAGAGTTGGTGTGTATATGGGAGCGGGCGGTAACTAGACCGGCTTCGGACAGGGGTAGATGCCGCGCCGGAAGGACAGGAGGAAATTGGAAGAAGTGTTGCGTGTTGCCTGAGAAGACACCGACCACCCGGTGCACGATCAATCCACCCGTCGTCCTCGGCGGCGATCGAGGACTTTCGGGCGGCGGCCGGTCGGGGCGGAGCTGCGGTCTCTGCCAGTGGGCATTGTCGCGGTGGGGACATGCATGACAGGGTGTGGCGTAGAGATGGGCAGATGACGTCGTCCAGTAGACACCTCTCTCGGCGCCTATCTTGGCCAATACGGGACGCCCGCGACGTTCCTGCTGCTTCCTTGGAACTGCGTCCGCTCCAGGCTGCTGTGCGTGGAATGTTTCCTGACTCGCCTTGGGTATCATACCGCTGGTTTTAGGCATTGTACACGATGCGCCAGAAAATTAGGATCTTAATGCTTGAAACCGACAAGTACTGTACCATTTCGAATTATTCGAATTGGGCCTTGGTGCGTGACAGCGTGTGTTAGAACCGGGGGCCGGCCCGGCGTGACCGCCCTGAAATATTCGAACCGGACGGTCTTTAACACGCAGGGTGCATCGTCATTAGAGAAACAGAGCACTCAGCTATGCCACGGGTTAGCACAGAACACGCCCAGAAGGCCGAAAATGCTCTGGACATACGAAACGAATGCGTATACCAGTAAGCGCTCATCTAGCGATTTCGAACGATGAGCTTGTGATGCGTGACTGACCCCAGATATTTCGAACTTCGGAGTGCTTGTGCACGTGACGTTCCAATAATTCGAAATGGTACAGTATATCAAAGCGGGTAATCATATCGGAGCAGTGAGAGCGGACATCTCCACGAATGGTTCAGTCCACACAGTTATGAAAGCAGCATCATCCTCCCATCCCGGCCAATATCGCATTGCCTTTTACGCCAACACAGAACGACAAACGATAAACATGACAATTGGACAACACAGGCCGCGCCCGTAAATCAAGGAGGTATTGTAGCCAGACTTAGGTATGACCCTTCGGGAGTAGGCTATGGTCGTTAAGAGAGAATGCGAAGTATATCGTGGAGCGCAGCAACGCGCGGATCCTTTAGTACTCTCCGGCCTCTTCCTCGTCACCATCAGCCGAGTCGGTACCGACCTCCTGGTAGTCGCGCTCGAGCGCGGCAAGGTCCTCACGCGCCTCTGAGAACTCACCCTCCTCCATACCCTCACCGACGTACCAGTGGACGAAGGCACGCTTCGAGTACAGGAGATCGAACTTGTAGTCTATTAACGCGACGCGTCAATGATTGATCAAAACCGACGAGGCGAACGACTGACCGAGACGCGACCACGCAGCAGAGATGGCGGTCGTGTTCGACAGCATGCACAAGCTGCGGGCAGTCTTGGCGAGGTCACCGCCGGGGACGCAGGCAGCGGCCTCGTTGCAGATGCCGAGCTGTGAAGGCGCGATACGTCAATGCGTGGATGCACATCGAATATAACGCGGACATGCCTTGAAGCCAGTCAAGCACCAGTCGACGAACTGGATCGTCTTCTTGGTCTTGATGCTCGCGACGGCGGCGGACGTGTCCTTGGGGACAACATCGCCACGGTAGAGCAGGCAGCACGCCATGTACTTGCCCTCGCGGGGGTCGCACTTGACCATCTGGTTGCCGGGCTCGAAGCACGAGAACGTCATCTCGGAGACCGAGTTCTGCTCGTGGTGAGCCTTGTCCGCGGAGATGAGCGGCGCGAAGGAGGCAACGGGGAAGTGGATACGGGGGAAGCTGCAACGACCATCAGCGAAAAGAGCGCAGAAGAATGCAAGGGAAGAACGCACGGGACAAGGTTTGTCTGGAACTCGTTGAGATCGACGTTGAGGGAGCCATCGAAACGGAGGGACGCGGTGACGGACGAGACGACCTGGGCGATCAAGCGGTTGAGGTTCGGGAAGCTAGGCTGGGAGACGTTGAGCTTGTGCTTGCAGATATCGAAGATGGCCTCGTTATCAACCTATAGGGCGATGCCGCGTAAGCGAGAGGCGCCCATCATTTCCCAGGGGGGAGACACGTACCATGAAGGAGCAGTCCGAGTGCTCGAGCGTCGTGTGCGTCGTGAGGACCGAGTTGTAGGGCTCAACAATCGAGCTCGAGAGCTGGGGAGCGGGGTACACGCAGAATTCGAGCTTCGACTTCTTGCCGTAGTCGTTGGCGAGGCGCTCCATGAGCAGCGCGCCGAAGCCAGAGCCGGTTCCACCACCGAACGAGTGGAACACAAAGAAGCCCTGCAGACCCGTGCAGTTGTCCGCGAGGCGGCGAAGCTTGTCCATGACGGGGTCAATGAGCTCCTTGCCGACGGTGTAGTGACCGCGGGCGTCTTCAGAGCGCGCATTTAGTCAGCGCCGGTGGACGCGTTGAGAGGGAACGGCACTCACAGTTGTTCGCCGCGTCCTCCTTTCCAGAAATCATCGTCTCGGGGTGGAAGAGAGAGCGGTAGGTGCCAGACTTGACATCGTCGATGGCGCCGGGCTCGAGGTCGATGTAGAGGGAACGGGGAACGTACTTGCCCGAGCCAGTCTCCGAGAAGAACGTTGAGAAACCGCCGTCACTATGGGTGGAGGAGCCCTCCGAGGGGCGACCGTCCGCCTGGAAACGACGTGCGTCAGAACGCGGACGGCGAAGGGCAGGAGAGGTCAAAATCACGTACGTTAAGGCCATGCTCGAGCGTGTAGAGCTCCCCTGTTGGCGACGCGTTGAGAACGCGGGTGGGTGAGAAGACGGGCGATGGACTCACAGCACGCATTTCCGATCTGAACACCGGCCTGCCCGACGTGTAGAGAGATGACTTCACGCATGATGAGAGACGATGGGGGGCAGATGGGGATATGAGGGAGGGAAGAGGTCGCGACCAACAAACAAGTCGCGTCGGGCGCTCTTCCCGCCAATTTCCGTTGATAGCACACGCGCTTACTAAGCTCCTCGCTTCATCCAAATCGGGGCTCCAGACAAAGACGAGCGCTCCATTCCGCCCCAGACTCCAGGATTACAGACGTTAAGGTAGAGATGCTATGGAAAGTTGGGATGCGTGCAATGCGTGAAGTCATGATGGGGAAGGAATAGGTATGCGTATGGGACAGCGACGGGAAAGCAGGGAAAAGAATGCAACTACGCGCTCAGTACTCGCCAGCCTCCTCCGCATCCGCAGAATCAATGCCAACCTCCTCGTAATCCTTCTCCAGCGCCGCGAGATCCTCGCGCGCCTCTGAGAACTCACCCTCCTCCATACCCTCACCAACATACCAGTGAACGAACGCACGCTTCGAGTACAGCAAGTCGAACTTGTGGTCCAGCCGGCTCCACGCGGACGAGATGGCCGTCGTGTTCGAGAGCATGCAAAGGCTGCGAGTGACCTTGGCGAGGTCGCCGCCCGGAATGTGGGCGGGGGCTCGTTGCAAATACCGAGTTTGAAGCCAGTGGGACACCAGTCGACGAACTGGATAGTACGCTTCGTCTTGATGAGACCAACAGCCGCGTTCGTGTCCTTAGGGACAACATCACCGCGGTACAGGAGCGCACAGGCCACTATAGCACATATTAGCTACAGTCCATGACAAACGGAATTGCAGCCACTCACTGTACTTGCCCTCACGGGGATCGCACTTGACCATCTGGTTACCAGCCTCGAAGCAAGAGAAGGTCATGTCAACAACCGAGTTCTGCTCGTGGGTCGCCTTTTCAGCAGAGATGATGGGGGCGAAAGTGGCGAGAGGGAAGTGGATACGAGGGAATCTGTATGTTACAATGAGAAGTGGCTCGAGAACGACAACCAAGATGACTCACGGAACAAGGTTGGTCTGGAACTCGTTCAGGTCGACGTTAAGGGAACCGTCGAAGCGGAGAGACGCAGTTATCGACGAGACAACCTGGGCGATGAGTCGATTAAGGTTCGTGAAACCGGGCGACGAGATGTTGAGGCGCTTCTTGCAGATGTCGTAGATGGCCTCGTTGTCGACCATGAACGAACAGTCGGCGTGCTCGAGCGTCGTGTGTGTCGTGAGGACCGAGTTGTAGGGCTCGACAATGGAATTTGCCATCGTCGGCGCCGGGTAAACGGAGAACTCGAGCTTCGACTTCTTGCCATAGTCCGTGGAGAGACGCTCGAGGAGGAGCGCGCCGAACCCGGAGCCGGTTCCACCACCAAACGAGTGGAACACAAAGAAGCCCTGCAGACCGCTGCAGTTGTCGGAGAGGCGGCGGACCTTGTCCATGACGAGGTCGATCTGTTCCTTGCCGATGGTGTAGTGGCCACGAGCGTCTGTCTACGCGTCAGACCTCCAATCGAATTTTCATGGCAGGTCGGAACACTCACAGTTGCTGGCGGCATCTTCCTTGCCCGTCACAAGAGTCTCGGGGTGGAAGAGACTCCGGTAGGTGCCGTTACGAACCTCGTCGATGACGTTCGGCTCAAGGTCGATGTACAGAGACCTTGGCACGTGCTTGCCAGAGGACGTTTCCGAGAAGAAGGTGGTGAAACCGTCGTCGATGGCTGACGGGGAGCCCTCCAGAAGGCGACCATCGGGCTGGGGCGTGCCGTAAGCGATTATGAAATCGATAATTAAATCATGCACTCACGCCAAGGCCATGCTCAACAGTGTAGAGCTCCCCTGCAGACACAAAGACGGGACGTGAGTACCGCTTCGAAACCGCAACATCCCCCCACCGGACCACTTCTTTGACGTGTCATATACCCCGACCGACCGTCCTTGCAGATCAAGGAGGAGGAAAATGAAGGGAGGACTTACAGCAGGCATTGCCGATCTGGACACCAGCTTGACCGACGTGGACAGAGATAACTTCACGCATCTTCTCGAGAAACAGAAACTGACAAGGAACTGATAGGAGCGGGGTCAGTATACAGTGGGGTTATAGACGCGTCGGGGGCACATACAGGTATTCGAGCGGGCCCAGGAAGAGGTCGAAGACAGACGGTTGGGGCGCGGGGCACTGGGCTTTTGACCCGGCGGGAGCATCCGTGATGACTAAGCGACTCCCACGACCAATTGCCCTTCCATGCGTGGCCCGACTCGAACCACGCCCGACCCGCGTTGCATGATCATCCGCCAATTGAACGCGAACAAACATGCTTCGGACAGCGTGCGGACCACACGTGAAATCGATAACGCTTAATTAATATCCGGCTGCCAGTACGGTGCGTGCCGAAGACGCATTCTGTATACTAGTACGTATTACTGGAGATGCTGCTATAGAGTACGTGCTAAGTGAGATCCAGGAATCCTTGTCCGATGTCCGTGTTGTGAAAGTCCATGTAACGATCGAAAAGACACTGTCAGGTATCATTGGATAAATAAGACGTCTAGTCCGGATGGCCCGAACAACCAAAACAGACGCAACGCGTCACCCAGAACCAGAAGGTTGAGGCTCATGCCCCCCATGCGGCTCAGAGCTTGACCCACCAAACTTGTCCCGCGCAGCGCGTAGCGTCGACGAGGCATGTTTGGCACCATTCTCTACTTTCTTGGTGCTCTTCCGCATGAACAGCCTGTATGCGTGTTCGTAAAGGGGCCTGAGTGAGATAAGTGATCACTTACTCGACCAAAGACTGCCATATCCTCAGGCCGTGCATAGGGAAGGCGCGCGTCCGCACTTGCTGCTCCGACACCGACTGTTGTGGGGCATGGATAGGATGGTCGTGGGGGTCCAACGCTGCGCGAACTGCGTCTGAGGTTCTCAACTTGGGCACCTTGATGTGCGTTACAGGCGCACTGTGGTACACGTTCGTTCGAAGCAAAGCGACGGCCTCGTGCTGATGATGACATCAGATAATACCTCTCGCTCCGACTGTATTCACTCACTGTGTCTCGTCTCCCGGCGATCGCAGTAGGTGGAGGTTGCTCGTCTTTCAGGTCTAACGGACCTGTAGGTGCGTGAGCTTGATCAGTATCAACTCGCCCATTGTCCATCAAACATCAAACACACCCCAGCGTCGCTGCGGTTCCACGTCACCAACGGAGGAAATCTCGCCACGCATCGAGGTCCGACTCCCATCTCGTTGCAGCGCTAGCTCTTCGTGTATGGAGCCTTGTTGTTGGGCATGCTCCAATAGCTTCCTCGCCTTCTCTTCATAATGTTTGCGCTGACGGAGAACCGTCTCGGCAGTATACCTGTACTTCTTGTCCCAGGCATCCTGACCTGCCAGCCACCGCTTGACGGGAGCTTCCTTGATGACACCGATCTCTTGTGGTGGAATGCGTAGCGCTGCGATCTCCTCGACGGGTTCCATGACACGCACACTCCCCGAAACATCCACGCGCTCTCTAATCATGAGCACGTTCGGAACGTCCTATGGAGGTCGCGGCTCAGTTCGGCCCTGATGCGACTCGAGCACACACCCATACCTGTTCTGGGTCCTTGGAGCTCGGCGCTGTCCTGTCTTGCGTCATGTCCACATTTCCGTCTTGCACTTCCTGCTCCAGACGGATCTCGTTCTGGCGGTACAGTTCTACGTCCGACCGGTTGTCCGGCCGTTGGCGGGCGCGCCCGTCGCGCGTCTTCGAAGCATCTTCTTCACCGTCTGCGCTTCCTTCGGACGACGCGGAAATCTCAGATGGAGGTCTGTGAAGCTCTGGAAAGGGGTTGCGCTCGAGGTGTTCCTCCGTGTTGTCCGTGACATGCTTGATGAACTGCGCTATTGACCGATACGCATACTTGCCCTACGATTACCGAGGGGTCAACCGTGTACAAAACCCTGTGATGCACTAACGTACCATGGGAGTAAACGTGAAGATTGTCAAGACGTGGCACATATCTAACAGGCCCACTCGAGTGAGTGCATGGAGGCGGATAGTACATGGTATACATACCATCATAGATCTGCAGATGAACCTGGACTACCTGTCAGTTTTCGTTTCGAAGTATGCGAGTATGAAGGGGCAAACCTTGGTCGGCGTTTGAAACTTCTCGGCGTTCTCTTTCTGACGGTGGCCGTCGCGGAGGATGCCTTGACGAACCGGATAATCCTTCGGATGCGCGGCTTTGTGCGCGACATACATAATCTCGTCGCGCAGGCATTCGCCATTGCCACCAATGATATAGAGAGGACACAGGTTGCCGAGAGAAGACTGCATGATGGGGCTAACCAATGGATGCGACAGCTGCCTAGGGACACTTAGCCAACACAGTGATCAAACATATCGGTGAGACTCACTCTGTGGTTGCGTACAGCTGTATTTGGGCACGGAGCTCCAATGGGACCGCGCTTGGGTCCTCCATGAGCACCTTGGGTGGCTTGGGTTCCCGTTGGTCGAGGTCTTCGGCTTCCCTCCGTCGCTCGACGTCGGACGCAGAGTCATCCGCACTGCGATCTACAGGGACGCCCTGGCCCTGCGGAGAATCCACGCCTCCGACGGCTTGCATCTCCTGCTGTGACTGAATGCGCTCAGTGCTGACCTGCGCATCCGCCTGCTTCTCTCTTGGCCCCGCCCCTGGGATGACATCAGGTTTGAGCTTGTCAGCGTGCCCAGGCTGTGGGGGGGCGGGTTGTTGAGGCCACGACTCGCCCGCTGTCGGGTTTGGGGTTCACGGGCCACAAGGGCGACGGCTTGTGAATAAAGCCGTGGGGTGGGATGATGTCCTGCAACACCGGGCGTGAGTGCGTCAGCCCCCGAAACGACATCTGAACAGTGGACGCTGGGACTCACGGTTGCCGTGTTGTTCATGACACTGGGGAAGCTGTGCGTGAGATCGACCCAGGGGCTGATGAGGACTGCGCCCGCAGGTTGGGGAAGCCCGAGATCTCTGAGGACCGCCAATGCGGCAAGACAAAGTGACGCCCCTGCGGAGTCTCCTGCGAACACCAATTTGGACGGTGGCACTGGCTGGTGGACGGCTCCAGGGGAGGCCTCGTGAGATAGAAGTCTGCCAATAGAAATTGTCAGATACTGTCCCGGATTTCAGGCGTTCCGGAACCCACAGGCTGCTAACACATCTTGCAAAGGACATGGCCATGGATATTGAGGCGCTTTCCTATCATAAATGTTGGCCGACTGGACGATATCCACAGCACCATGACGTAGACTGCTACGCACCGATAGTTGACTGCGAAAGCTCGGCCTTTGATCTTCCTAGCTGTGTACGGCGGTGCATGAGCCTAAGGCTTCTCACGCGCACTGTATTTCTTCGTGACACGGTCTGCACTGACCATAGCGAATGACTTGGTAACGATGAGTGTCTGGATGTGTGGTGGTCAACTCCGGAGAACCGCATCTCGTCAAAAGAACATACTGATTGATCCCCAGAAGAAAGCGCCTGGTTTCTGCTTTGTCAACACACCATATGCGCTGCAACGGGGGACACCTACCGCCGTGGACGTACAGCTTCGGACTCTCAGCATCCTTATGTACGATCGGGCAGAATGCTGAGATGACTCACCAACACACGATCCAGATGGTCCATTTTGAGGATAGTCTTCTCGTCCTCGGTCGCTGGCGAATCGTGCGGAAATGTGCGATCTTTCAGGTACGACTTCTCTGTTACCCATTCAGCATCTATGAAGTCCAAACCCCGAACTTGCCACCACCGTTCCCCGCCGACGACGTGCTTGAGCTCTTCCGGGCCGAACCATTGGATGAGAGTATCGGCGGCAATGTTGCAGGAAGATAGAGGAACCTTGACGGGAATAACCGCACACCAGAAGGGTGCGGGCACGTGAGTGTTGGTGCTATAGTAGACAATCAGAAATCTGAAATGCAGAAACGATTGTTCGCGCATACAAGGACTGTAGAGACTCAACAGTGTTCTTCGTGCCTAGTTTAATGAAAGCCTTGACGATATGGAACGCCCTGTGCACGGATTCAACGTGTTTGCCACTAGTGGGCGCGTGCTCGCTCCAAAGAGAACGTTCTACGTACTCATCATAGAAGATGTCATCCCAAGCGTCCTCCGTCTTGTCATCTTCTTTGAGCTTCGCGGTCTTCCTCTTAGCGTGTTGAAAGAATGTCTTGAGAACGACTACAGGGGTCGTGAAGAGTCAGGTTGACGACCACGTCTTATGCTGAAACACTTTACCAGGAGCGATGTGGACTGCAGCGGAGGTAGTGGAAACAGGCATAAAGAGGCGCGGCTATGGGCTGTACAGGAAGAAGCGTACAGTCCAGTACACCGGGAGTGGGTGTGAACGGTAAAGGAGCGGAGGGTGTCGTGGGCGCGGTGTGAGAGTGTCGAGGAGGCGCAGCCTTTCGCGTTCCGCGCGCGCGCCCGTCCCGACGTCATCGCTGCGTGGCGCCTCTAGTATGTATGGAGCGTGATCGGGAACGTTCATCGAATCGGCGGAGGTCTCGGTCTCGGTCTCCAGCTGCAGACACCACAAGCACACAGAGAAGTGAATTCATGTTCCAGAAAATGTCCAAACGTAGGAGACCCGATCAGAGTACAGTGAGACAGTGCGACAGATTACAGAACGACAGCAGTAGTACGATAGGACGCTTAAGTTAGAGCAGAGCTAAGGACCGCGAGACTCATAACTGCTGGCTGGTGATACAACAGACAGGGCAATGCTAAGCTGTCAAGAAGGAGGGGTGTAAAAGTGCCGAGACTTCTAAGTAATGCAAAACGTTGGAAGGACATTGAGGGCTCGTTGGAGGGGCTGTCCTTAAGGGCTTCTTTCATGCTAGCGGCGAGAGCTCTGACCCTGCTGCTGCAGGTATCGGTCGATCTTCTGCCGCCACTTGATGTAAATGCCTTCGTTCGGGTGGGATTGTAGCGGCAGAGGCCGAACAAAACGAGTTGTTCCTGGACTCGGGTAAGTCGGCCATCTTTGCATTTGGCGGAGCTGGCACATACCTGGAACCCGGGAATGATCCACACCTGCTCCCGAGCTTTCGGAAATGTCAGTGCGAGTCGCGTCATCATAGAGAATTGAACTTACCACGACGGACGGCCTCCATGGCCGCGCTCGCCTCCATGTGTTGAGAGAACATCACTGGGTGGGATGTGGTCAGCTCCAAAAAGCGTCGAGCGGAACGGGGACCTACGATATGCAGAAACAACGGTGGCGCTGCGCGACAACCCTTGAACGCAATGGACAAGCACCACTCCGCCCGAGCCAATGGCCTCATGGATGAAGCGGCAGGCGGTCGGGAGGTGGATGAGGAGGTCGGCGTAGTCCACGTCCTCGACGCGGATGCGGAGGTGGCGGATGCCCGACGCAGGGTTGTCGGCCGGGATAGGCTCAGAGCCTACAGAGACGATGTGGGTGATACGCCTGTCCGCGAGCGCCCTTGGGGAGATGGCGGCATCGATGCTAGGAGGAGTATGCGGTTAGTCAAAAAGCGTCGAAGAGTGACAGAAGAGCTGTCAGGGCGAAGCGGTGTTCAGACTCACGTGCCCAGGAAGAGCTTGCCATCGATGACTGCGTTGATGTTCCTCCAGACCATGCTTGACTGAGGTCTTGCAGGGAGGGTGTCGATGCTGGGGCTTCTGCCGTCGAAGCTCCGGATGCCTGAGACACAGACATCGGGACTTGGTCGGTTTTGTAGGCCGCCGCGTTAGCGAGCGGCCCTCTTGAGGCCCCGTCGGGTACAGCAGGGTACGGCGAGTATTGCATCGCGCACGGTGAACACCATGGCCGGATACAGGCTGCGTCATGGCATCTGGCTGAGAAGGGCAGTACACGCGACACCGCCTTTGCAGTTGGGCTGCCTCCGAGACGCGCCGATGGCCGCACGTGGCACCAGGCGCTCGTTCCCCGTCTCAGCGACGTCACTGCGCGGCCAGTACTTCCCTCCCAAGCGTCGCGTCGGCACCATCGTGCTCTCCAATCCTGTTGCTTGTGCTATGTCCGCCTCCCCCCAACCCGGTGGTTGCTCTCGCGGACACCCCCTGCACGCTTGGCCAACATGCGTGCGGGCGGCGCGGCACAAGGTCCTAGTGACCTCGGCCGTCTTCTCCGGCGATTCGGCGAGCGTATGGCTCCCATCGAGATCCTCATGCCAGCATGCTGTTAGGAACGGAGGCGCCCCTGGAAGCGTTCAGTAGCAGAGCCTCTTCCCCAGACGCTGTCGCGATCTCCCGATGTTCAACCACACGACCCCGCACCGATCTCAGATGCTCCCCGAGTCCGTGCCGCAGACTTGCCCGAACGAGCACTCGGGAACTCCCCTGGCCAGAAGACGTGGCACTTGCAGATCCCAGCTGGTCTGCTTGGCTAACGCACTTCGGCATGACATGCTTCGCGGCTGGTCGACCTCGGTCTCCGCGCGGAAGTCCTTCAGCTCCAGTCGTTCGAGACTCTGGCCTCCGGCGATATCCCCTACGGCGCCCTGAACTGCAGACGGAACCCCGTTGTGTCTCGCCTTTCGACACTCTCGTCCTCCGAGGACATTTCTGGCCGCCTCATGTTCGCGCTTGTCGCGCACACGGGACTCGGCCGAGCCTGCATCCAGGCGGAGTGCGCGGAAGACATCTACCTCCGCGACCCAAGCGTGCCGCACGATCCCTTACTCGCGCATTGCCTTTCGTGTGCGGCGCGCTCCTCGGCCGTCCCCTCGGAAAGAGGCAGTATAAAGGCGGTGAGTTCCCGAGTGTAATTACCAAATATGGCAATCACGCAATTCAACACTCCGGCGGCCCACACGCCGGAACGCGACTCCCCTCGCTAACATCTCGCAGCCGTGACACTTCGACAATCCTGCCCTCACCCATCCTGCCGTAACGTCAAGCTCATGTCGTCGCTCGCTCCGTTGCGTCCGGTGTAGGCAAATACATAGGTCTATATTACACCTCACTCCGCAGTCCACATTAGCGCCTTCAATCACTGAAGCGTAGTGTATTGCATAAACTCGGCCGGAATGTAAGAGTTCCGATGCATCGACCACTGGTATAGGCGACCAAATTAACGACGGCCCCGACGTTCATTCACCAATGTAGTGACGAGAGAACAGGTCGTTCTGTATCCAGAGAACCTGTGCAACCACGCGGCCAAGCCAGGTCAGGGACAGCGATGCAGATCTCGATCGAAGCGCATGCGCACCTTGTTGATAGCCGTAACAGCTTCTATCTTCTCCGAGGCGGGACAGGTACTCTCCGGCAGCTGAAGGATGGCCTTGTGCAGGATGGACTGGATCCAACCAAGCGTCATGGCGATGTCGCGGTCTGCGTGGCCCGGGCGGAGGACTGTCAGCAAGTCAACTACGACGTGCACGCGGGCGCATGCAATTAGGTGAGGAGAACGAGACACTTGCATGGAACGTTGAGCGGGGCGATCCCCATCGTGCGTTGGTGCTTGAACGGCGACGCGCCGGTGTGCATGACGCCGACTTTGTCCATGTACGCCCAGGTCTTGCCGCTCGTGTAATCTGCGGTCAGGACGCGGCGCGCCCATGCCTTCATGAAGACCTGCAAGACGCTGTTGAGCATGTACTCCTCCGTGTCCGGCGTGTCGGCGTACCTTCCGGAATACGATTTGGGCGCTGTCCAGAGTCAAGTCTTCCAGCGTGGTGGGCAGGGGACCATCAAAGCCCTGAGATCGCAGGATTGTTACGAAGACAAAAGGCCGACGCGGGGAACGGGGCGTACCTGATTCCGATTCATGAAGACCTTCTTGGTGATGTCGAACTCGAAAAGCTTTGCATACATGCCGTCTACAAGCCCCGGGATGACCTCATTGACTTTCGGCGCGATCTTGCTGATCACCTCCGCGTCTCTTGAGGTGAAGTCAAGGAAGTCCGTCAGGTAAGCCACGCGGTCCTCTAATGAGGTCTTGATGAGAAGGGGGTCGACCTCCTGGGTGAACACCGGACATTGGGCCTTTGGGGCATCAAGGTAGTCGGTGTGGGAGGATACAGATTGGAGGGGTGTTTGCGAGTTCTCCGTCTCAGTGGGTGATCGCGAAGGGGTATAGGGGGATTCGCCGGAGTGCAGCCTCGCACCTGGATATGGGCATGCCAGACGCTCGCCCATATCAAGTCTCAGATTGGCCATCACAGTTCCGATAGAGGAGGAAGAGTTGGAGGCAGAGTTGCGAGTGTGCGACGAGCGAATGCGAGTGAGGGTGATGGTTGTGCAACAGTCAGGACGACCCCGGCTTTATTGGGAGCTCTCGACATCGCTGTCGCTCGGAAGAAGTAGGAATGGGGCCGGAAGCTGACGATATTGTACGCAGGGCCACCGAACGGAAGTCGAGGTCGAGAGCGTGGGGTGGGGCGGATGGGTCGCTCGAGACTGGCTCCGCGCGCGCGAGAGCGGCCTGGGCTCCGGGCTGTACGCGGCAAATTCCCGTCTTTGGATATCTTGGACCTCCAGTGCTTCGGCTGCAGCCCAACTCAGACTCCTCCTCTCCGCAGTGCTGTCGTAGGCTTGGACCACAAGCGAGTTCCCACTTGTTTCAATGTTCCGATCCATTTCCCCAAGTTCCCTTCGTTTAAGTGGGCTCAACTCCGCCGAATCTATTGCGATTTGCTGGGTCTTGTAGAACATGTCCTCCTGACTACCCGTGTGGGGGCCTCGCGCCTCGCAGTCCATTCAGCGGTATGGTTGCCAGTAACGGCATAGCCGTCGCACCTGAACGATCGAGGCCGACGTTCGCATTCCATCAGCAGGATCCGAGAGGTGTGGGGATAGAGTACAAGCGGATCGAAGCTGCAAAAGCTCCCAAGCATCACCCCATGCCTTCATCTCGGGGAATCCTAGACATTTTGAGCAGATCCCCGAGCGAAACGCAGCAAAATCGTGGAGCAGCGCACGGAGGAGGAGCGGCGATTCGTTCGGACGACTTTGCGTGCTAAACGCATGTTACCCGACCTCACGTGCTCTGTGACGCGCGCGTGTACAAACAACGCCCAAACAGGCAGCACGAGCCTCGCACGAAGCGGTCGCGAGGTCCTCATTTCTCGCCGCATGCACACTCCACCGGCCCGTATAAGACGCTTCGCTCGCGACACCTCACCGCAACCTCATTCTTCCTGACATCTCGTACACGAACGCGAACATGATAGGCTCCGTCGAATGGGACTCGGTGCGCCATCCCTTCCCCGAAGTCGAACCAAGCCCGCTCGCTGACCTCCTCCTGCAGGCAGAAGAGCGCGGCCGCGGCAGACACCAACGCAAGGCCTCCATCATCCACGGCTGGGTCGTGAAGATGCGGGGCACCTTCTTTGGCAGCGAGGCCACCCGCCGCGCAGGCATCCGCGAGATGCGCGACGCCCACGCGATCCGCCGCTACAAGAAGGAGCACCCCGAGCGGTTCCGCGGCGGCGGCGGCGGACGCATCTTCTGGATCTTCCCCCGCCGCGCCCCGCGCCACGAGAACGGGCACGGGCACCACGAGCGTAGTCGCAGCCGCGGCCACGGCCACCACGACGGACGCCACCACAGCAGCGACCGGCATCACCACGACCGGCCCCACCGCTCGCACTCGCATGCGTACCACGGCGAGGCGCACCGAGGGCAGTTCTTGCACTTCCCTCATCGGGTCAAGCCGCATCATCATGGCGTTGGTACGTGGCTTGCGGGCATCTTTTCTGGCCGGCGCCATCTCAAGGATAAGGGACGGCACATCAGGGAGCGTGCGGAGAAGGAGAGACGGAGGGAAAGGCGCAGGCGCAGGCGGCAGAGGAGGGACGAAGGGCTCGCGCTGAAGATAGACGGGACGATTAACAAGAACCGTTGGTGGCATCGGTGACGGGAGACAGGATGACGGGGTGAGCGAGAGTCTTCACATCTGCACGACTTTCATGAGATGTATCCTGGATGTTTATGGTTGTACTATACTTGTACTGTACCGGAGGGCATTCTTACTGTGGCTTTACGCGTCGTCCTTGGGTTCATGTCGACAGCGAACGATCACATAATGACACATACGGAACCGTCACGGTTGGAAGAAATGGAAGAAATGTGTGGGCGAGACCTAAGAAGACGTGGGGTTTGGGATTGATACTCGTGACGTGGTGTGTCCTTGTTGTTTGGACATGGATGAGGTCCGAGAATGGGCCTTAATATGGGGAAGTCAAGGCTCAAAGGAACGAAAGAATTGCAATGCATAGAACAGAACGTTGATGTCGACCACTTTGACGATGTCGGGAACGTCAACTGGAAGAAGGACGAGGTGTGGAGCGACCACAACTCAAATATCCTCCTGGACGCTCAGCGGGAGCGCACGTCTCGCAGACCGCAGACCGCAGGCATGGTCGAAATTCTGAGTAGCTGGGCATGGGTTACGCAACGGTACGACGCGATCAGCTACAAGGAAAGCTTAACGCTCTACCGATCCTCTCCATCATCCGTGTCCACGGTAATGACCTCAGTGGGCTCGGACTGTATGGCTTTCTTCTTCTTTTCTTCTTCCGCTTCTTCTTCGGCGTCCTCAGCTCTCGTTTATCCCCAGAATTTGGCGGAGGGCCGTATAAGTTCAATAAGGGATTGCCGAAAGGGTCGAAGCGGGGAGTTGCAGTGAGCGGTCCCGGAGACGGCGGAACAGGTCCGGCAGTCGGCGTACCAGGCACAGTGGGGACAGTGTCATCTATAGTGCGCGGGTTAGATCCCCCTATAGTGCTGGCCACCACTGAAACGAACCTGGCGCAGCTCCGGTAGTCGGCCTTGAGGGCGATGACTTGGAGCCGGGCGGTGGCGAATCCACAATCTCAGTGATGCTTGGTGTGCGTTTAGGGGCAGATGACTGGTTTTGACACACTCTCCCCGATGCCTGCAGTCTCTTGCTATGTTTCTTTTTCTTGCGTTTCGACGAGGAGGTGCCGTCATCGACGCGCTCGGGCGAGCCGCTACGCTCGCTGCTCCCGTCTGGACCTTGCGCGCTCGTCGTGGAAGGATCCACAGAACTGGTTTTGACTGCGCCATCCTTGCATGCGCCCATGATAGGAATGGGGGAAGATGCTGCGGGCGCGCTCGCGCCGTCCTTGCCCTTCTTCTTGTTCTTACCTCCGACGGCGAACGGGTCTACGCGTGCCTTCTTTGTGATGACCCGCCCACGGCTCTCTTCGTAGTCATCGTCGGAAGGAGCGGCCGCTCCGGGTACGCCACCGCGCGAGCCACCCTGGTCTTCCTCACGGGCGCGCTTTTTGTTGTCGCCGATAAGTTTGTTGCGAAGTTTGGCGCTGTCACGGCTGAGAATGCTCGTGGATTCGGGAAGGGCGGCACCCACTCCGAGTCTGTGTGCCGAAACAAGTCAACTCATCGAGGCTGGGCGGAGCGAGAAAGGCCAGAGATCAGGGTTTCGGAGTCGCGCGACGGACATACCTGGGCGGGCGACGCATGTGCTCCTCTAGCTCCTTATCATCGCTCTTCGCTGTCGCGAAAGACTGTAACTTCGCTTTGGAGCTCTTCATCCAACCCGAGATGAGCTCTTCCGTGAAGGCGATAGACATGTCTACTTGGGCCTGGAGGGTTGCGATATCGACCCCATCTTCTTCTGCCTCCGCCATCCGACGCACGGCCCTTTCAGGCGTTGAGTATCGTCTGCGTCGACTGCGGAATCCACTTTTGATGCGTGTTGCGATAGACGCAGTGGCTGGTGGCTGGAGGGAGGATGACAGACGCCGACCGAGACGCGTCAAAGTCGGTCTCTGCTTTCCACCGTCCACCTCCACACCGGCCCTGCTCTTGCGGACGTTTTTACGTCAGGCTTCTGTCAACGCCCAACCTCAACAAAGGCGTCCACCCTTCCAGTGCACGTCCGCACTTGGTCCATGTCTCAGCTACTCAAGAGGAAGGCGGACGATCTGGAGAGCTCGGACGATGAAGAGCCCGCGCTAGGGCGTCAGGTGTTGCCGGTCGCGAATCTGCCGGACGCGTTCGACGGAGAGCCGACGGATGGACTGCAGTACCTGTTCATGGTGCGGTGAGTGCGGTGTGTGTTGTGTCGCGGGAGTGGAACGCTGACCAGGTCCGATGTTGGACGCTTTTAGGAGGGACGCACGGTTGCTCCCTCACGTTATACGGGTAGCGAACCCTTACGAACTCCCGCAGCCACCACCTCCGGACGAGGGTTCAAATGGTTCTGCATCTTCATCTTCTCCACGCAAGAACGTGCTTCCGTCGGAGGAATGGCGAGAGACGTTTTTATGGCGATTCAAGAACTTTCGTAAGGTGAGTGCTCCGGCTCAGCATCGGTCTGCCGCATACATGAGCAAGATAGGTTGCCGGTGTCATGTACAGGTGAAATGATCATAGTGTGTGGCTTCGGTCACCCCTTCTGGTTATGCATCCTGAAGTTGCTGGATAGGATCTACAGGGTTGTCCGCAGTCCAGGGTCACTGTACTATAAGCATTTCGTTTGCACTACGGATGAAGAGTCCATGGTGCCTGACGTCGGTCATTGCCTTGGCTTGAGTCTATGAGGTGGTTGTCGGAGGGAGCATACTATTTTCCGTGGCTCAAGCCATGCACTAAGCGCATATATTTATGCATCATGGACTTGTCATCTGAAAGGCTCTCTTATGGTCTCATACGTGCCTCTAAATTATTGATCACCTTTACTCATCGCATATCCCAGAACTCCGTCCAACCTACCATACACATTCATATCCCTGACTCTAGCGCGAAGTCGACACCGGACAAAAAGGAGCGCGATTTGTGGTGGGCCTTCCTTGCGGGTCGGCCGGAGAGTGAGTGGAATCCTCCCAAAAAGCAAAAGCAGCAGAAACTGTCCCGATGGCAGCAGCACAACTTGAAGAAAACGGCTCGTGAATTTGAGGACCCGTCCTATGATGCGCCTTTACCATACGACCTTGGACAGTCATCTGCCGACCTGGACCATCAATCTGCAGACTTCCAGCACCACCCAGCAAATGGCACGCCAGATTTCTCTGATCTGTCTACCGGGCAGCCGCCGTCAACATCGTCTACCGGTCCTAGAAGCGCATCTTCACTGTGTCTGCCTCGCGAGCCCACACCTGTCGTGCTGCAGCACATTGATCACGTGCGCACACCGCTTTAGTTAATTCTTCACTGCGATCTAACTTGTTCGCCACGCCCGCAGAAATACGCCATCCATCTTCTGATGTACTTCACTCACTGGATCAGCGTCCGACTTGAAGAAGGCCATCTTCCGTACACGGATATCACCCAAGCGCACGCGCGATGGATGTTCGCGCTTCTCTCACGGGTGGAAGAATGGATCTCTGGTGATGAAACGAGTCTTCTGCGAGGCCTGGCCCGGGGATGCATGGAACTCATGGCGGAAAGTCGCCGGAAGGTGTCATTAGCGGCGATACCGGGGGCAGTTCCTTCGGAGGGCGGGGAAGACAGGTTTGTGGACGAGGGTGCGCTCTGGATGATCCTCACTGCGATTGCTGGGGTTTGGGGACAGAAGGATTTGTGGGAGGACGCAGAAAACACGCTGCTGAGGGTAGAGTCGTGCAGCAAACACGAGTTTTTGACGTGACAGCCGAGCCGAGGCTTCACCGTCGTTTGCGCGTGTATCATGTATGTTTCTGACGACTAGAGCGCGTTGCTATAGACGCTATGGAGGCTGGGTTGCTCACGTTTTGTTTGATGACGGCGGGGGCGGGTTTCGGCGGCTGAACGTTGAAGGCGAGAATCCAGGAACACGGGCTGGAAACGGTCGCGCTGACGGCCGCGGGCAGTCGAGCCCGGAAACGGCAAAGCCTCACCGTCACCGCTTGCCATTGCCTCTGACCGTCACCGCGCTCTTCACGCACGCACCTCACGTTCATTTTCCCCTCCCCTTCCACCCCTCCGCTCTTCAGCCCCCACCTCATCCACGACACTCTCCACCATGCGTTCCGCCGTCGCCCTTCTCGCCTTCGCCGCCTCCGCCTTCGCCTACCAGGTCTCCCAGCCCTCTAACTCGAGCGGCTGGTCCACCGCCGGCTCCAACGTCGTCGCCTGGGACATGGTCTCCACCGATGCCGCCAACTTCACCGTTCTTCTCGTCAACCAGGTGCGTGTCCCTCTTCCCCTAGCGCGAGTAGCTCTCTCAGTCTGCCCCCGGAAATGCAGGAGGTCAACCCTCCCACGAGTCAAGTTCTCGCTGCGCTCGTTGACGGCAGCCTCGGCAAGACCACTGTCAACCCTCCCAGCGGTGGCTGGAAGGCCGGCACCGGCTTCCAGGTGAACCTCGTCAAGGACACCAACAGCCTCACCAGCATCTACGCCCAGTCCGGAGTCTTCACCATTGCTGCCGCTAGCACCACCCAGTCCCTCGCCTCCACTGCGAGCTCTGGTACCGTCCTGTAAGTGATTTTTGTTTCTGGGTTTTCCGCGCACTTCTGACAAGCTGCCATCCAGCACTGTCTCCGGCACCACCACGAAAAGCTCCGGCTCGGACCTCAACCCCTCCGCCTCCCAGACGAGTACATCCCCCACCAAGTCCAACGGCGCTTCGAAGACGGGTGCCCAGGCCGGCTTGTTCGCGGGTCTCGCTCTCCTCGGTGCCATGCTCGCCTAATCGGCACGGCCCTCGTATTTACTGGACGATCTATCCTCTCGCCACGACCCCCCTTCCGTCGTCTCTTCTCGTCTGAGAGCTCGCCCGAATGTAGAATGTACTGTAAACCCGGAGAGTAGTTCCTCCGGTTTGGCGGTACACGGACCATTGCCTCGGTTCACACTCGCACATATACTCTAAAACGCTAATGCAATCCACTGTCGTTTCCTGTAAAACCCATCGCGATGTCACTGTGCGCCCGTGTTTGCATCTGGTCGCGCTTCAGACGACTCTCGCACCGTGCAAGCACTGCTGTCTGTCGGTGTGGCGGGGGGGATCAATGGGTTAGTCACTGCCGGGGCGTTGCTCCGGCCCGTACGAATGCCTCCTCGGAGGTCGCCGCGGATAGCGGTTCACTTTTGCTCCTGACGATCACCAGCTCGGGGTTTTCGCCTCACTCTGCATACATACACAAGCCATGTCGACCCCTAGCGTCGAACTCGAGTTCGACAACTTCGCGCATCTTCTGCCCTCGAGTTGGAAGCCGCAGGTGACCGCCTGGCTGCAGGAAGACACTCCCTCCTTCGACTACGGCGGCTTCGTCGTCGGCGAGGCTCCGCGCGAAGCCTTCCTCCTCGGAAAGGGGAAGCAGCTCGCGGTGCTCGCCGGCGCGCCGTTCTTCACCGAGGTGTTCGAGCAGATCGGATGCAGGTGCGTCTCTCCTTTCGCCATCGCCCCCCGCGACCGCGGAGATCTGACGCAGCCGCCCGCGCGCAGGGTGGAGTGGCACATGAAGGAGGGCGACACGTTCGAGCCCGTGAAGCACGTCGCGACCGTGCGCGGGCCCGTCCGGCAGCTCCTCCTCGGCGAACGCGTCGCGCTGAACATGCTCGCGCGCTGCAGCGGCATCGCGACCAAGTGAGCCCCGGCCCCCTCCCCTCCCCTCCCCCCTCCTTGCGCAACGAGACGAGACACCGATGCCGACCCGCACGGGCAGGTCGAAGCGCATCAAGGACCTCGCGCGCGCGAACGGCTACACGGGCATCGTCGCCGGCACGCGCAAGACGACGCCCGGCTTCCGGCTCGTGGAGAAGTACGGGATGCTCGTCGGCGGGATCGACCCGCACCGGCACGACCTCTCGAGCATGATCATGCTCAAGGACAACCACATCTGGTCCTGCGGTGCGTGCCCCTCCCTTCCGTGCCCCTCCCTTCCCTTCGCCACCCTTCCCCCACCCTTCCCCCGCGCGTGTCGTCATCGCGGCGATCTCGCTCAGTTCAGCTTGTCTTCCTTCCCCCCGAGGATCCCAAACCGTAAACTGACGGCCGCGTGCGCGCGCGCAGGCTCGATTACGAACGCGATCAAGCAGGCGCGCAAGGTCGGCGGCTTCAGCCTCCTGCTCGAGGTCGAGGTCGGCTCGGAGGCGGAGGCGGACGAGGCGATCGACGCCGGCGCGGACATCGTCATGCTCGACAACATGGAGGGCGCGGAGCTCGCGGTGACCGCGCGCCGCCTGCGCGAGAAGTGGGCCGGGAAGCGCAAGTTCCTGTTCGAGAGCAGCGGGAACGTGACGGAGGAGAACCTGCACGAGCGCGCGATCAACGGTGAGCGGGCCCGGTGGGGCGGGGCTTTGAGTTCGGGGGACGACGGCTCATGGAGTTTGTTGTTGCGGCAGACGTCGACATCATCAGCACGAGCGCGGTGCACCAGTCGGTGCAGCACATAGATTTCAGCTTGAAGATCCAGAAGCCCAAGAATTGAAGATATGGGGCAAAGGAAGAAGTTTCGCGATGATGTGTACCGTCGCGTATATTTGTAAACGGCCAGAGATATGTATGCAACTAGACATCCTTGTGTTCTCCTGGCCCCTCCTGCTGCAAACAAGTACTAGGTATTCTGCCCGGTTGAGAGGTCGCGCTATGGGACACATCCTAGCACATATTTCTGATCACATCATAGGGACGCTAAATCAGAAAGGCCTTGGATGAGAGGCGTTGTAATCTACAGTATGAGTCCATTCAGCACACCAAACTCGCCGATCTCCCTGGCTCACGCGCCCAAGCCCAGCAGCCTGAGCGCGTTCCCGCCCCGGACCGCGTCCTTCTCCCCCTCGCCCCACCCGTCGACGCCCTCGATCGCCTCCAGGTTCTCCACCACGCTCTTCCACTTCTCGCTCGCGCCCAGCGGCGGGAAGAACGGGTGGTCCGTCCCGAACAGCATGCGCCCCGCCCCGCCACGCGCTTGCCCGCCCCGGCCGCGCCGACGCTCGCCGTCGCGGACGCGGCCGTCGACGCGTACGCGTGCGCGCGGCCGGCCGCGTCCGCGACGAAGCCGAGCTCCTCCGCGCCGTATGCGACGGCGTCGAAGTGGAGGCGGCCGAGGTAGAAGCGCGCGTCGTGCTGGAGGCGCGAGGCGACGAGCGGGTCGTGCGTCACGCACGACGCCAGGCGGGAGGAGAGCTGGGGGAGGGCGCCGCCGGAGTGCGCGAGGAGGAGCTTCAGCGAGGGGTAGCGGTCGAGCACGCCGGCGAGGATCAGGCGGGTCGTGGCCTGTGGGGGCGCGGGGTCAGCCGTGCGCGTACGGGGATGTGGGACGAGCGTGGTTCTGCGGGCGCGGGTGCCGGGGTGTCAGGCAGAGTTGGTTGAGTCCTGCGGTAGAGGACTCGTGGATCATCTAATCCTGAGCAACCTCATGTAGGCAGCTAGGCTTCTATTTGTGTCTACAGGTCTGCTAGAGATGATCTCGAAACGCCCACACTGGACCGAGCTCCTCCCTGGCCGACCCACGTATATTGGTCAAGAAGCAGCTGTGACAGCGTAGCGGCGTGCGTATCGGATTTAGTTTAACTCGATGCCGGACTGCTGAAAAATCCATGTCGAATGCAAAGATTGTTCAACACTCCTGCACTCCTGCCTCTTAATGATCGGCCAGCCCAGTCTGTCAGGAAGCCACTACGGGGGTAGCTGTCTCCGAACTGAGTAAATTTAGCCTTTTTCGAGGAGGGTCATGTTTGCGTGGATATATGCTATCTGATTTCCTGAACCCGTGCTGGAAGCTACGCCAACCAGAGAAATTCCTCCAGGGATTCAAAGCAAAATACTCAACGGTCTCGTTGAAAATAGCCCCAGTGGAGACTGACGCTATGCACCACGAGGCTCTCACCTACATTCCACATATAGCAGGCAGATAAACACGAGGTCGACGCGAAGGGGGCACTCACAATCGTGGTCTCGAACGGGAAGCCGAGCGCGAGGGGCAGAACGTGCCCGTTCTCCTTCTCGCCCCACGCGTTCTTGTCCACGCCGTAGTGCGGGTGCAAGAAAACGATGAGCCCGGCCTGCTCGATCGCGGCCCAGACCGGCTCGAGTGCGTCGTCGTCGAGACCCTTTCCAACGCCCTTCGTGCCCATGATGAGGCCCTTGAGGTGCGGCAGGCGGGCGATCTGCTCGACGGTCGAGACAAGCTCCGCCGTTGACGCCCCCGGGACGAGTGGGAGAAGGCCGAAGCCGTAGAGCCGTTTCAGGGTGGGAGACAGGGTGGGTCCCGTGGCGCAGAAGTCCTCGAGGTCAACGTTGAGCTCCTCGGCGAGCTTGTGGGCCGTCGATGCGGGGAGGAAGTCGAGCCATGGGTTCGCAGAACTGCGGGCAGAAAGAGGGGAGGCGTCCGTGAGCAGGACGATTTGGGCGACGTCGCGAGGAGGGAGCTGCAGCACATACCTGACCACAGACATGTCGATCGAGTGAAGGTCCATGAATTTGAGCTTCTCGTCCCTGTCCCAGTACTGCGAGAAGTGGCGTTGAGAAGGGAACGCGGCGGAACGCGCGGAGAAACTCACCTGGGCCCCAACGGGGCGGCCGGTAGGAGGCTCATCGTCGAGAATGAGCAAACGCTCTTCGGGCTGGCCCTCGGGGGAGGTGCGAGTGAAGATACGCGGCACGTCGGTGCGGCTCCGGAGGAAGGCAGCATAGCGAGGAAGATAGACGTGGGTGTGGACGTCGATGAGGAGTTTCCCGGCAGCCATAGCGAGCCTTGTAGAGAGAAAGCTCAGACGAATGGAAGTGCGAGAGACGAGAGAGGGCGGGGGGCGATATCGACCGACCTCGTAGACATGGTGGCGGCGGGGGGTGATAGGGAGAACGGGAGCCGAGAGACTAGCAGCAGGACTTGTCGTCCCGCGATCGTCATACATGGGCAGGCACGTGAGTAGTGGTCGATCCACGATCTGGCTGCCCAGCCCGCCTCGTGTTTTGGACCACGACGCAACCTGCTCGATCGTGCATTGTGAGAGCAGGCCTTTGTCGTGGTCTGCTGCAGAACCCGGTGTGGGACCGAAGACCCGTATCGGATAGACGATCCACCTCACAGAACTAGCTGATGCTATCAGCCCCTCGTACTGTGCAAGCCCGGAGATGAAGAAGGTCCCGTCCAGCGACCCAAAGCTGCCTCGTTCGGCAACATCGTCAACCACTGCCCCGTCCAACGTCGGCGGGCCTGGTCGGATGACAATGTCGCTATATGTGTTGCTCACGCCCGCCACTCGCTGTCAAGCCGTCTAGCCCGCCTCGGCCTTGTCGACTCGATTCGCGGAGCCTCCATCAGCTCTTTCCCCCCACCCCCCACGATCACTCCGCCCCCGCGATGACTCTCGCCAACTCCGCGCATCCGCCAACTCCGACGCCGCTGGCCAGGATGCCGACTCAAGGCTCTTCGACGCCGCTGTACGACACCGCATCTCTAGTAATCCTTTATCTGGCCGGTGGCCCACTAATTTGCTCCTCCACTCTCCAGATCGCCCATTGCTCTCAAACATCCAGAGACAGTTTCATGACGCCGTTCGGGAGATTACTCTTGCCATTGAGGCTCGAGGAGAAGAGAAGCTCACGGAACTGCGGGGGACCATCAGCCACCTGAATCTCGAAACCTCGCTCGAGCTTCGCGAATCCGACAACTGGAGATCGAGCTGGCAGAGGCCCGCCAGGTGATATCCTCCCTCGAGCGTGAAGTGAGTACCAGAGATGTTTGACTTCGTGGGCTACGTCTTGTTCGTCACTGATTATATGCGCTGCGCAGACCGCCCGGGCGGCTGTTCCGATCGAGTCGGACGGGAACTCGACGGTCCGTCCACGGCAGGCTCGTCCCGTTACGAAGAACGACCCCGCTGCGGCTGCGTCCCGGGTCCATGCGTCCGTCGAGGCTTCCGGGTCGTCGCTCACAGTATCCGACGCGACATCCTCGGCGTCCCAGTGCGGTTCGGCGAAGCGCACAAGCAGGCACGGCTCGACCTCAGGAAAATCACGCCGCCTGTCTTGGTACGTTGAGCTCGATCGCGCCCCGTCCACGACGGAGATGCAAAAAGGGCCCATCCCTTTGGGCATCTTGGAAGAACAACTGGCACTCAACGACGACACGGTGCGGATGCCGTCCTATCTCCCGTGATGATGGCCGCTGAGCATGTCTACAGGTCAATGAGATCAACGAGTAAGTGCTGTTGAGCCTGGTGCAGGCCATCTCAACGATTGACCCCGTCAGACTTGAGGACACGACGGAGTTCGACGTGCGCCTTTGTGTGGAGGCCGATAAGGCATTCGTGTATCGACCGGTCATCTTGGAAGGACCGAGAGATCAAACTTACCTTCTTGGTTGGGGCGATGCGACCACCACGGCCGGAGTCGAGGATTGGCTCCGAGGCAAGAAAGACTTGCATTTGTTCTGTCACCCTGCCACATCGGAGGTGAGTCCGTCCTTTCAAGCCTGCACGAGACGCGGGCTGAAGGAGTGTGATTTTGAGATCTCTGGCTGGTTCTACCTCGGTCTACATACGTTCTCGTATGCACCCGGCGTTGATTCCGTCTGGGGGAAGCTCGAGAAAGAGGTAAGTGGACTAAGTCTGGCGTCCTCCAATGTAGAATGCTCATGCGATGATGTTGTAGGACAAAAATAGCGTGCTGGTTGAGCTGCAGGCCCGCAATCCGGGGATGGATCTCCGCCGTTTCAAACACGACGTGAAGAAGGGGCGGCTGGTACAGTGCTGCATCCGGATCGAGAGCAGGGACCGCACGGGAGAATCGACCGAGTTCCTGCGGGAGTACGGGCTGCTTGCTGGGGACGGAGGAAGCGAGGGAGAGTCAGACTCGGATTAGGTTTGTCGTGGTGGCGACGCGGCTGACGGAGGTGTGCGTGGACTCTGCCCGCTCTCTTGGATTGGGACCGTGTGTGCTTTGGTTTTCTGTATGTAAGTAGCACTCCCGGACGATGGCACATATTTGGATGTACGATAGAGAGGATGATGGCCGTGTGAGCAGAAGGTGGTCCGAGCGGAATCAGAATCGAGGGGCGTCGACGGCCGGGACCCGTGCCGTGCATCAACCCCTGGAGTCTGGACAACCTCGCCGCCACTCTCACCCCTCCCTCTTCTCCTCCACATCGCCCTCGTCCTCGTCAACGTCGGCGCCCTCCCCCCGCCCTCCCCATCCTCTTCCAGGCTTTCGCCACCATGCGCGGCTCCTCGGCGTCCCCGGCGCGCGCGCTCACGCTCCTTTTCCTCGCGCTCTTTATCTCCCAATCGTTCCTTACTGTCAACGCCGACCTCTTGAGCGACCTCGGCAACGACCCCAACCCCACCGATCCAACTACTACCTCCACTACCACTCTGTCGACCACAACCACTTCTTCAGCTTCCCATACAACCACCTCAACCTTCGTCCCTCTTACCACCTCGTCCTCGACTCAAGAGCGGACGTCCACGACCAAAGTCTCGTCCTCAACTGAGACTTCCACCTCCACCTCCACCTCCTCCTCAACCTCGTTGACCCAGACCTCTTCCTCTTCAACTTCATCCTCGACTTCGACTTCCTTCGTCTTCGTCTACTTCCTCGTAAGTTCTCCCGTATTGTTTGTGGGATATGGTAGTACTGTCTCAACGCCATTGCCCCGCTAACAGTTCGTCATCTCTGACCACGTCTTCTGCTACTAGTCTCTCGAAATCGACCTCTCTCACCCCTTTCATTGCTGCGACTACTCGCACGACCTCGTCCCTCACCAAGGCCCCATCGACGTCCTTCTACTGGAGCACTACTTCCTCCGAGTCCCCAACTGGTACTGCTGCTGCGGGTGTGGGCGCATCGTCGAAGGGGTGAGTTGATGTCATTCCATCAGGATATCTGTCACCGCGTGCGATCCCCCTCCCCTCCCACAGCTTCTTCAGCAACACCCCTGCTGTCGCCGCTACCTTTTCAGTCGCTGGCATCGTTGCCCTCGGCGCAGTCATCTTTGGCGTGGTGCTGCACAAGCGCCGCGCCGCTCGCCTCCAGGATGAAGAGGACATGACCTACTTCGAGAAGTACAACCCGAACGGTGCTCCTACCCCGAACAGCGCGAGTGGCAACGCTAGCGAGAACGGCGGCACGCGCAGTCCGACTGCGATGTCCTTCAATGGCGGTCCAGACCCGGACAACTTGAACGAGCTACCCGCGACCACCGCTGCCGCGACTGACGCGTACCCCGACCGCGCGATGCACTACGGCAACGGCTACCACTACGACTACGCTCACCACCAGGCACCCGCCGCCGCCGCCACCATGGACTACGGTTACGGCTACAACCAGCAGCAACAAGCGACCGCGCCTTCCGCCGACTTCTGGAGCCACCCGCTCAGCACGCGACCGATACGGGAGCCATGCTGTCGACTACCCACCGGCCGCGGCCGCGGGGTACGACATCACGCAATACCCCGGCTATGAGGGCTACGTCAACCAAGAGTACATCCCGCGCGTGCAGTCCCCGAACCACCCCTTCGCGGACCCCAGTAACATGACCCGCGTGGCCGGTGCGCCGCAGGTAACAGTCACCCAGCACTTCCACAACGCCGACAACCACGCCTACCACGGCGAAGCTCGTTAACGAGCCCTGTGCAACCCCCGAGCGAAGCGCATGTGTTCGGTGAGTAATCTCCCTTCCAGCCGTACTCCACGGAGGAACTGAAGTCCGTCTTCACCTGCAGCTATACCCTCTTGGACCATCTTTACATACCCACACAAGCAATTAAGCCTTGCACATTCCCCTGCTTGTTTGTGGCGGCCACCTTTACATCTTGGGCTTCTTTGTGTACCGTACTTACCTCACCCTTTACGGTGGCCGCTCGGTCGATCCGCCCCCCTTGGGGCGACTTTGCAAACAACATTGGTACCACTACTTGTCCCTCACGCCCCCCCCCGTCTGTCTGTACTCCTACCGCATCTACTGCCTCCCCACGCCCGCACGGCCCCCCACTTCCCCCACCTATTAGCCACCTTCGCCCGCACCCGCGCTCACCTCGCCTGCCCTTCGTGCTCGAGCTTGTCCGTCCGGCCCCCCATCCTACCGTCTCGGACTCCCAGCGAGCGCGCTTTTCCCGGTATGGCGCACCCCCGAAAATGTCTGTACGCTGTAGCTCGTCCTGTACCCTGTACCTACCGCCCGCTGCTGCCGTGCAGAGATAATCGGACAGGCGACCAGCTTGCTCGCTACCACTTGGAGGCATCCTTCGAGGCGCCGCGTGCTGTGCGACGCTGGCGGAGTGTGTGTGTGTGTGTGTGGGTGGAAGAATGGCGTTGGGTGTGCGATGTGTTGGAGAGCGGTGGTACTAATCGACTGCAGAGTGTTCTGTGCGAAGGAGCGCAGAAGTGACCGGCCCGTCCATCGCGGCTCGAAACACCAGGCGCTTTACCCCGCGTTCGCCTCCTACTCTCCACCAAGATGCTACACCCACTTCCCGCTCGCACATTCACAACCGCCTTTCGTCCCTCAAAGTTCGGTCTATATGCTGCACCCGTCAGCGCCGGTGCTCGCCGCCAGTCGCCCTCCCCTGGCGCACGCCTGGCTACACAACGCCTCATCCAAACTGCTCCTGAAGCTTACTTGGAGCCTGTCACCGACAGCCCCGGCGTAGTATCGCTCCTGCTCAACAGACCAAAGGCGAAGAACGCGATCTCTTTGCGGCTGCTCAAGGTCCGCTGGCAGCGGCGCGCTTTCTCCCCGTGGCCAAGACTGACGTCCTCGCGGGCGGCGTGCGCAGGAGCTCCAGGAGTGCTTGGATCAGGTCCGGTCTGACAAGAGGTGCGTGCACGTTTCGGTGTGGGCTTAAGACGTCGCTTTCAACCGCTTCCTCCTCTTTCCTGCGCTCCCAGCACCCGCGTGCTCGTCGTCCGCTCCTCAACCCCCGGCGCGTTCTGCGCCGGCGCGGACCTCGTCGAACGCGCGTCGATGTCCAAGGCGCAGGTCGACCAGTTCCTGCTCGACCTCCGCCGCGCCCTCGGCACGCTCGAAGGCCTGCCCGTGCCCACCCTCGCCGCCATCGACGGCCCCGCGCTCGGCGGCGGCCTCGAGCTCGGGCTCGCGTGCGACTTGCGCATCGCAGGTGAACACCCGTGCTGCCGAGGCTTCGTGTGCGGACGGTCGCTCATCCGTCCACGCTCCAGGACACGCCGTGACGAAGATCGGGCTCCCCGAGGTCAGGCTCGGGATCATCCCGGGCGCGGGCGGGACGCAGCGGCTCACGCGCCTCTTGGGCCTCGCGAAGGCCAAGGACCTCATCTTCACTGCGCGGATGCTCACCGCGCGAGAGGCGCTTGAATACGGCACGTCCTTTCCCGTCTGTGCGCGGTCGGCCGGGTCTCACTGCATCTACTATCTAGGGGTGGTCGACTACGTCTCCGCGCCCGAGAGCACGGCGTTTGACAGGGCACTGCAGCTGGCGGAGCAGATCGGTGCGAACGGTACGCAGTCTTGACCGCGCGACGCTCCTGCACGCTCTCATCCGCTGTAACAGCGCCTTTGGCTCTCCGTGCGGCGAAGCAGGCGATTTCTCGAGTGCCTGAAATGGGATTCGAGTCCGGTGAGTCATCCGTGCTCGTGTTCAATCCTTGCGTTTCATGTGCGGCATTCAGGCCTCGACTTCGAGAGAGCTTCGTATGAGCCATTGCTTCACACGAAGGACCGCCTGGAGGCACTACAGGCGTTCAGAGAGAAGCGGGCACCGTCGTTCAAGGGAGAGTAGATGGCTCCGTATAGTATTCGTACACCACATACACACATCCAGATCCCACAAGCATAAGTTATCCGTCCACGCACACCTCCCCGCGCTCAGTGCAGCCCGCGAGCCCGCTGCTGAACCGCGCCGGGCGCGCGTTCGCAAACGAGGACGCGAACCCGCTCGAGAGCGCGGGCATCGGCGGCATGCTCGGCATCGAGATCTGCTCGCGCAGCGGCTCGAGGTCCTTCATGATCATGCTCAGACGGCCCATCCCGAACCGGTCGCGCATGCCCCCGCGGCTGTCGCCCCCCGCGCCCGCGTCGCCGCCGAGGTCGTCGTTGAAGCCCTTCTCGGCCTGGCCCCAGTCGGAGCGCTGCGCGAGGTACGGCCGGAGGAGGGACGCGTCGATGCGGCCGAGGTAGCCCTCGGTGATGTACGACTTGAGGATGTCCGGCCGGACGAGGAAGACGTTGCCGAGCTGGCGGATGAACTCGAAGCGTTCGTGTAGAGACGGGATCGCGAACGAGTCGGTGACGTCTTGGTATGACTTGAGGTCCTTGGCGAGCATGAGCCCGCCCGTGGCGCTCACGGGGAACTTCTTCAGGTGCTCGAGGAGCAGGCTGCACGCGCAGCGTCGTCAGCACCCCGGGTCGATAAAGCGGGAAAGGGACCCGTACCTGTGGAACGCGACGCCGACCTCGGTGAGGAACACCTCGAGGTTCTTGCCGTTCAGGCTGGCCTTCGAAAAGTCCCGCACCTTCTCGAGCATCTCGCAGCACGCGATGCACGGCTCGGTGTTGACTCGCGCGAACGAGATGTCGTCGTTCTTCGGCTTGAAGTCCGTGCGCTTCTGCTTCGCCAGCTGTGCCGACAGCCAGTTCACGATCGCTGTGCGGGACTCGTCAGCACATCCAGCTCGAACTGGCCAGCCTCGCACTTGCCGTCCGTGAGCTTTTGCATCGCCTGGTTCGTGGCACCCTCGATCCGGCTAACGGCCTGGTTGTTGAACACCATCATCTCACGCCGGATCGTGACGGAGCTGCTCGCGAGCGGAAGGAGGGCCATCGTCACGTATCGCTGCCACAGGTGGCTGATGAGGTTGACCTCACGGAGGACGGTGAGCGGCTGCATGCTCGGCTCGCTCTTGTTGTCGAGCGCGTCCAGGCGGGCTTGCAGCGTCTCGAGCGCGGTCTCGATATACGAGTTGCAGATCGCGGCGGAGAGCACCCGGAGCAGCGCGAACGTGTGCTTTGGCCTGGAGCAATTCGGTCGGCGTGATTAAAAGTGATGGAAAGAGACCTCTTACGCGTCGTTTGCGGGGCTGAGCTCGACTGCACGGCCGATAGCCTCGGCATGCCACTTGAGCATCCGCTCCGCTACGAGCACGCTCAACACACCGTCCTCTTCGCGGACGGGGTCTTCCGGGTTCTGGGCAGCCTGGGTAGTCGATGAGCTCAGTCCACCGAAGCGCATGAGCGCAGCGGCCGCTTGTGCCGACGTTGAGCTGCCGCCAGAGGGGGATGTAGCCGCTGCAGCGCTGAGCTGGTCCACCATACGGCCGAACATGGAAGACTTCCCCTGCTTGTTGGTGACCTCCTGTATGTCGTTGTTCAGGACCTGCAAGGCATGGTAGAAGTTGACGAACGACGCACGTGGTAGCGGGTGAATTTAGCCAAGTAGTCGGCGTACATCTCACCCAAACTTGTGCTTTCCCTCTCCAGGTACCGCTGACCCTCAGTGTACGGAATGAAGAGTTCCTCCATCGCCGTCTCAAGCATGGTGCTGATGGTAGCAGCGGTGGCGGTATTTGAGGTGTTAGTCGTTGACATGCCCTTCAATGTCCGTTGGAACTCGGTTGTATCTGTTGGTGACCGGGGAATAACGGACGGTAATTCGTACGCCTTCAGGTCCTCAACAAGAATGCCGGTCAGCTGATGCACAAGTTGCAATATCCGGAGGAAGCCAAGCTCCCGCATGTCCGTAGTTCTTGCAACTAGCAGCTCAAGATGTTGTTGAATCTGCAATTGCTTAGATTGACCCAAACGGACAGCGTGACAAAAACTGACAGATTGGGCGAACACACGCTGCAAAAAGACTTGCATGACGAAGGCAGGATTTGGGAACACTGCTTGGACGATCTGTGCTTCCTGCCCAACAGTCGTACGGATCTCTTGGAATAGGTCTTGCAAGCCTGATTCTGTCGTGGGCGGTGCAGCATCCGGATCGGCCAATGTGTCCCATCTTCTCACTACGTGAGCATCATGAGGATGTGCGGGTGAGGCCAGTGAACGCACATGTGTGGGTCGATATTTGGAGTGCCTTCTGCGCGAACGCGGCTGATGAAGAAGTCGTGTTGATTCACGTACACTTGCACGCAAGATGCTCCGCCATTGAAATCCAACAGTGTTTGCGCGCAATGCTAGGTTCAAAAAATGGTATTCGTAATACGCATACAGGCATGCATCACTCACATGCATCATCTTCGGGTCACCCCTCCTATATGCGCGGTCGAATAGGTGCAACATATCCTTCTCGAACTTCTCGCAGTACCTATCAATGTTCTCCCGAGTCTTGACAAAGTAGCCTCAGCGTCGGTTTCACACACCCGCAGAGACACGCTGCCACGCACCTTGTCCGAATGTGACAGATCGACCTCCTTCGCCACCGTCGCCAGCCTCCGCAACAGCACCGCGACCTTCCGTCGCCCATCCTTGCCCTCCTTCTTCATCGCATCCAACCGCGTCGTGTCGTCTCGCGCGAACTGGTTGTAAAAGTCGATGAGGTCGTACGCCGCCTGCGCGCGCTGCCGCTGCTGGTGCACTGACTCCATCTGCTCTCCGATTCGAATGGCCGTCCGCCCGACCTCGTTCATCTTCGTCTCCATCCCGGAGAACGACTGCCCGACCGCCTGCACAAACGAACCGTGCTCTTCAATTGGCATCCCTTCACGCACCGGAAGAGAGAGAGAGAGAGAGAGAACGCACCTCGAACCCGCGGTTGAGCTCAGCCATCTTCTTGGAGTAGTCCCGCTCCGCGACCCGGACGCTCTTCTCCATCTGCTCCGTCTTGGCCTGAACATCCTTGCGGACGGCGATCAGCTTGTCCACCGCGGCTTCAAACGTGCGAATGAACGGCTTCGGGTCGAACGCTGGCGGAGGCGGCGCCGGCACGGTGAGCTCGAGCGGCGGTGGGGGCGGGGGGCTGCTACTCACGCCCCGGGTCCGCCTTCGACTGAGAAATGAGCTTTTCGGAGAGCGCGCCAACGAAGTCTTTGACGTCAAACTTTGCCTGTGTCGTCGCAAAGCATGAGATATGGTCGAGCAAGGGAGGACGGGAATGCCGCACCTCAAATACCTCCAGGCGGAGGTGCTTGTCCACATTGGGCTCAAGCGGGTTCATCTCGAGAGAGGTGAGCGCGCAGAGTGAGGAATAGCGCTATGGGATTTCAGCGGACAGCTTTTGAATGAGTCAAGAGGGACTAGGTGTGAAGCCAGTGTAGATGAGGTTGTGGAAAGGTGCATAGACACCGCACTGCGGTCTCGAAGGCAGTCATCTAGACGCCGGCTGTGTGTACTATCCCGGTCCAACACCTGCACAGTGCATTGATCACAATACAAAAGGACCGCTACAGCTCTACATAAATCTACTCGGAGCTTCGCACACTCTTCTTGTCTTCAATCGTCTCTCTCTTTTCTAACCCGGCCCCCACCACCTGACTTGCCTCTTCCACCACGCGCGCTCTCCCCCGCCTTTCCCTCCTCTCCAGATACCACACTAACCACGTCACGCCCAGGGTCGCGATGCTGGTCCCAACCATCGCCCACAGACCCTTGACGAAACGCGGGGCGTCCGTGGCCGGATAGAACACGAGCGGCCACCACGCGTTCACGACGTTGTTCCACATGTTCATCGATGCGAGCACGACCCCACGCGCGGCGTGATCGTCCGCGCAGATCTGGTTCGCCCACGCGAACGTCGTGGCCTGCCCCGCGTAGCTCGCGCCCGCCAGGTACCACGCGAAGAAGTCGAGCCCGCGCGGAGAGGAGGGGGCGAGGAGGATGATCGACGCGACGATGCAGGCCACGGACATGTACACGAGCACCGGCCAGCGCGCGCGCGAGCGCGTCGCGTCGGTCCAGGTCGCGCAAATGAGCGTGGAGACGATCGCGAATGCGGTGACGCCGGAGGGATAGAAGTCTGAGGGACAGGCACAGTGAGCACGTCGGTGTGGGGGCGTGAACGATGAACTGACCGATTTGCTCTACCGTGTAACCTCCGAGGGCCTTTAGCCACTGACCCATTAAGTTGTTTGAACCGAAACTTTCCGTTTCGCCAGATATAGCGAACTGAAGGCATTTAGAGAAATATCCTAATGAGGCAGATCAAGCAAGCGTACCAGGAGACTGCAGCCATACCACCTCCAGCTTCCCAGTAGTCGTTTAACGAGACCCATAGACAGATGACCGTGACCGATATCCTTATTTTGCTCAGTCTCGAGCCGCTCGCACGAGAGCAATCGTTCCTGCGGATGGATTAGAAGGAAGATTGCAAATCCATACAACACATACCTCGTCAGAGAGATAAAATGCTTTCGTGGTCGTCGGGACGTCAGGAAACATAAGAAACCCGTACAGCGCGATGGGCAGTGTGATGACGCCATCGATAATGAACCTGAAAACGCACATATAGCGACAGTAGACATGTTCAAGAGCGATCACTTACAGCCAGCGCCAGCCACTTCGACCGGAGACACCGTTCAAATTCCTGGATGCTGCGATGTGAAAATCCGTCGTGGTATGCAGGCGAGATCACACACGTATACACCGCGGCTTGCAGAATGCCGGAAAATCTGAACAGTGTCGTGAGCAAGACAATCTCGAGATTGCAGCACCACGTACAGTGTACCCGCAAGTCCAGAAGACGTGAATATGCCAGATCTCTTGCCCAGCTCTCCCGACTTGTACCATCTAATGCCCGTTGTGAGCACACTTGGAAACTCCACGCCATGACCGACTCACGATCCGAGGATGTAATGGGTGCCCACAAAAGTGGACGACTCGGCGATCCCTTGGAGAAATCGGATGGCAAAAATCTGCGCGGGGAGTTAGAGAAGACTGCACGAAGTTGAGTAGTCCAACTCACCTGCTGCACGTTGGTTACTGTGCTAGTGCTACGCAGGCGACACATTGAGTAAGGCGTCGGGGCTAGTGGCTGGACCAAGTCTCACCAAAACGTCAGGACGCCCCAGACGATCTGCATCGCCGGGAACCAGATCCGTGGTGGTACGATCTGGAGCATTAGGTTGTCTGGTCCGACAAAAATGAGCTTCACAGGGATGGATGGACTGAATGGGACGCATTTACTCGGTATCATCCCCACAATGTATCCACAGGTGAAAAGAGTATTGATTTGCTGGAGCGAGCGCATATGAGGCCAAAGAAACGCCGAAAATGGAGAAATATACACTCACGTTGAACTGTGTACCCTCCATATGCAGCTCTTCCCTCATGCCAGACACATACGCGTTGTTGACATTGCTCCGATCGAGATCTGTGGAGATCGTCCAGGTCACCGCGGCGCTCCACATGCAACAGCCTCGTCGGCTTACAGTTGGAAAAGTACTGCACGGCGCATGAGGTGAAGGTTCCGAGTAGATGTATGCAACACGCACCATAAGACAACAATATGAGAGGATGAAGCAGTCTATCTTGAGCAGCAGGGTGCGCTCCGTCCTCGACTTGGGGACATCGCCCCATACGAACCGGCGGACCGTTTGCGCGACGGTCATCGGGCTCGAGCGACTCAGTTAGTCCGAGGGGTTCTGAAAGAAGTTGGGCGACCCGCTCAAAGTGTACACCGGCCCTGGCGTCCTTCGCAGGTTGCGCAATCGGAACACCGGGGTCGTACGATGCCTCGAGGTGATTTGCGAGAGGGCTCGTGGGCGGGGAACGAGCTGGTCAAGGTCGTCTCAAAGGAAGCCCAGTCATAGATAACGAAAAGCGCATAGGTGTGTTACATCCGCACAAAGCACGGAGTAGGTGGATGTCTTCCATGGAGCCTCCGACGCCGCAGGCCTATGGCTGCCGGCATCTCGACGTCAACGACGCGCTTCGCCTGGCGGTCACGTGGGCCGCGGTGCTGCGGCCCGGAAGGCTTCCTCGTCAGCAACCCAATTCCAATCCGAGACTTGTCCGGACTCCTCTCGTCTCTCTGTGCACAACAATAGGCATCACCTCTCTCGGATTCGCCGTTAGGGAGCCTTCTACCTCTTGTGAGTCATGCCTAACCCACATTATGTGCATTGCGCCAGTGGCGGCTGCATCTCGAAGTTCACAAAACTCAGTCTGAACTCTCGAGCTGAGAGGCTTTTTCCTCTACACATTTCCTGCGGCTCACTAATAGTAAAAGGTGGAAATTAGTGCTGCACGGTTCAAGGATCTTCGTGTTTGCTCGGAGCTACTTCCTATCATACTTTACCACTGAAGATCACCCGACATTTGCCTCCATAGGCGCCAAAATTAAAGTCCCGAACCCAGTCGGAGAGCCGCAGAAAGGTCCGGGTGCGTGTCCGACTTTCCATAAATCCGGTCCACTGGTACAGTGTTGGAGAATCCCTTCCGTCTGCTCAGATGACTGCGCATGCCCTGCTGTCGCAGGGCGCAGTCTCCGCGGAATGTCGTTCGCACGCACTTCCCTTGTTTTTCAACTTCTCAAGGCTGCGGTCAGCACAGTCGTCTGCGGTCAACACAGCAATGCATGCATTTCTGGAATCTGGATTGTGAGTCCTATAAAGCGGCATCGATTGTTAGAGGCGCGTGCGCGATCGGCACAGCGTCTTGTTCGTCAAGTCGCTTACGCCAGCTTTCGTCATCGGGCGGATCACAATGTGCGCGAGCCCACCCTTAGGCCTTGGCCTCAGCCCTAGTAGCTTGCGCGCCCCTGACCCGAGCTCCTCCGCTGGGCGTGCGCGGGCCGTGGTGGGTGCCACGACCAGCGCGGCTGCCCGGTCCTTACGTTGGACGAGAGTATATGCAAAGGTGCCGCGACGCAGAGCCTGGCACTTTCGAATTCGCACTTGCTGAGCTCGCGCCACAAGCAGGGTGGCCATGCCGCATTTTGATCTGGGCTGGAAGAGGCAGCGGTACTAGCGTCGGAAATCGGACTCCTTCACTGGGCCGATGACCGAACGCTGCTGAGCTGATGCGTCCGACCGACCATCTCGTGGCCATGGGTCGCGGAGTCAACGCGGGGGCCCCAGTCGGCGGCTCAGCGCTCAGCGCAGAGATCTCGGGACCGGCGTACATGGTGGGCACGGAACGCGGAACCGGCGCGGGACGCGGCGCGCTACGAGTATTCCGAAATTGAAAATATCGGGGAGGAGGGCGAATGTGCAGACCTGCCGTTTGTCATGTCGCCCCGTCCGGACAGGCCGGAGAGGGGCGAGACGCAGGTGTGGGTCGACAGCCAGGCCGATCGGCAGCGTTCCGTTGGGCTGGAGACACAGAGAACCTTTCCAATTTCTACTGACTCACGCTCGTGATGGCTGCGCCAGCATGATGCCGCCCAGCTCATGCCGGGGGGTCATCCGATGGCGTCAGTGCGCACCCCGGGGGCAGACCGATGTATGAAGAGCGAGCAGTGCTAGTGAGGGTGCGCAGGCCGCAGCGGAGGGCAGGACAGGGAGTAGAGCAGGATGGGGATTACGTCAACGGGCGTTTTGTCAGCCTGATACGCCAAATCTCGATGGCTGGTTGTTTGAGCCAGTCCGACCGCCGACGCCTTCTTCTCTGCCTTACCCAACCCTTTCTCGACCCTTCGACCCCGAGTCCGTCCGTCCGCCCCGATCGCATTTATAATCCACGTCCTCATCCTCATGTCAAGCCCACCGTCCCCCGCCCCCTCGCCGTCATGCGCCTCCCGAGAGCAGCTCTCCTCGTCCCTGTCCTCGCCACCCTCACCGTCGCGACCACCGTTCCCTGTGCGTACTCCTCTTCGGTCGAGTGCGTGTCTGCGCCTCCCCACCAGCTCCTCCTTCCAAGAGACGGCGACCACCACCATCATGGCCAACCCCTCACAGAACTGAACGAAACCGAGGTTACCATGTACCACGACCCGACGCCGCCATCCTACTACTGGATCGACCTCGTGGAGACGGGCGATGAGAAGCGGCATCCAGGTCTAATGGCTCTGCACGTGTTGTTCATGTCCCTCGCGTTCTTCGGTGCCCTCCCAATAGGTGCGCATCCTAGTCGCCCATCGCGCCGCGCGCTCTCCTGACGATGCGCTTGCCAAGGCATCGCCCTGCGTTCGGTCAAGCACGCGTGGCACGGAGCGACTGTCGCGCTCTTCTACACCTTTGTGGTCCTTGGCCTCGCCGCGGGCGGGCTCTACAAAAAATTAACGCCTGGCATGTCCGTACTTCCCGGCTTTCGCCTCTCAGCCACATGAAAGCGGTGACTTACTGTCGATGGCGTCACAGGTACGAAGGCAGCAAGCATGGCTCCCACGGCTATCTCTTCCTCCTCGCTGCCGTCGCCCTTTCCGCCTTCGACGTCGCCGCCATCGTCCTTCGTGCCGTCAGCTATCTCGCGTCTGTCCGCCAAGGCGAGGAGCGTTTCGCGTTCAGGACTCTATGGTCCTACGTCGTCCTCGATCGTGACCAGCACCTCCCTTCAACCGCAGATGAGTATGTCGGGCTCACCGAGGCCGACGATATGGACGATGTTGAACTCAAGGCCCACAAGGCTTCCACCGATGGGCAAGATACCCGCCACACGCGTTTCGTCGAGCCAATCCAGACCGACATGGACGAGACTGCGCGCTGGGCACACAACGTCCACCGTCACTCGCGCCAGCCCTCATACCCCCAATCTGCGGCCTCGGAGCACACTCTGCTTGGCGGGCTGCACTCTCCTCGCCACTCTGACGAGGCGCTTGTTGACTCTAGCCCCGTATACCCGTGGCAAGGCAAGCGCGGCCGCGCGCTCCTCGCCGTCATCGGCCGCGCAACGTTCGCGACCCTCGAGCGCTCTCTCGTTTTCGCCGGCCTCATGCAGACCATCACCGGTATTGTGGTCTACACCGGTGGCTGCCGTGGCAGTTACCTCAATGGATGCCTTGCCCATCTCATCAGTGAGTCTCGCCACTTGTCTCGGCGCCTCACGTCTTGCTAACGGTCCTCGCGCAGAGGGCGCAATCTTCTGGTGCTATGGCCTCATGACGTTCGCCCGCTTCCTCGGCGCCTTCTCCGACCTTGGCTGGGCATGGAACCGCGCCCCGCGCCACCACGGCAAATACCCACGGCCGAGTTCGTCGAGTCACTAGTCATCTTCCTCTACGGTATCACCAACACCTGGATGGAGCGCTTCGGCGCGCATCCGGGCGACCCGTACACGACCAAGCAGATGCAGCATATCTCAATCGCCGTCATGTTCTGGTTCGCCGGCCTCGTCGGCCTCGGCATCGAGTCCAAGCGCATTCGCCGCTGGCTCTCCGCAGGCGCAACCTCCGCGCTCCCTGCCGCGGTGCGCTCGCAGGAGGCGGTCGCCGAGCCACCGTCGTACATCGCGTCCTTCAACCCCTTCCCGGCGCTGTGCATCGGAATCACCGGTGCGGCGATGAGCGCGCACGCGCAGGCGTACCTCTTCCAGGTGCAGATCCACATGGTCTGGGGCTACCTCCTCACCGGCTTCGCCCTCCTCCGCTGCATCACGTACGCCTTCCTCTGGCTCGGCCCGCCCCGCTCGATCCTGCCCTCGCGCCCGCCGACGGAGGCGCTCGCCGCGTTCCTCCTCGCCTGCGGCGGGCTCGAGTTCATGTTCTCCACCGAGGAGCTCACGATCGCCGCCATGCGCCAGGGCCGCGACGACGTGATGATGTTCCTCAACGTCGGCGTCGCGATCACGTGTCTCGCGTTCTGCTGGACGCTCTTCGTCGTCGGCTTCAAGGGCTGGCTCAAGAGCCGCACCCACGGCGCGATGCAGTTCCACAGCTCCGCGTGAGCCGAACGGGGCCGGTGCCCGTCCTCACTTTCTCCCCGCGTCGATGCCGACGCGTTCGCGCGTCCCCCGCGCGTCACCGCATCGATCCTCCCTTCCTCCGCGGCGCCTCTTCACGCGTCTGCAGCCCTTCATGCCGGACGCCGTCAGAGGAGCCCGTCATTCGCGCGCATGGCCGGGCTCATCCCCGTGCACACCCTCTCTCGCCTCCCCTCTCCCGCTCCCCTCTCCTTCTCGCGCGCACTGTACGACCGCCCCGACTGTATCCACTCTGTTGCCCCACTACTGTTTCCGCGCTACGCTCACGACCCCTACTACGTTGTTGTATCCCCGCGCTGCGAGCCTGTACACGTATATCGTTATTCTACCACTAGTTTCGAGCGCGTTTATGCGCTGGGTGTTAATGCAGACTTTCCAAGTGCCGTTTCGAGTCTCGACCCCGAAGGATGCAGCAGCGAGCGCGGCGCTTCGATTTTGGAAGAACGCTTACGGCATCTATCTCCGAGGTCGGCGCAATGCGAGCGGTCGGGAGTCGTGATAGGAGCTCGTGCTTGGTCGCGGGGGTATGCCGTGCTTGCGTCGTGCGGTCGGGTCGGCTCCGTGGCCCGTGTTAGCGTCTCGAGCATGGGCATGAGCTCTATCAAGTGTCTGACAACGCGACATTGTTACTCAGACGGTCCTTTCGGCATATCTCCTCTCGGGGCTGACAAACCTGAACACTGGACTCCGCGTTCGATGCGGGTCCGGCCAGTCGGATGTAAACATTGCGCGAGTCTGTCGAATCCTGAGTCAGGCTCGGAGCTCCCAACATATGGTCGATAAGAAGTGCGGCACGCTGTATGCTTGTCGATGAGACTAGCTTGGGGCCTATAATACACATATGACGATTCGGAGTCGACGAAGCCCGACCGGGAGTGTGTTAGAAGTCGGCGGCTCTGTCGAGGTCGGACGAGGGTAAAGGCAATCGATACGGCGCGCTTGGTCCCTACAGGCACCAGGAGGCGGGTACAGATGGACGCGGGGGAGAACGAGGTGGTGGGGAAGGGCAAACGCGTGAAGTGAGTGCAGGACGAGGGACGGCGGCTATCTACTTGATGGCTAAGCGCTGGTACCGTACGACCGAGCTTGCTATATGTATGCAAGCAGATTCCAACAGAGTGTCCATACACTCCATGTGCGTGTAAGAAAAAAACTATCAACGACGATCGGATGCGTGCCGGGGGACCTTCCTGATCATCATAAGGGACGAGTCCTAGTATACAATGCTCATCCGCACATAATCCCGAGCAGACATGCATCCTGTCCCAAGTCGGATCATATCCTAGTCCGTGTCTGCCGAAACGCGTTGGCCCTCACCGCGCTCTCCGTCGGCGCAAAGCGAGCCAGATCCTCCGGCCCAAGCAACGAATGCTCCGCCTGCCTGTCCAGATCCTCCAACTCGAGCCGATCCCTGCGCGCCCACACCGTGAACGGCTCCCCCGCGCCGAACACCGGGGCGATCTTCTGGAGGCGGCGCAGGAGGGCGACGAGCCTGTAGAAGCCGCGCTGCATGTGCTTCCACGAGGCGACCGTGCGGCGGAACTCGGCCGAGTCGACGCGCCGCCGGTGCACGAACATGAACGTGTCCTTCAAGCGCCCCCCGGTCAGGAGCAACGGCGTCTGGGAGAAGAACAGCCCTGGGTACGTCCGGTTCCAGTGTATCCACGGCGGCGGGCCGTCCGTCGGCATCCCCTCCGTCTTGAGCTCCATGAGCGCAGACTGCGGCAGGACCGTGCCGGCGGGGACGACTGCGATATCCGCGCTCCGCGAAGGGAGCGGCAGACGCGGGCGCAAGCGCGCAGTAGGGTGCGCGGGCGGGAGAGGAGACGCGGGGAGAGGGCCGTCCGCCTCTGAGGGCATGTAGGCGTCGATCTCGCTGCAGACGACGAGCCGGAGCCCCCCGAGGTCCTGAAGAGGGCAGAGGTCAGCGAACGCACGCCTGATCAGCCCCAGGTGCCCTCGCCTGGTCGCTGACGTACGTATTGGATGACCCGGAAGTGGTCGAGGCCGCGTTCGCAGCCCGGGGCGGGTGCGGTGGCCACGCTCTCGAAATGGATGCCGTAACGACGCACGTCGTGGCCGAACCTGGACGTCTCCCTTTCGCGGATAACTTCCGGGTCGAGTATCGCGCGTTTCAGCACGATGGCCCTCCCCCCCGTCGGCTGTATGTCGAAACCGAGTTTGAGCTGGTTCGGAGGCCACACCGTCTTCGGGCTGCCGGCAAGACGGAACCAGTTCATGAGCCCAACGAGCGCGTTGCTGTCTGTCACGACGTCAACAGTGGACCAATCGACGGCCCATTCAGGGTGAGCGTGCGCCGTGACATCTGCGGCGCGGAACATGGGGGCCATTGAATATTCGCGTGAACCCGGACGGCTAACATCGTCTCTTGGGACTTTGAATGGCGTCTGAAGGTCAAGCCATTTCCGTGGAGAGCCTGTCCGAGGGGTGCGTCAGGGCGGGGCGACGGCGAAGCAGAGGCGGCCTGTACCGGGCACAAGGATGGTGGGCTGAGGGTCGTCTGTCCAGTTGTACGAGGTCACATACTTGACGTTCTGAGGTGATAGTGGGGGGCCTCCCTTTACCTCTGGGAGCAGGATGTGGGTACTGGGGGCAGCGATCGGCCTGCGGCTTCTTCCACTGTAGCCAGTGGCGAGTCCTTGAACACGGTTAGGCCGGCGTTTCCACTGGTTGCTGTCATGCAAAGTCGCGCTGTCAGCACGACGTGTGACCAACACTACTGGGCACATAACATACCGTGCAATGTTACAATTGAGTTGATGAAGGGACCTTGAGGGAGCGCCAGCTGGCATGACTCGTCGCTGAACCTACCAGTCTGTCAAGTTAGTCTCCCCTAGGCAGACCTTCCACATACGAAGCTGTCAAGTAGCAAATCTCACTTCGCCGTTCGGGCGCTCAGCTGGCGTTGCCATGGGTCGTGCTCAAGCGCTCACACCAGCCGGGCCACGAGTCCGCCTCTTGCCGCGTTCTTAGTAATTCGTACTATATCTCAGCTCTGTTTGCAGACTTACACTCAGACCTCGCTAGATCGACAGGACGACCGTTCTAACAAGCTTCGTAGATACTGATGACGATCGACGCCGACAGGACACGCGAGCGGCCGTACATCATCTTCGGCTACGGCTCGCTCATCTGGAAGGTGCGTATGAATCCATCGCGCGCGGGAGGGATGCGTGTGTGCTGACCACGTCTGCTCTGTCCACGATCACAGCCGCCGCCGCATGTCGTCGTGCAGAGTGCGTTTACACCTTTGGCCCTCCTCCAATTCACGGCTCAGTCCCTGACGTCGACGGCTCCCGCGCCATGTCTACAGCGCCGGGGTACCTCAAGGGGTACGTCCGCCGCTTCGCACAGAAGTCGCACGACCATAGAGGCACGCCCGAGGCGAGCTCGCCACATATCATGTGCGCTACGCGATGCTAACTCGACCCTCCGCCGGGCGTGCAGAACCCCGGCCGGGTCGTCACGCTCATTCACAAGGAAGAGTGGGATCACTTTTCAGCCTCGGTGCGTTGGTCCTCGACTCTCCGCCCGTGGTGGGTGGCGATTCATTATTTCAACAGGACCCGTTCCCGGATGATGACGTCGTATGGGGTTCGTAGGACTGCGACTTTTCTTCGCCCTCCGGTGGATCTGCCAGAGACTGGGGTTGACCTGTGCATTTACAGGTGTCGCGTATACCATCGATCCCGCGTACGAGTCGGAGGTGCGCGACTATTTGGGTGAGTCGCATGGGGTACGGCCGCGAAAACGTAGTTGACATCGGGGTGCAGACTACAGAGAAAAGGTCGGGTTGACAGCCCTTATAGTACTGGCAGGCTGACAGTCGCCGTGCAGGACGGGTATACCCTAGAAGGAGTTGACGTCCACGGCATCGTCGACGGACACGAGCATATCGTGCTTCCCAAGGTGAGGCCTACTTGCGTTTACATGGTAGCCTGGGCCGTTAACGAAATAACGGAATTGCAGACGTTCGTGCGTACCTCGCTGCGATAATCGCATGCCTTCAGACAACTGAATCAACACCGTAGTGTTATGTAGGCCGCCCAGATAATCCCTCATTCAGTACGTATATTCATGGAAATCCCGGCGACGCAATCACTGACGGAAGGAACGTGTGCATACAGTCGGGTCCCAGCCGATTGACGAGCTAGCGGAGCGCATATGGCAGTCCGTAGGGCCATCTGGACCCAACAAGGTCGGCCCTGTGTGCGCCGGCCGACATGTGCGAACGCTAATGGTGCGGCTTAGGAGTATTTGTACCATTTGGCGGACGCTGTTCGACGCCTCGCGCCTGAGGCCCACGATTCGCACTTGACAGCACTCGAGGTAAGCCACGATTTGCCCATGGGCATTACATCTAGCATTCATCGCCGTGTGATAGACCAGATGCAAAGCGATGGACGAGCGCGCGAAGGGCGCAAATATCGGCAACGACCCATAAGCGTTCGACAGCAATGAGCGTGCAGACTAGAGGGGTATACAACTACAACAGAATTGAACTAGTGAACATAAAGTAGATGGGCGGGCGTCCGTGTATCGTGAGCTGCATTAGGTCATATCTTGAGTTCCAGGTCCAGTCCAAAATTGTGAAGTCCGTATATGCGCTCGTTTTCGTATGCTTCTTCACAGCGCACTCAAAAGGGTCGCAACGGCAGCTATCGTAGCTCCGGCGATGTACTGGCTCGCGCCAAGCGACACCGCTCCATTGTTGCCGATGACGCCGCCCTGCTCGCCGAAGGTGATGTTCTGGGGGACGCTGTCGTTCCTGCACTGCCCACTGGGGATGTCGAGGTTTACGAGATCTGGGGAACGCGTGTCAGCCGTGATCTAACTTAAAAGGAGCTAACGAGTGTTAACGCACCATCCGCGGTGCGGTAGAAAAAGTAGGTGTTGTTGGGCAAGTTCTTGAACGCACTAGTATCGAACGGGATTTTATCGTCAGAGTCCGTTGCGGAGGTGTTCCGGATGAAGATGCACGCGATGTTGTTTGGGAACTGCTGCGCGATCTGTGGGTACGCGGAGAGCAGCGTCGATGAGGACGTGTCCCCGATGAGTACTGCGGGCAGCACGCCAGTCAGAAACTGCACATGCGGGAAACAGCTAGGTAGTTTAGACGCACCGAACTTGCGCATGGGGAACGTCTGGAAGAGCTTCAGCAAGCTGTTCTGGCGCGCGTCGAGGACCTGTGACGGATCGGTGAGGTTGATGGGGCGCATATCGAGCGAACCGAGGGGAAAGTTGCTGAAGAGGTAGTCGACGTAGGTCCGAGTGAGTTGCACGGGCGTAGTGGTATCGTAGTGGAACGCGGCCGAGGGCAGTGTCTTGAGCCACTTGGCGTAGAGCTCGGGGATGCCGGGAACGTTGACGTATGGCTCGACGAACGAGTTCTTCAGACCCTCATTCGGCACGTAAACCTTCGTGATCCGCATGACGTCGTCGATGTCGGACACCACGGAGATTCCAGTGGAGGGGACGAGGATGACGGTGCCGTTGCCGGGGCCGGTGACATTCACGATGCCAGTCTGGATGATCTGGACAGAAGTACTGCTGTTGTCCCCCAGGCCGGAGACGGTCACGAACTGGTCGATCTCGCCGAAGTCGTCAGAAGTTGCAAGCTGAATTCCAGATCCATTGGTGACGGTGGAACCGTTGGCCGTAATCGTCGCCGTGAGATTAGCACTCGGAATAGGAATGGCGGCAAGTTCGGCGGTACGGTTCTGGAGGAGCGTTTGTTCGGTGGAGTTGAGATTGCTGGTATCGAAACCGCTGATGATCGAGTCTAGGCTCGACGCGTTGCCCTGCTTGTATGCGAGGCCGTAGAAACGCACGTTCCAACTATTCTCCAGTCAGACGAGCGCAGACGAGTGATTAGACCGTAACGTACTTTCCAGAGAAGTTGGCATAGGAAGGGATGAGCAGCGCCGACGAGTTCACCCCTTGCAGGTCGTTGCCATCCTTCACTCCCAGTTTCTTCTCGATGTCGCTCAAACTGGGCCAGTCACCAAGTATGGCTGTTAGTGACGACGCTCAGTACAGAGAATGGTACGAATCCAAGGACGTGGAACGCACTGGGTAATGCTGAAGCTACGACTCCTGTCACGCTTGAAAACGCTGATTCCACGGAAGAAACAGGATCGGGCGCAGGCGCTGGTATGGGCGTCGGAAGAGGTGCAGGGACTGGGTCGGGGATGGGGTTGGCGGCGCTGACGGCGGCAAGGGCGAGGGCGAACAAAGGAGAGGAGAACATGGCGGTGAAAGGAGCCTGTGCAAGTACAGGCGTGGTGTTGGAGGATTAAAGACGGCGACTTTATGTAGCGGGGAAACGCGCGGGGCGAACGACGACAGAGTGGCCATGGGCACGTATGACCTGACGTCATGAATGTGCGTCGCTGCATCCGCCGGCCCCGTGCAGGCTTCCTCGTTGCATCTTGCCCGGAACACAGGCTGTGCGCATATTTTTGGTTCAAATGCTGATTCTGGCTTCACCAGTGTATTCTAAATAGCGAAAAAGCAACAGTGATGAGAAATACCGAGAGGATACTCAACTGTACCAATCGAGTACTCCCTTGTAAGGTGTGCCGGTAAAGCCAATTCGACATTCAGAAGTTGCGGAGCGCGGTACGTCATGATCACGTGTGCCTGTGACGCGCACCTCCACAGTGACGCAATCATGGTCTGCCTACGGGCATCAACAAGTCAGTCAAGTAACCGGATGAGATAGACGTACCGTCGACGATGGTCACGTTGGAGGATATCACGGCCGATGATGAATTGAGGGTCGACGGAGAAGAGCTCGGGCTTATTTGGGAACTCGAAAAACTGCGCGCAGACGGGCGGGGTGCCGTGCGTCGACGCGTTCACTAACAAAGTCTACTGCGTGATCGCCTCAACTACGAAGAAGCGCAAAACCCAACTCACCCAGTACGGAAGCATGCTGTACCAAACAGCGCGAGTCCCGCTGGTCCGCGCGTTGTGATTCCGGTGGAACGGCGTGGACGCGGACAATTTCACCCACCACCCGCAGAGCTCCTCGCCGGTGCTGTAGGATAACATGCCTGTATGCCAAGTAATGACAAGGTTGCTTCAGTTCTCACATGAGCAGTGTGCAAGACCTCATGCACATGAGGCGAGTCGTGTCAACAACACCATCGACACGGGACGAGTTTCGCGTATGTGCTATACATATACATGACAATTCTGTCAGTGAACCGTTCGCAACTGGTCACAATGGCTGTGAGGTTTCCTTACGTTAAAAAGTCCCGCATATATGGCCCTGGCTGTTCCTGGAGCCTTCAATCAACGTTGCATCGAAGTGGTGAATGTCGGTGTCGTGGGTAAAGAGAGACTGACAGTGGCTGGTGAACGGGGTACTGCGCAGGCGCTGTCTCCTTCCTCCTGCTCATCCTCCTCCACCGCCTCCACCACCATTACCATTTTACCCTAAGCCCACTTCTAGAACACGGTGGTTTACCCTTTTCATAACTGCTAGTTTTCCATTGGGGACAGGTCTCATGCTCCAGTCACATCTGACCGCGATTCTGCGAGCCATCTATTAGGTCTCCTTCAACGCACTTGCCGCTCGGGTCTTCTCTGATCCTCTTCAAACATCATTCCCTCCTACAATGTCGCGACCGCAGTCGCAAGCACCCAGCTCGCGCAAGCGGTCAAACACCGTGCAATCCGTATTTAGTCCAACGACAACCTCTGCACCACCACTCAAGATTGGCGACTGGCGCACGCTCACCACATGGGTGAACGAGCCTACAACGTCTTCAGTGAAATTCAACCATCGGCACTGGCCAGGCGTCGCTGAAGGCGACCTACTCTGCATCTCCACGCCTCTACCAGAGCACGCGCCTGGTTTCCTGTTCGTAGTGCCTCCAGATGATCCATCACTGAAGTATCAACTTCAGGTGAGTCTTCTTGTTTGTTCACGAGCACACGTCCCTGAACCGTGGTGCTTGGAAGATCTCGTTGCCGAGACCAGTGTTGGAGAAGTTTGGACTCCGGAGTAATAGTGAGGTTACAGTGACTAAGGTGCGCCATTTTGCCAAAGTATCGGTACATATGGTCATTTGGAGAGCCAGGTAGACCAAGAGCGGATCAGCGCAGAATTCGTGGAGTTCGTATTTCAAGACCAATACCTCGGGAGGAATGATATGTGGCGGCTCGGTCGCGCTCTGGTCGGGCGATGTTTGTACGTCGACGAGCAAGTGTCCTTCATCGGCGTCATAGCGGCCACGGTCCAAGCGCTGTACATCAACGGGGAGAAGGTACCTCGTCGAAGTATCTCCCATATGCCTGCTCACTGGAGTTCAGGTATCTGCAGCGTACGTCTCGCCCGCGACGAAGGTCGTGTATCGCTCTCTCTCTGCCAAGATCACCATTTTCATTCAAATCTGTCGCGAACTGTGGGAGTTTGCGGGTGACGGCGAGCGATATAACGAAAAGATTGTGCATTCCTTCCTGCCCGCGTTGTTCGACAAATGGAAGGCCATGAACACCAACCACATTGTTACCATTGTCCTGATCTCGCGCGTGTTCTACGACGCTTCTGAAACGGGCTACGCCGCAGGGCCTCTCCGCAAAGACGAAGACGGACGTTCTTATAAGGACTTCTTCAAGGTCATCACCGACCTCGAAGTACTCTACGACTGGAGACCCACCCTGGTCAGCCTAAAGGACTCCTTTTGGGCATTTCAACGGGATATCCTCCTCGCGCATCACTACCACCGCAACCTGTCGTCGTCGACCAGCACGGACGCGGACCCAGTCCGCCTCGTAGGCCAGATATCATACGCCCATGACGGCCCCCTCCTCGAAGCCCTCAACCTCGCACTCAAGCCCACAGAGACGCACTACATCGATCGCTCGCTGTCACTCACCGGCGCGTCGACAATCGTCATCACGCCAGGCACGGGCTACTTCCGCGTCTCGAAGCAACTGCTACGGCTCACCACGACCCGGATGCTGGACCAGGGCTTCGCGCTCGACATGATATCCCTTGCGAAGCCACCACTGCACCAGACGCCTATCTTCTGCTTCAAGGGCGCGGAGCCGCACGCGCGGCTTGAGGCAGGCAAGATCGACTCGCGGACGTTCGACCCCTTGTGGGGCGGCGACGACGGCGCGGATCTCAGCGGGCGCGAACTGAAAACGTTCTGGTGGGAGCCGTTTTGGATGCAGATCTCGTTCTGGGACAGGCAGATGGATCTTCCGTTCCGCAAGGACAGGTACGCGGTTTTCGTGATATCTCGTTTCCGCACAGAGGACTCATTCGCGGGTGGATAGGTTCGTCGCGCGGGCCAGAATGCACGAGATCGAGATGCTCGGTCTCTTGGACCATGACGTTCTTTCCAGCATCGAAATCCCGTACCTGGAGCCGGAGCACATCAACCCTATCACATACGAGACGATGACGGACACGACGGACTCCGACTTGTCACAGTCGGACACCCTAGGAGCAGATTCGACGTTGATCACGCCCGAGGAAGCGGATCAATTCGACATGAATGTTTTCAACGTCCGACTAGACACCTCCAATGTCCCTACTGCTCGTAACTCCATCTCATCTAACAGTAGCGGTGCTGTCACCTCCACGACGTCCAGAGATCTCAAGAGGTCATCGACCATCCGAACTTCGGAGACCTCGCGGATCTCTCCCATCCAGGAAAGCCCAAGACCGGAAGGAAGGGACCTCCAGGAAGATTCCGGCGCTCTAGATCGAGAACAGAGACTCTCAGTGGTACTCACGGGAGGGGCCTTGAGCACCTCGCCGTCTCAAGCTTCTATCCTTTCGGCCCGGTCGTCACGCTCGCAACGAAGCACAAGGACCACTGCAGGACCTCACCGGCAGGAAGGTAGCCGTGAGGAAACGGTACCTCGTAATTCAGGGATATCACGGCTTGCACCTACCTGGCTGCTCAATCCATTTCGCAGTGGCCCCAGCCAACCCCAGACTTCTCCCGTCTTCGCCGCCGGATCTTCCGGCACACCTTCCCCGAAACCTGCCCCTCCCACCCAATCTAAATTGGCGTCCACTCGACCATCACAGCTCCAGTCCCAACAACAGCAGCCAGTCACGATCAGAGGGAGCAACACACGTCCGACCCGCCAGCGCACTATTGACGACGATCTCGTTCCTCACCGTGGCTCCCTTACTCGACATTCTCCAGTCGGCACCCCTCCTCGAGACAGTCTTCTGAGCAAGCGCCGGGACACGCTCAGCAGCGTCGCCAACCTCCCCATCGTTCCTCCCAACCTCGCTCTATACGTCCATCCCACCAAACCGCTCACAAGCGTCCCATACGCTCAAGCCGCTCTCGCCCGCCGCTGGCAGCACATCTTCGCCCATCCACTCACGAAGCAGGATATCAAGTGGCGGTCTATGACTACGCCCGCCTGTCTGCCGCTTTCCGTGGAGCACTTCCCGAGCACACATGAGCTTGAGACGTCGTACGATGTCTTCTCATACGACTTCGTCTACGACCCCTCCGAGATGCATTCCTTCCTCGTCCAGCTGCCTCCGATGCAGGGCAGCCCCGAGGAGACACGCCGCGCGTGGGCGCTCGCCATGATGCGCGGCATGGTCGCCCTCCGGCTCGCGCAAGGCTTCCAGTTCATCCTCCGACCATCGCGCTCGAGCGGCGCCGCCCCCGACGCGGCCCCTCCCACATCGTCGATGCGCCGCACGAAGACATACGTGGGAGACGACGGCGCACAAGCGCGGCCCATCGGCGCGGCGCAGGTGCTCACGTCCGCGCACGACGCGGTGTACCTCAGCATGAGCAACGAGATCCACCACATCGTGTACACGGGGGACTCGATCCAGGTGCGGCGGTACGTCCGCCGGATGCCGCGCACGGAGCTGTTCGAGTACCAGTGTCTGATCTGGCCGAAGCTTGGTGGGGGGTACACGGAGATGAGCACGGCGTTCAGCTCGCATGGGATGGAGCGTTATGGCTGGAACCGGTAAGCACCCGCTCCTCTCGTTTAGTGTGCTCCTTCGTCTCAAGCGCCCCAGACTGGACATGCTCGTTGCAGGGTACGAGCACCGGTTCCACGAGTCGCTGCGGTACTGGCGCACGCGCTTCGTCGTCATCCCCACGGACGAGTCCCCGCACACGAGCGTTGCGCCGTCCGGGGAGAAGCTGAACGAGGAGGAGACGAGGCTGTTGGGTATGGACAAGCTCGCGGAGCTGTTCGCGAAGGCGCGCCGCGACATCCCCGGTCAGCCTCAGCCCCCAGTGCGGTTCATCACCACGGACCTCGGACCGGCGCAATGCGTGCTCGACGACGGGGTCATTGCGCAAGTAGACGAGATCCATGCCACCGGGCCGCTGAGGAAGAAGATGAAGAGCGAGCGGGACCTGGCCGAACTCTCCCTCCAGGCGGTCGCGAAGGCGATGCGCGACGAGGATGGGGTGCCGATCAAGGAAAACAAGTGGCACCGGCGCCGGTACGCGAACTCGTTCACCGGCGCGCAGCTCGTCTCGTGGCTCGTGCGCGAGTTCCGGGATGTGTCCACGCGCGAGCAGGGCGCTGAGTGGGGCGCGAAGCTGATGGAGCAGGGGCTCTTCGATCACTGTCGAGGCACGCACGGGTTCTTGGATGGGTATGTGGTTCGCGGATTTCAGCTTTTATTGTCTCTCACCGCGGGGCATTTAGTCACTACTTTTACGTGCTGCGCGGAGAGTACATTGTCCCCGTTACGCCTAAAGCCAGTTGGTTCTCAAGACCCACGAAACATGAGGAAATGCCGTCTCGAGGAGGCCATTCACCTATGACGCCCTATCCCGGCAAGAAGGCTCGCAAACGCCATGGTGCTATCGTTCTCACTCAATTCATGGTGATTGATGTCGACCCCAAGAAGGTGAGCTGCTTGTTAAACTTCATGGGCGATGTTCTCATAGATTTCGCAGCAAAGCGACCAAGCTGAGTCTGTCATCCTCCACTACGACATCATCCACAACCCAGCGACCTGCTTCCACTTCGAGATGCACTGGATCGGGACCACTGCGCGATACATCGACGACCTCCTCAAGCAATGGGGCCGGACGATCGAGCGCTACGGCCTGAAGCTCGTCGAGGCCTACGTGGAGCAGATCAGCGACATCCGCGAGAAGAACGCCTTCCAGTCCTACTTCCCCATAGCGCTCGCCGTCGCGCCCCCGTCGCTGTCAGAGACGGGCCGGCGGCTGCCCGAGGGCGTGCAGGCGCTGCATTACTTCGAGTCCGCGCTGCTCCGCAAGGCGCAGTTTGTGCTCGACATCGAGGGCGAAGAGCACTACACGGACCAGGCCGAGGTCGACTACTCGTACCGCCGCTCGCACTTCAAGCACTCGCAGTGGGTGCACCGCTCCGGCGTCGCGTTCGTCCAGGTCGTCGGGGGCACGCACGGCTTCCGCTTCCTCACGAACCGGCTGATGGCCCCTGGGCGCATCGGCACGGCGCTCAAGTACCAACGGCCTGCGGCCATGGCGGAGGAGATTCGGATCAAGCTCCACGAGTTCTGCTCGGATGAGAGGAAATTGGGGCAGTTCTACGAGGACGAGATCGCTTTGTTGGAACAGGCACCCGAGGAGCCCCCGCCGCTGCGGATTTGAGGTGCGAGTGGACTGTAGATTATCGCGCTGTCGTTGTATTAGCGTTGTATCGAGTTGACCTGCGTCGGTGGAAACCACTGCCGCTCTAGAGCACATTGAACAGACACGCCCAAAACACCTCCAAACGACACAGCACCCAATCCATGCTCTGTGGAATGGTGGCGTAAATTCTATCCCATTCTAACTGCACGAACCTTGACATCCGCGTGCTGCACCCTGCGCCCCACAAACGTACCATGTGCGACTCGCCCTCTGCCCGTTCCGCGATTCGCTCCGCCGGCGCGTGGCGTTGCATCATATGCACAGTGCACCGGTCGGCACCCCCGTCGTGGGGACTGTCTTCCCGCGTCGCGTAGTGAAACGGCGCAGTGCACACTTGCAGTCGGAATTCTGTGAGAAAAGAAAAGAAAATCAAGTCGTTTGCGCAGTACATGGTCTCGACGCTGGCTCGCGCTGGCGCTGAACGACTGCCAGCCCGAAACCAAACATGTCATGACGTCATGCGCCCCCACGATGGCATGCCAAGCGTCGGAGCGCCCGTTCGTCCCGATTGATCTCCCCGCGTTCCGAGGCCGGGCCGTCCGGGAGTCGGCAGTTTGCCTCCGCTCGGTGGTGCGGTATCGAGGGCGTAGCCAGCGATCGCGGCGGTGTCAAGCTTGTCTCAGATAAGTATTTGCAGAGCTCCGACATCTTCGTACGCGAGACACACATGACATCGATTTGGACGAGGGCGACCGACCGCACGGCTGCAATCATTCTACGTGTAGTAGAGCACTATCTAAGTATAGCAGACACTCTAGTAGCAGGGGTTTTCACGGCATCAAGCCGTGTCGGAGCGACGATGAAGGGAAGACAAGCGATGGGGAGTACAGGAGAACACAAATTGGAACAAAAACACTAGAGATACACGATGGCACGAGAGCGCGCAGAGCCCAGGATCCATACACATATAAGTACGGGCAACGATCGATCAGTGCCACGTCCGACTCGAAAAAGCAGCGGCGCACCAGATTGGAATAACGCAAGGCAATGAGAGGACTGGTATGTAGAAAGCGGTGCGCCGCGCACATGGGGGTGGGGTGGGAAGGTATAGACGGCGAACAACGTGACGGGGGTGGAAAGATGGAGAGCTTGGTGTTAAGACAACGGCGAGGGCTGATCCACGACAGGCCCAAGACGCCTCGCCTCTTGACCAGAGCCGGGTACGGCACGTACTGCATGGCCTACAGACAGGACTCGCGCGCGAAGTTGAAACGCTATGGGAAGAAGCGGACCGGGCGATGGTATACGAAGGGCCAGCATGGACGGATTGGAAGTTGCTAAGTAATGCATGTGCAGGAAGGCGAATCACAACAGAAAGGTGCGGTGGGAAGACGACATGGAGATGGATGAGTTGGGGTCAGCCATGACGGCCCGACCAAATGTCCGGTAAGCACCCCACCATCAATGATGGCGGCCATCAGACCTCTTTTAGTTGTTGCGCACCTGCATGTTCGTGGTTGGAAGGTCAATATCGGTGGCACAGCATATCTCGCGAATATACCGAGATACGAATGTAAGGCACTCACGACTAAGCCTGACGCCCGGCATCATTGGCACCATTCACCTGGCTGGCGGAAGACACGCTCAGGTGAGGAGCGGGCTTGCGCTGACCCGGAGGGCGAGACACCCCGACGCCAGCCATAGCACCGCCAGCCGCGACGGACTCGGCCATCCCACCGTACGCGCTCTGATCGCACGGGTTCTGCATGGCCGTCGAGTTGAAGTTCTGCCAATTGTCGTACGTCGTGCCCGGCTGCTTGTAGCCAGAACTTCCGTAACCGTTGCTGCCGCCGTATCCGCCATTCCCGTACCCAGTGTTGCCGTAACCGACGTAGCCCGTCTGCGCGCCGTAGGGCACGGCAGGGCCGCGGCTCGGGGAGCTGTACGTCGAGTAATTGGCCGAGACCGTCGTGGCCTGGCGCGCGAGCACCGACGGAGGGATTGCCTGGTGGCTACTGATGCTGGAGCCGTCGCTGACACTGAAGGCCTTCTCCGAGTCGTGGCCGTCGGATTCGTGACCCGCGGTGGAGAAGTCGATGATGTCCTGGTTGATGCGGTCGTTGCGGCGCTTACGGAGAGCCCAAGTCGCGATGAACGCGAGGAGGACGAGGCCGAGGAGCGAGGCGGCAGTGATCACCCCAACGGAGAGCGCCTTGTTGGCCAGGAAGCCGGTGGGCGCGGTGTCTGCGGGGCTGGACTGCGCGGCAGATCCGACAGTCAAGGTCGAGGTAACCGACTGCGTGGAGGTGGAGGAGAGGAGGGTCGGGGCGACCGAGTCACTTGTGGAAGTGATGATCGAAGTCGAGCTTGAAGCCGAGGTCAGAGTTGAGGAGGTGGACTGCGTGGACAAGCTGGAGGTGGACAAGCTGGAGGTGATTGTTGAAGTATCGGAAGTCAACGTGGAAGTGGAAGTGACGGTCGACGTCTCGCTGGTGGAAGCTAAAGAAGTGGAGGAAGAACTGTCGGATTCGGTGAGGAGATGCTGCGTTCTATGACATGGGCGACACTGACGAAGTCTGAACAGAGGTTGTGGTGGAAATGGACGATGACGACGCCGACGTCCTGTGGCGAGAGGTTGGTGGGGGAGGCAGGACGACGGAAAACACACTCACGTTTTTACCGCCGTAGAAGTCGTCGAGGTCGCTCCGCCAAGGCTGATACCCAATGCCGAAGTCAAACCACCCACGCCGGGGAGTGAGACTGGCGGGCTATCGAAGACACTCAGCACGGCACTGATACAGAAGACAAAGAAAACTCACATAAGACCTTCACCGGCAATGCCGAGAACTGGATGAATGCGCGCATACAGTCAATGCACAGATCGGGAACATGCAGGGCTGCGCAGAATGCGGACTTACGGCCGTCACGAACCACGGGTCGGTTGGAAGGGGCCATTGATTCAGCTGGGGTGCAACGGCGGGAATAACCTCGGTGGCCTTCCAGCGACCAGAGAGCAGAGAGCAGAGAGAAGCGAGAAGTCTGTCGAGGGAGGCGCAGGGAGAGGAACAAAGAGGAGGCAAAGAAACAGCAAAGCCTGAAGATGACGGAGGGAATAGACCGGCTATGCTGCTCTCCAAGGGCGAGTGGAGCTGTCTTACTTCCCGGCGCGCGGCCGTTCTGTCGCCATCCCAACGGCGCCTCCCTCCCTCCTGCAACTGCCCACCTGGTCGCGCGATCGACTCGCCAGCCACGGACGCGATCTGAGTCCGCCAGTCGCGCAAGTCACGGGTCCAGGCTCTGACATAAGTTTACATAAGCTACAGACAGTACAGATCGCGACAAACGTCCGTTCACCTCCCTCACCGCGAGAGCATCACCCCATAGCTCCTGCCCGCATTGCGTTCCATGATCTCCCGCAGCGGCCCCAGAAGTCGGGTGAATGCGTGCGCGTCCAGCGCAGCCACCTTCAGACGCGGCGCAGAGCCGTCCGTCCTCACCACCGCGCTCACCGTCGCCGCCCGCGGTTCGAGGCGCAGCAAAGAGAGCTCTGCACCCTCGTCAGTTCTCGCGTCCGGGCCATGTCCAACTCCAGCACTCACCGCCAAAATAGTCCCCTTTCTTCAGCCGCCCCACGACCTCTGAACCCGTGCCCGTTTTCTTCGTCACCACCGCGTTGCCCTCCTCGACGAAGAAGAACGTGTCCCCGACGTCACCCTGCTTCACCACCGCCTCCCCGTCCTCGAACGTCCGGCTCTGCAGCGCGTCCGCGACCTTGCTCCGCTCTTCCGGCTCCAGCGACGCCAGCAGGTCCACCGACGCGAGGAACTGCTCGTACATCGTCCGCCGCCGGTGCGCCGCGCTCAGGATGATCGTCCGGAACGTTATCCGATCGAGCGACCAGAGCGTGCACGGCTCGATCGCGAGCACGGTCGCCGCGCGCGGGTGGCCGTACATGAGCGCGAGCTCGCCGAACGAGCTGCCCTCCCGGCACTCCGCCACCTTCCGCCCGAAGACGGGGTGGTATCCGGCCTGGCTGAGCCGCTCCGCAGACGAGACGTCGCCGCTCGCCCAGTTGGGGGGCAGGGGCTCCGGGCGGATGTAGCAGTGGAGGAGGCCGCTCTCGACGACGTAGAAGTAGTCCCCGACGTCGCCTTGGCGGATGACGACCTCGTCCATCACGATCTTGCACTCCTGCATCGCGTTCAGCACGCCCGTCTCCTGCTCCTCGTCCAGGTCGCGGAAGATGAAGTTGTTCGCGATCGACGCGCGGATCCGGCGGATTTGGTCTTCCGTCTTCGCAAACACGGGAAGGGCGGAGGACACTTCGCTGTCGACCGGGATTGATTCTGCGCTGACGGAGGTACGGCGGGCGAAGATCGTGGACGTGGGAGGGAGCAGAAACTCTCCGGGATATGACGAGACGGAGCCGTTGGCGAAGGACGCGAAGGGGTTGGGGGCAGCGGTGGACATCGGTGTCGAAGGGGTGATGTCCTCACCGTCGAGTTGGAAACTCGGTGGGCTCACCGGAGTCAGCGTTCTGGGACTGTTATCCAGCAAAGCGTTTCCTGGACGTTGAGTGTACCGAACGGGCTGGTGTTGTTCGTGGGCTGCTGCAAAGAAGAACGCTGCTGGGGGAAGGACTGCGAGAAGGGGGAGATACTGGTGGGGTCACCTGGAGCCCCGGCCGTCGGACTGAGAGGGGTGTCCATGAAGTGGTCTGGTGGTAAGCCGGGAGCCAGGGAAGGCCGACGTGCTAATGCGTCTCGCGTGCGAGTCCGTTGCTCTTCGAGCCGAGATTGGAACCACCTTGAACAGAACTGTAGGGCGTCTTTGGGCTGTACGCGTTGCGCGTCGCGGGTGAGCTCAGAGATGAGCGAGTCGAATGTGGATGCGTCGGACATGCCTGCGGTACACGTTGTGTCCGGAGTGCAACTAAAGACTGTAGTCTGGTGAGTACGCTGCAAGGAGTATATTCTGGAGCACAGGTCTGCTCACAGCAATTAATAGAGCAATCAAGCTTTAATGGACATTGGCTGTGGGGTGATCACGAATGAGCACTATTTTGACTTGCGCAATGCAAAGTCGACAAAGGGTGTACGCGGGACAGTGCGAGGGGGTATGTGCGTCCGGTAATGAAGACGGATGTTAAAGAGTGGAGGGAACAAGGGTCTTTGGGCTCCTTTCGGATGAGTTGTGACAATTGAGTGACACGATGGTGACGTCACGGCAAGTTCCACGTTGGCTGCGCGCTTGAGCGCTTACCGTCGTGTCATCTCCACCGGCGGGCGCGGAGTCCTCCTCTCACCTTCCTCTTGCCTCCCCGCTGCCCCTCGCTTAGGCTCCATGCCGCCTTCATCCCTCCGAATTGAGCTTCCTGCGTATTGCCACTCTTTCCAAGTGCGGGTCACCCCCACCTCCACCATCCGCGATGTGAAGCAGGAGATAGCGAAGGCTTGTCCGGGGTCACCAAGTCCGGATGGTCAGCGACTAGTCTGGCAAGGCCGCTTCTTGAAGGATGATGAGACCGTTGAGCTCCTATGGAAGGCGAGTACCTGTGATCTAGGTGCATACACTATGGTCTGACTTTATGCTCCAACCAGACCTCTGAAGAGGTTCAGGTCATCCATCTTGCCGTGCATCCTTCTGCTTGGAGGACGTTGCCCCACGCCTCACCACCTCTGATCGCATTGTTCACTCGTCGTCGACGGTACCTCGTACTGCAACGCGTCTGTCGCCGCGCTCCGGGCCTACAGTTCCTCGCCTCTCCCCATCTCGACCCTCTGCTCAATCCCAACAATCCTTTACCTATCTGCACTATCTCCACAGCATGTCTCTGTCTGTTCTCTCCTGCGGGGCTGTTCCGCTGCCCACCGTTCCAAATGTAAACGAATTGGAAGTGTGGCGTTCGAACGCCCAGGACTTCCATCGTAGCCGAGGGTGGCAATGGCCAGCCATCTACAACCAGCCGTTTCCCTCTGGATCGCCAGAACCTGGAGCCGTATACCACCCGTCACCTTGGAGTGCGTGATGTTCTTTTTAAATCTGCCCCATTGTCTAATCATAGGAGAACAGGGGACTGCCCTACCTTCAACTCGTATCACCAGATATCCCACCGACTCCTCCCCAAACGCACGCGTTGGAGGTCCTCTCGCACACCTTCGCCACACTGTCGATGGTGAATGATCCCTCTTTGTATGCTCCTGTCAATCCTTCCCCCTACCCGCCGCATCCATTTGTTGCGGCCACGGACGTCAACCAACATCTCCAGCAACTGGGCCTGCCCGCGCTCCGAGCAGCTCAGAACCAAGGTCTCAATCCCAACCCTGTTGATGCAAACCCAATGGGTCCACCTGGCGTTCCAGCCCCCGAGATCCGTGCCATTCCGGCCCGCGCGCTGTTGATCCCCCTCATGTTTATCGCGTTCCGCGCGGTCTTCATGCTCTACATGTTCTCCCCTTTCAGCGGCCGCTCTTGGGTCTAGCCCTGAGCCTCTATATCCTCTACGAGACGTGGAACGCCCTCCACGTCGTCCTCCGCGACGGCAACCTCGACCGTGACCGCAATGCCAATGCCAACGCCAACGCCGCAGGCGGCGCCCCCGCCGCCCCCGGTGCCCCCGCCGCGCAGCCCGCCGCCGACGGTTTCACCACGCAGGCCGTCCTCGACCGCCTCTCCACCATGAACCTCCCAGCCGAAGACGCCATCCTCGACGCCGACGCGCCCGCACCCGCACCCGCGCCGAGCCTCGTGCACCAGGCGAAGACGTTCGTCACCCTCTTCCTCCTCACGCTCCACCCCGCGGCGTGGGACCGCCGGCGCACGGCGCTCCGCCGGCGGGAGGGCCGCGTGCGCACCGAGGTGAACGCGCGCGAGGCGGCCGCGTTCGACGCGCAGCAGCAGGAGAGCGCGCGGGAGCACCGCGCGGCGCAGGGCGAGGAGGAGCCGGCGGTGAGCGCGGACGAGGCGGCGAAGCGGCGGGCGCGGGAGCAGATGGTGCAGCGGCACGAGCGGCGGCCGGCGTGGCTGCGCGAGTACGTGCAGCGTGTGCAGTTCACGGAGTGGGTGGACGACCCGTAGATGTTGAGGTGAAGTTTGAGGGGGGGATGGTCGGGTGCGTCGGTGCGTCGCGAAGGGTGGGCGGCTATGAGGTCGGGACTTGTACGGTATTGTCGTGGTGGAGGCTTTTGTCTTGGATGTACGTCAGGTGTGAGTGCAGTAATCATTCGTGTACATGATCATGTCTCTGCACACCTAAGTTATTCGTGGCTTGTACGGCGTATTGTTGGACTCGCATGGGCCAATTGCTTGCCCTGGCTCTATGTTTCGTCGATGAGGCTTGAGTCAAGATCCCCTTGTGCTGACATTTCTTGGTACGAGAACAGGAGGCTATTGGATACTCCTCTTCAAGTATGTGCTGTGTTCAGTGGATCATTCCGTGAAACTATATACCTAGATATATGAGATATGTGCACTCACAGTACTAGTCTCACCCTGATAAGCAATGCCCTTGCTTGATCTAGTACGAACGATTGTGACCTCCAGGACCATTCGTTGTGCTCGCCGGTATCGCTGCAAGTACAGACTAGCCGTTGACGATAACCTACGATAACATGCTGGGACGACGGGCGACCCGATCAGGGCATGCGTAGCGCGGCGTCTCTGACATGCCCCTCTGGCCCCGTGCGTGCCACCACCGCTGCTAGCATAAAGGCCAGCAACGCTCAGCCTGATTCACTTTCTTCTTTCCCTCGTCTTGACCGCCGTCTGTCTTGACCACCCCCTGTCCATCCTGCGGATCACCGACACCGATGGCGACTCCCTCCAAGCTGCACATCCTCTCGCACCCCATCGTAAACGCACGGCTGTCGAAGCTGCGGCAGACGACCACGAGCGGGAAGGAGTTCCGCGAGGTGCGTGTGTGTCCCGTTTGACGTCTCCGCGCCTGGCGCACCACCATTCGCCGATATCAGTCGGGGGCGGGGGAGACGAGCCTCCCTTACGCTTCAAGTTAAAGCGCGTGCTGACCGAGCGGCCGTCCCGCGTAGGGCATCCATGACATCAGCCTGATCCTGGGCATCGAGGCCAGCCGCGACCTGGAGGAGGAGTCGTTCTCTGGAGTAAGCACTCGCGCTCCTGCGTCTGACACACACCCGCCCGGGCTGACCGCGCGGGATGCGACGCTGTGTACAGCAAACCCCGGTCGCGCCGTTCGTGGGCTCGGTGATCAAGCCCAGGATCGGGCTCACCCCGGTCCTCCGCGCGGGCATGGGCATGACGGATGCGCTGCTGAACCTCTTTCCGTACGTCTCCGCACTGCGCTCCGTCCGGGGCGGTGTCGTGCGGCTCGCCGACGTGCTGACGCTCCGTTTGCAGCGCCGCCCGCGTGTACCACCTCGGCATCTTCAGGGAGAAGGTGTCGCTGCAGCCCATCGAGTGTGAGTGCACGCAGTCTTGTGCGCCGCGAGAGTGTGGCGGTTGGGCTCACGCCGGGGAACGTCAGACTACTCGAAGCTGCCACCGAACCCGACCGTGGACCAGGTCTTCCTGCTCGATCCACTTATCGCCACCGGCGGTACGGCATGCGCTGCAATGAACATGCTTCTCGAATGGGGCATCCCCGGTGCGTTTGCGGGGTGCCGGGCCACAATTCCGTATTCCAGATGCTGATGACGTTTTACGCAGTGGACCAGATTAAGCTCCTCTGCGTGCTGGCGTCACAGGATGGGCTGGACCGAGTGCAGAAGGAGCACCCTGGGGTCGAGGTACGTACGGTGGTGTTCTTGTGCGGTGAGCTGCAGCCGACGATTGGTGTACAGATTTGGGCCGCGGCTGTGGATGCTCAGTTGACCCCCAACGGTCTGATTTTGCCCGGGCTCGGCGACACGGTGAGTGGCTCGGGGGCGCTGAGTTGACCGAGTGCTGACGTCGTGCACGCAGGGCGACCGGTTGTACAACACGATCAAGGACAGCGAGGCTTTGTGAGGAGGCAATGGGCCAAGGAGTCGGAGTTATGACCTTTGTAGACTACGAGCAGTCGGAGAATATGCGGTAATCATCCAGACGATGCCGGCAGTGCCGACGGACCGAATGCCGGAGCATGACGCGACGGAGGATTGGGCGGTTGACGCGGTCACGTGCAGGGCATAACGCCATCGTTTGCACCAGTTGGCACCATTCGCAGCGCAAGAGGCTGACGAAACTATCGCAGTGTCGCCATCGGTGCCTGCTCACGGACGGGGCACGCAATAAAACTGCGAGGGAGGGCGGTCCGACAACACCCCCCCCTCCCTCTCCCCCTCCGCCCGCCGCACCTGCCACGATGTCTGGTGCATCAACCCCGCTGTCGCCCACAACCACCCTTTCGGCACCTCCCTCCCCGAAGCTCAAGCCATCGGCCAATGAGCTGCAGAGAATTGCAGAGTCGGGCGCCCTCACCGCTTCCACCCTCATCGAGTTCATCGCGTCCCGTACCACCTCATCCTCGTCTGTCTTCGTCTACGACCTCGCAGAACAGGCCGGCTTCGGTTCTCTCACAAAAGCATGGTCCGCCGCCGGCCATGACGCCTCAGCGCCCGTTATCAGTCTCCAGACTAGAGCAGGCGCCGGCCTCAGCTTGGTTGGCCGTCTCTCCCAAGGTTCGAGCAAGGATGTCTCCAAGGCTGCCGTCCTCTCCGCATACACCACACCATCTGGACTTGCAGCGATGGCCCAGTCGTTGTCCTACCTCCCGCCAGCAACACCATCAAGTAGGGTCGTCATCCAGGTCCCCACAGTGACGCCCGTGGGCGAGCACTTTACTCTCTCACCCACACTCGCGCCTTTCACTCCGACGCTATCCTTTCTCCCGGAGGGGTTCACCGTCCTCCTCTCCGCGACGCCCCAGGAAGCGATCGACTTCGCCACGCTTTCCTACACCCTAACCGACACGCACATCATCCATCTATTCGACCATCATTGCGCAACCCGCGAGACTGGGCACGTCACCTCCGCCCCAATCGTTATCCCCGAACCGGGTCTCTCCCTCGAAGATGGCCTCAATAACGCCGGCTACAGCGCGTTCGAGTACGCCGGCGCCCCCGACGCTGACACCGTCTTCGTCCTTGCGAACGGGCCGCTCGCGCTCGCGGCGAAGGCGCTCGCTGCGCGCGTGCCTGGCCTGGGGGTGGTTATCGTCCGCGTTCTGCGCCCGTGGAGTGAGGATGCGCTCCGTGCTGTGCTCCCCGCGTCGGTCAAACGTGTGCACGTCTTGGACGACGTCCCGACGGAGAGCACCCAGGGTGCACTCTACGTCGATGTTTTCTCCACCCTCCTCGACCCGCTCGCCCCGGGCCCAGTCGTGAAGGCGCACCGCGTCGTCCCCGCGAAGACTCAGGCCTGGCTCGAGAGCCCGGCCGACTTCATCGACTTCATCGCCGGGCAGCTCCCGGTGCCGATCCCCACTCCGTCTCTGGACGCATCCCCGGCGAAGAAGCTGCTCTTCTTTGGCAGCCCCGAGTCCGCGCTCGCTGGGGTCCCGCGCCTGGTCGAAGCGACGTTCCTGCCCCACAAAGCGCTCTCCGCCCGCCTAGTCTCTCTCCACGACGCGTTCTCCAAGCCCGGCGGTGTCTCTGCCGACAAGATCGTCCTCGCGCCCCGCGACGACAAGGCCCCCTACACCGCCCTCTCCACCGCTATCCCCATCTCTGCCGGCAGCCACGGCGTCGCTAACTTCGTCGCCGTCCTCGACCACACCCTCCTCAAATCGCACGACGTCGTCAGCCATGCCCTCCCCGGATCTCCAGTTCTCGTCGTCACCGACTGGACGGCTGCGGAGCTCGCCGCGAACTTGCCCGCGGAGGTTGTGCACACCATCCTCGACCGCCAGCTGCATGTGTGTGTCCTGGACGCGAAGGCACTCGCCGCGCGGTACGCACAGGGCAACGTTCACAAGCTTAAGGCTCTTCAAGATGCCGTCGTTCTCCTCGCTTTCCTCCGTCTCTACCTCGGCAAGGTGGCGACGCGGACTCTGGTGGGGAATATCGCGGCCGCGACTCTTGGAGAGGACATTCGTGGGGTCTCGTTGGACAAGCTTGTAGGCGTTGTTTGGGACGGTCTGGTCGAGATCGAGCTCTCGTCCGCTGCGGCGCGGAGTCTCTGGTGTCGCTCAAGCCCTTCCAGTTCAACGCCATCGCCGTCGAGACCGCGGAGGGCGATACCGTCGTGGACGGTGCGCGCCTCAGTTTCTGGCACGACGCCGCGAAGCACATCCTCTTTCCCTCCGCCTTCACCCCCACAGACGCCCTCGCGCCCGCCTCCTCGTTCGAACAGCACCCGGCGCTGCGCCCTGAGATCCAAGAACGCACCTTCCTCGTCACCTGCACCGTCAACCGCCGGCTCACGCCACTCGAGTACGACCGCAACGTCTTCCACCTCGAGTTTGACACACGCGGGACCGGACTCAAGTACGAGATCGGCGAGGCGCTCGGCGTGCACGGCTGGAACGACGCCGCGGAGGTGCTCGACTTCTGTGACTGGTACGGTGTCGACCCTTCCCGGCTCGTCACGCTCCCCGTGCCCGGCACCGACGGCGCGCGGATGCACACCCGCACCGTCTTCCAGGCGCTCCAGCAGCAGGTCGACCTCTTCGGCAAGTCGGGCAAGGCGTTCTACACCGAGCTCGCCGAGCACGCGGCGGGCATGGCGGATCGCTACGCGCTCCGCTTCATCGGCTCCGCGGAGGGCTCCGCGACGTTCAAGAAGTTGAGCGAAAAAGACACGGTCACGTTCGCGGACATCCTCCGCCGCTACGAGTCCGCGCGCCCGGGCATCGAGGTCCTTTGCGAGCTCATCGGGGACATCAAGCCGCGCCACTACTCCATCGCGAGTGCGCAGGCGGTCGTCGGCGACCGCGTCGACTTGCTCGTCGTAGCTGTGGACTGGGCGACGCCCTCTGGTTAGTTTCGATTGCTCTCCGTACCGCACACAAGATACTGAACTCGCTCCTCTTCAGGCTCGCCGCGCTATGGCCAATGCACGCGCTACCTCGCCGGGCTCAAGGTCGGCCAAAAGGTCACAGTCTCCATAAAGCCCTCCGTGATGAAGGTCCGTGACGCTGCTTCTTTGCCGCATCTTGCGCTGACGCCCCTCCCCTCGCAGCTTCCGCCTCGCCCACGCAGCCGCTCATCATGGCCGGCCTCGGCACCGGCGCCGCGCCGTTCCGCGCCTTCCTCCAGTACCGCGCGCACCTCGCCGCGCAGGGCGTCGCCGTCGGGCCCGTGTACTACTACTTCGGCTCGCGGCACCAGTCGCAGGAGTACCTCTACGGCGAGGAGCTCGAGGCGTTCATCCTCGACGGCACCGTCACCCGCGCCGGCCTCGCGTTCTCACGCGACGGCCCGCGCAAGGTGTACATCCAGCACAAGATGCAGGAGGACGCGGTGGAGCTCGCGAAGATGCTCTGGGACGACGCGGGCGTGTTCTACCTGTGCGGGCCGACGTGGCCCGTGCCGGACGTCTACGAGGCTCTCGTCGGGGCTCTCGTCGGGTACGCGGGTGTCGACCGCGCGGCCGCGGGGGCGTTCCTCGAGGGCCTCAAGGAGGAGGAGCGTTACGTGCTCGAGGTGTACTGAGGGGTATTTTTATTCGTTGGCTCGGGTTATGCGCTATGCTCTGCTCTGTACGAAGAGGCCGTCACATCACTAGCATTAATGTACTTATGCGACACACTACTGAACGCTCCATGTAAACTACTAGATGCGCATCCAAGTAGATACCGATACCTAGCGACGTCGAATTATGATAGTTACGCTTTTCCGTCTAACTTGTCTGCGAATTGTCAGACACGGGGCTTGCAATGGATGGTTTCTCTTTGAGCGACTGACGTCCGCACTCAATTCGTTGTTATATGCGCGAGAATACCTCGGCGGGGTCCGCGACGGCACGCAGCTGTTCCTCCTGCACGTGTGCTACGGGTGCCGCGGGAGGCAGATTGCACCTGCGGCGAGCTCACGGAGAGGATGTGACCGCGCAGGATGGTCGCGGCATCGGCTGGACGGCGGAGGCGTCCGGGAAGGGTGCACGACAGTGCAGGAAGAGGAAAGGACGGAGGGAGTACTGTGACGTTGTCGTCGAGCCCCGGACTGCCGGTGCTGCAAATATGCTCGATCATGGTGGTGGTGCTCTTTGGGTGGCCGAAGGCCTGGAGGACCTGGTGAGCCTTGTGCTCGGTGAGGTCGTATGAAAGAAAGGAAGGCGAGGTGTGGAGGAATGCACGCACCGAGTCGAAACCGTCGGACAGAGTGCCGAGGGACTTCGGACCATCTGGCACGGAATATGAAAAATAGGTCGCGATGCTTCCTAGCTCGAGGGTTTCCTTCGCGGTTAGAACGCACCAGGCTTGCCCGCCTCGACCAGGGTAGTGATGATCGCGTCTTCGAACGAGCGGTGGACATGGGCGCGACCTTCTCTCCAAATCGCGCTTGGATCCTTCCCCCCCCCACAAAGTGGGAGTCGATAAGCGCGGCAGTATCATCGGAAATGGCGGCGGAGCAAAGGAGCTCGCGTTCCGACGGCCCGCTCTCTTCCCGCCACGTTTCGATGGCCGCTTTGCGCCCTCCACACATGCTCACCATGATCGTCATGCCCACCGTGGTCATTCGTCTCTCACCGCCGTCCGCCACTTCCATCCCCAATGCGGTCGCCGCGTCTCCCCCTCGAGCTCTGTGAAGCGGTCATTGACGCATGCGCCGACCGCGGCCACCTCTCCGACTTCTCCACCCTCGTCCCACCTACCCAACACTCGCCGCATGCGCGCTCGCGTCCAAAGCCTGGCTCCCCCGGTCCCGGGCGCACCTCTACCGAGCCGTCTGCCTCTCCAGCCTGGAGCAGGCCGACCGCATCACCCGCACCGTCCGCGACCAGCCGTGGATCGGTGAGCTCGTCAAGACGCTGCAGCTCATCCCTCCATCAGGATCCGCGCCGTCTTGTCTGTCGTTCGTGCCGGACGACCTCGTCTCGCGCCTCCCCAACATTCAAACGTTGTCCCTCCCCACCGACTTCTACAACTCGCAGCCGCTGCGCTTTCAGCGTCTTGCGTACCAGTTCCCGCTCACGGAGCTCCGCCTCGTGAAGCCGGGAAGCGCGCCAGCCGTCATTCCCTTCCAGCTGCTGTGGACGCTACCTAACCTAAGCTCGCTGCATTTACGCATGGAACGGGAAGGAGGGACCACCTTGAACCCGCACAATCTGGAGCGGCTTCTCGCCAAGCGCAAGACCGTGCCGTTCGGCACTCTGACACATTTGTCGCTGGAATTCGTGGTGCGTTCGCTTTTCTCCTCGTGCGCTCTCATTGCCTGCTTCATGTTCGCCATTGGTGCACAGGATTGTCGCGCGGCCGACCAGATGCATGCTAGGGGTGTCTTCGGCAAAGCCATAACCCATTTGAAGTTTTCCTTCCGAAATTGCACCTCCAGCGGTAAGCTCCATGTCAATCCCTTTCGTCAAGTCATTCATCATCTGTGCTTCAGGTGTCAACTACGTGGCTTTGTCAAACTACGTGGCTGGGTTTGAAAGGCTGCAAAGTCTAGAACTAAACGACGACTCCTTGACTAATTCCATCTTCTCCCGACCCTTGGATTTGAATTTAATGCTGTCCAGGATCAAATCGAGGGAGACCTTCAACACATTGCGTCTCCGCGTTCGTGACCTCTGTATTCTTGGGATAGATGGCGTCGATATGCAGAGACTTTTGAGGATGATGTTCGACGACGGCACTCGGTCGAACCTTCGTCAATTACCCCGGCTCTCTCATATATACCTCGAGGTTGCATGCGATGGCAGGTGCGAATCCTCTGTCTGCGAAGAAAGCTTGGAAAGCTCTATGGCGGATTGGATGAGACATTCGGGCCAGCTTTATGAGTCGTGGAAGGACCCGGTCAAGTACACCGTAAGGGTCCTCGGTAAGTCCTTCACGCTCGTTTGGCTGCCTCACGTGCTAAGGAGTCAGCACAAACAGCACCACTCGACGAAATTCTTCTTCTGGACCCTCCTCCACCAACGACCCCCATCATGTCGTATCCCCGAAGCACTACCGACAAACAACAAATCTAATGAACGTCTACCGTTAGAGCACGCTCACTCACGATCTCTTGGTTCGGCACACCAGACACATGACAACAATCAGTTGGAATATACCATGCACGCGGCGCCGTCGTAATTGTACGCTCCCAGAATATCTTCCATATACCGTCGTCTGGGCCTCTTGGCGAAACATACACCTACGTTATCATTTGATCCACCGGCACCCATAATTGAACGCAGTTTGTCTTCTTGCCATGTGCTGTTTCGCTTTTTGTGAGCGGTGCGACCTGCACGTGAAGGCGTGTTGTCGCACAGAAGCGCCGGACGGTTCTCGCGCGTCTGCGTTGACCGGTTAATGTTGACCGCTGCATTCATAAAACGGGCGAGGGACGGGCTGCCCGCAGGGCCCCTCCACCTCCACCGCCATGCGCCGCCTCTTGTTCTCCCTCTCGCTTACTCTCCTCGCCTTCCCCTCTGTCATCGCGCGTCTCTCGGTACCGGACGACCCTTACACGCCCCCAAACGCGACTACCGGAACTCAGGCGTCGAATACCTCTTCCCCAAACACCCAGTGGTCGAACCTCCTCGGAAATTTGTTGTACTTCTATGACGAACAGCGTAGCGGGAATATCTCCTCAAGCTTTCGCGTTTCATGGCGCAACGACAGCGCGCTTGACGATGGAAAGGACGTAGGGGTGGACTTGACGGGCGGATTTTACGATGCCGGAGGTGTGTCTGTCGCACAGTATTGCGTTTTCCCCCGCTGAATGCGTCGCTTTAGACTATGTGAAGTATGCATACCCCTTGGTGAGATAGCCTGTAGATCTGCTATATGTGCATGCCATTCTGAGGGAAAACAGTCATTTACCCTCATGACGATTTGCTGGGGCGGGTTGGATGTTGGACATGGTACGCTCACCGGGACCATAACTGCAGTCGCCCGACTGAACGCTCTCGCTGCCAGGCTACGACCTCGCCGGACAAACGCCCTACCTCGACGACATTTTGCGGTGGGGCCTCGACTGGCTGATCAAGGTACTGACGGCCTCCTCTCCCCAGTCCGGTCCATGACGTCATCTCCCTTCCCAGGCCCACCCTTCGCCACACACGCTCTACGTCCAGGTCGGCGATGGCGATCTCGACAATGTGTACTGGGGCGGCGATAGGCAAATCCCCACTCCACGCCCTTCTCTTCAGATCAACGACACTAGGTGAGCACTCCTCACACATGTAGAGCGAAAGCCTCACCTTCGTTCTTCAACGTGCTGCAGCCCGGGTACCGATGCCGCCGCACAAGCCTCTGCTGCATTCGCCGCATGCTCCGCTCTCTACTCCAATCGTACCCTCACTCCCTCGGCGACCTTCGCGCTGAGTGATGCTACCTATGCAGCGACATTATTGTCGCACGCTCAGGATCTCTATGCCTTCGCCACCAACGCAAGTTCGGGTATGCAAGTCTATCAACACGCGGTTCCACAAGTCGGGAACGCCTACGCGTCCTCAGATTACCATGACGAGCTGGCCATTGCGGCCCTCTTTTTGGCGCTTTCAGAGGTTCCTTCCAATTCCTCGTCCAATGCGACGGGCAACTCGACAGCGTACTATGCCGATGCCATTCATTGGTACCAATCTGCCAATCTCTGGGACGAGCTTGATGCTGCGTCACAAGCCGTTTTCAACTGGGATTCCAAGGCCCCCGGTGTCCCCCTGCTCGGCGCACAAATCGCATCAGCATATCCGGCTGTTGTTTCGGGGAGTAACACGACCCTCGACTTCTGGAAGAACGCCGTCGAGGGTTACTTCAACACGTTCCTCAACACGAGCGATAGCAGGGCGCACTTGACGGATGGTAAGCCCGCCGCACGGTAGGTGTGTACATCCCGCTCATGAAGCTTTGGGGCAGGTGGCCTTCTCTACTTCCCCGGAGATTCCGACGAGGCTTCCCTGAATCCTGCCCTCAATGTTGCCATGCTCATGATGAAGTACGTCGCGTCCGACATTACTACCAGTCAGGACCGATATCGCGCCTTCGCTCAAGGCCAGCTCGACTACGTGCTGGGGAACAACCCAATGTCGGGTAAGCAACCCACTGAACGCCGCGATTCCATACGCTCACCATTCCCGCCAGTCCCTTACGTCGTGGGTACGCACCCGAGCTCTCCACAGAACCCGCACTCGGCACTCGCGACCGGCTACAACCCGCCCAACACATCCTTCATCTCCATCCCCGATGACATCGACGGCGACCCGGCGACGGAAGCTTACGTGCTCTACGGAGCCGTCGTCGGCGGACCCGACGCGCACGACCTCTTCTGGGACCTCCGCGAGGACTGGGCGCAGGGCGAGCCCGCGCTCGACTACAACGCGCCGCTGCTCGCGCTCGCCGCGCACGCGCTCGTGGCGGGCTCGGGCGACCCGTACTACACGCGCGTCGCCGCGGACGCGTACGCCGCGGTGCGCCCCGCCGGCTTCCCGTGCGACGCCGCGGTGCGGACCGGGTGCTCGAGCGGGGGCCTGTCGCGCGCGGCCGCGATCGCGATGGGCGTCGTCATCTCCGTCGTCGGGCTGACGCTCATCGCGGTGACGGCGTACTGGGTGCGCACCGCGCAGCGGCACTCGTCCAAGGCGTGAGTGGTGGGGGAGTATGCGCTTAGAGTATTCTTGGACGGACGTACACGACTAGAGCCTCTATCACAGAGAGCGGACGAATTGGACCCAGTTTGAATCTTCTCCACAGTACACATGCCGAAACATGTTTAAGCACAACGTGTACCATCAACGATTCCTTGGAGTGATCAGTCCGTTCAACGTCGTCCATATGCCATCTCTGCGACTCATTACTAGTCGCTGCGCACAACAGTCACAGCAAGGTGTACTCTGGCGGTACAGGTCGATTGGATTGGTTGTTTGTCAGCAACGTGTTGGGGATGCGGCTGGACGGGGGTGAGCCTGGGAGGAGAGGCTAGAGTTGGTCCAGATAACGATCATGGTGGTAGCGGCATTCGTTGTTTGCCCCGCGGGGCGCCGAGTATTTTCTTTCCTGCTCCTGGAGCCAGTCGTAGTACGCACGGCGTCGCGGGAGACAGCGGTCAAGGAAGGCAGCGTCGAGGGAAGCCCAGAACTCGTCCTCGTCCACGAACGTCCATTGCGGCTCTGCGCCCGGCTCCAGCGCGACGAGATAAGCGCAACAGAAGGCCAGCTTCCACCACTCGACCGCCCTGCCGCGGATGTACGAGAGCACGTAGGGGATCACGTCGTCGAGGGGCTCGCCGCGGGCCACGATGCGCATCTCGGTCTTCCACGCGGGGTACCTCGACCGGTCGCCCGCGAACGTGTCCGGCTCTTTGGGCTGGAGACGGGTCGCTCTGACTAGAACGTTAACGGGCGCTGGCGCTGGCGCGGCGGCTTGGGGGGCGTTCTCCAGCTGCCGTAGGAGCGGGACGAGAGCCGCGATGAGGACCGCGACGAGGGCGTTTAACAACAGTTGGACGTCGATCTCCGGCGCGCGCGACATCTGAGGAGGCGCTGGCGGTACGACTGGAGACGAAGGTCGGATTCCGGCTTGGTCGGGTTGGGGTGCGGCCTCGTGGGCGCGGACAACTTCCTTGGTCGTGGGGGAAAGAGGTGCGTCGTCTGCGTCTGAAGTGAGTTTTCCGTCTGAGGCGTCGCTGACAGTTGTGGCGTCTACGTCGAGGATGTCTTTCTCTTTGTCGTCTTCTTCGTCCACGGGCACGACGTCTCCGGAGGCTTCCTCGGCGGGTGTATTTGGTGTGGTGACGGCCGGGACAATTTCCCTGCAATCGTCGTTGTTGAGGATACATAAGCGTGTGGACGCCGTCGAGGCGATTTGGGGAGGGGTTGAGTTCGCACTCGCGGCCAGTGGGGGTGCCATGGTTATCCTCGTAGGCGTGGACGGAAACGCGGGCGTAGAAACGGCTGGCGCGGGGTAGAACGACGGCAATAACACCGAGGGACGGTGTCACGATTTAAGAGATATGAACGGTGGGTCGGAAGCGCTGGACCCACGAGGGCTTGAATGTCTCTGAAACGGCGCCGATCTTGGGATAAGATAGCACACAAACCAAGACTCTCGACGGGGGAAGATGCGCTTTTGGAGAGCTTACCTCCAGAAACGGGCCCTTATATACCTCTGCTACGGTACATGCACGAGGAGAGAACGCGGTGCCGAACACATGGAGACTAAGAACGAGCGGGCGGCGCGCAGGAGGCGAGGCCATAGAAAAAATACCACAACTAGTAGGTAGGGTCGCGAGCGTATGGTAGAGTCGGCCGCGCGTCAAGACACGAACGCACATCGCGGCGAGGCTCGTGGGTGGCTAACCCCGTCCTGGTTGTCCACGAGGCACGTACTACGGTTTAGCCGGTGCTGGTGCGCACTCCCTCGTGGTAGTGAGTCAAGGAAATACAAGAACACGCAGGAGCGAGTCACAAAGAGGCGACTCACTGTGGGTCTGTCAAGCACGAAGCGCAACGGTGCTGGCGGCTAAGCGCTAATTAGCTTGCGGCGGACTTGCACGGTCTCGGCCCGTTCGCCGTGCTGAATCAGCTACGTCATGCGGAGGACATCCATGAAAGGCAACTTCCGTTACCAGTGACCCCTGAAAGGCCGCTTGTCACGACCTGCTTGCTGATCCCTTGCACCAAGCCCCCATCGCTCACCCACTACGCTTTCTTACACTACTGATCACGCTTGCCGACGCCTTATCGATACAAGCACCAACCTCGCATGCCACATGCTCTGTTGCTCCGCGTCCCCTCTATCAATCGTCGCAATTGCTGCTCCTCCATCTCGCTCCCACACGGCACGGGCCGATCCTCCGCGACCTGAGCCACTCTTTCCCCGGGGCGTTTTCTATGTGGATCACCCATCGAAAAAAGTGGCTCTCTCTTCTGTGCGACCCTCACGATGGCCCCAATCAAGGCTTGTGTCGTCGGCCTCGGTCTGGGCGGCCTCGCCTTCCACGTTCCCTTCGTACTCGCCCTCCCCGATCTATTCACCCTTCATGCCGTAATGGAGCGCAATCCCGCCGGCCCGGGAGGTAAGGTCCAGGAGCGTTTCGGAGAGAAAGCCATGCAGGGGACTATCATCCACCGCACCTTCGAGGACGTCCTTGCGGATGCCCAGGTTGAGCTTGTGATCATCACTACCCCGAGCGAGACGCACTACGAGCTTGCGAAACGTGCTCTGGAGGCGGGCAAGCACGGTGCGTCTTTCACGAATTCATCGCATTATCTGCATACTGAACATATCACAGTGCTCGTCGACAAGCCGCTCTCACCCACTAAGAAGGAGATCCTGGAGCTTGGACGCATCGCGACTAATAAGAATGTCGTACTGTATTCGTTCCAGAATCGCCGCTGGGACTCGGACTTCCTCGCTTTCCGCAAGCTTCTCAGCCTCCCGGCGGACGATCCTAAGTCCCTCGGCACGCTGTACGAGTTTGAGTCTCGGTGCGTGTTTACTGTGTTACGTCGGCACCTCTCCTCCAACGATTGCCACAGATTCGACCGCTTCCGTCTCGATCTGAAGGGGACCTGGAAGGACCTCCCGCTCCCGGGAAACGGCCTCGCATTCGACCTCGCCTCGCACACGATCGACCAAGTCATCCAGCTCTTCGGCCGTCCGAAGAGCATCACCGCCATGATCGAGAATATCCGCGGCATCGGTAGTCCGGAGGTTGACGATAGCGTCAGTCTCCCTATCCTTCCCCGTTCTTTTCCTCGTTTCTGAAAGAACCGGCATGCATGCAGTTCACCATCTACCTGCACTACCCACCCCTCCCGGCCGCCTCCGGCATCCAGCCGACGTCCCTCACCGCGATCCTGCGCGGCCACATCCTCTCCGTGCGCTCGCCGCAGGTGCGATATGTGGCCCGCGGCACCCACGGGACCTTCCAGAAGTTCGGCGTCGATGTGCAGGAAGACCAGCTCCGCGCCGTCGCGGATCCCGCGGGGATCGCCGCGGATACGGCGTTCGGCGTCGAGCCGGAGGCGATCTGGGGCACCGTGCAGAACGTCGCGGGAGACGGCACGGTCGTCGAGAGCTCGTACGTGGACAGTTGCGCTCGCTCAGAGTTGTCACGGGGAGTATTGATGCAGCTGCGGTGCAGGTGGCCGTCGGCGGAACCCGGCAAGTACATTGAGCTGTTCAAGAACCTCGCGGCGGTCATCCGGGACGGCGCGGAGCCGGCTGTGCGGTGGACGGAGTCGGCGGAGGTCATTGAGATGATCGAGTTGGCGCACCAGAGTGCACGCGAGAGGCGTACTGTGGATGTGCCCCCCTCTCTGGCTTGAACAAACCGTCTAAGCCGTCAGTCCAGAACCTGTTGTAGTTTACTTGTTGCACATATAGGAAGATAACGCATCCAAGAGATCTGGCATTCCCAGCACTCGCCTCACCACCATATGATACACTTTTGGATATCTTACAAGGCACCATGACCACCCGTCGATCCAACCCTCCCGCACCACGGAGGGTCTCATCGAGGTCCTGGCGTACTCTTAGTATGACCGCGGAGGGGCTACATACAAGCAAACGTACCTGCACTTCCACGACGTCAGGTGACGATTCGCTCGAGGATGAGCTGGGCAACCCTGTCTCCTTCGTTTACTGGAGAGTTGTTCAGACCAGAGCGACACGCTCAGCTTTCACACAAATGTTACTCACCCGTGAAGTCCTGTCCGAGAGGTTGAACAGCAGGACAAAGACGATGCCACGGTAGTCGGCGTCGATGACCCCCGCCCCGTGTCAATCATGAATTTTGACGCTGCGTCGTCCCGTTAGAACTGTGTGGCCGGTCCGCGCAGCACAGGAAGACGTACCGAGACCGCTGCGGGGCGCGACGCGTCCGTACGTGCCCGCTGGGACCGCGACTGAGATCTGCGTGTCGACGAGGGCCTTCCCCCGCGCGGGAATGACCTTCGTCTCCGCGCTGCGCAACCTTCAATACCGCGCTAGAGCGAAAGCGTGCCAAGGACTGACCTGTAGAGATCGTACCCCGCAGCGAGGGCGGACCCGCGTGAGGGGATGCGTGCCTTCTCGGAGTGGCGCTTGATGAGGAGGCCCGCGACGGGCGCGAGCTCGGAAGAGGAGGCGGCATCGTCGGCATGGGGGTGACTTTGCGCTTCTTGTTCTGAGGGGCGTCGACGTCGGACATTGGGTACAGGTGGAGGAGAGGAGGAGTCGGTGGCACGCCGCGTTCCGTTTGAGACGCGTCGCGCGCCACTATCGCGTTTGCGGAGCTCGAAAGCGTGTCAACTCCGATAAGCGCCTGTCGCAGGCGCCAAGACTAAGTAAGTATGAGTCAGTTATCGGAGTCGAGTAACCGCATCACTAAGTAGGGCTGCCGCGAGAACCAACCAGTTCATGACTCGCCGAGCCGCGCAGTCTCACCTGGTTCCGCACGCGAAGTCCAAGGGGGATTTGATGGTGCAAAGGGCGCGTATATAGCTCTGACGAGTCAGAGGAAGATAGGCACGGCCCCAGTACTAAGCACGCTTGTCCCCGTCTATCTCGTTCGCCGAAGTGTGTTGCCCTTCTTTCGTCCGAAGCTCTATGCTGACACCTCTTATGGGATAAGCTATGGGGCTCATTGTCCGCGCTGTGGGGCTGCTTGCCCTCGCGATCGCTCCGGTGCTCGGACTTTCGCAGTTCCCTCTGAGCAGTGAACAGTACGATGCAGGCCTGTTCACCCCTTACGAGGACCTCCATGCCCTATCTGCGCTGGAATACACAACCCTTCGACACCCTGGCTTCCCGGCTCACAGCGTGCGTATCAAGGAGTCGCGCATCTGCGACGGTGAAGTCCGGTGAGAGCTTTTCTCCACAGATCATGACAGATCTTTTCCTGACTAGAAACGCAGTTCATACTCGGGTTACATTGACATTGAAGCTCGCCACTTGTTCTTCATGTTCTTCGAGAGTCGCAACGATCCGGCGACGGACGACGTGATGTTCTGGACCAATGGTGGCCCTGGAGGTTCCTCCGCCTTGGGTCTGTACATGGAACTTGGTACGCGATATTGACCATGTCACTGGAACCTGGCATTACATAACGGATCCGTGTCACAGGCCCGTGCCGCGTCACTGGCCCGAACTCTACTGAGCGTTTCGAGTACGCGTGGAACGACCGCGCGAACGTCTTCTTCATCGACCAGCCCGTGGGTGTGGGCTTCTCATATGCCGACTTTGGCGAGCAAGTGGTAGGTTGCATGGAGTTGGATTGTCGGCATACTTCCCTGACGCCACCCCCCGATCCCAGAGCACCACCCCCGAGGCCGCGAAAGATGTTGCTGCTTTCGTCGCCATTTTCTTCGAACATTTCTCGCAGTTTAAGGACCGGCCGTTTCACATGGCAGGCGAGTCTTACGGGGTAAGTGTAGCCTGGCAAAGGACACTGCTGCAGCTATCGATTAACCGTTGCTCCAGGGACGTTACATCCCCCTGTTTGCAGCTGCCGTCTATGATCAGAACGCGAAGCTCGTCGAAGCCGGCATGGCTCCCATCAACTTGACGTCCGTCATGATTGGTAGGTTTGTCTCATTGAGCGATCTCAAAGTCAGCCTTGATCACACAATTTCTCAGGAAACGGCTGCACCGATGAGCTCGGCATGATGGAGGCCTACTACGATGCTCAATGCGGGGACTATGGATTCCCGCGTGTCACAGATATTTCGTGAGTTGTTTCTCATACTTTGTCGAGATCGTTGTAGTCGAACGGACGGACCAGGGACTGCATTCGCATGAAACAGATTGTCTCAAGATGCAAGAAGCGGCTCCAAGAGTCTTGCAAGGATATCTATGACGCCATAAGCTGTCACGCTACGTGGAATACTGCGAGGAAGCGACGTCAACGAAGCTGTTCAGTGGTAGGCCCTGCGAGTATCGAGTTCTTCTACCTCTCCTTACGGTTAACATCTAGCGGTGAATCCTTACGATGCTCTAAGACCCTGGTGAGTCTTGAAAGCGACAAAAATCGAGGCGCGTTACATTGAATGCATATTTTGGAACAGCAAGGAAGACGCGGACATGCGGAAGTGCTACCCAGAAGTGGAGTGAGTGATACTCATGACGTTTCCAGCGCGGCGGATGGTAACCCACGGTCACGCTTCAGCTTCATCGAGTCGTACTTGAACATCCCGGCTGTCAAAGAAGCCATTGGGGTTGACGTCCACCGCAACTACACCGCGATAAACCTGGAGTTGAATGCACGCTTCTTCATGGCAGGGGACCACGTGAACTACGTCGCCGAAGACTACCTTGCGGCTCTCCTCGAGCGCGGGGTGCCTGCGCTCATCTACGTCGGTGCGACCGACTGGATCTGCAACTGGGTATGCATGTCCCAGCTTGGGGCCGAGGTAGATCGCACTGACGCTTCGCTGAAGATTGGAATCGGACGCATGACACTCGACTTGGAATGGACCGGACAGGAATCGTTCCGAAGCAGCCCTCTCCGGGATTGGTTTGTTGACGACGAGGTGGCCGGTACGACGAGGAGCAATGGCAAGCTGACGTTCGCCACCATTGACGGCGCTGGGCACATGGTTCGTACCCTCACTCCGTTGGATGCGAAATGATTGCTGAGAGTCGATTGTCCAGGTTCCACTCGACCAACCGGAACGTGGACTCGCTTTGATCAATAGATGGTTGGCTTCTCGGCCCCTCTGATGGTAGACGGGCGAGCGAGCTTGCGGCGGTCACTCTGATCATTAAAGGCGTTATGAGGGCGTAGCAAAGAGGATGTATTCTGTAGTTGGCGCCCGTCGTCCGTAAATGGGCGCTACCCACGGCCACTCCTTGCTCCGAAACCTCCACCGTGAGGAGCCTCCTCTGTTAAACACAACCCTCCCTTCCTCATATCTCGCACGGCCGACTTTTATGTCTGGACAGCTCCCTCTCACTGCGTTTCTCTCCTCTTCGTCCGCCGGTAAGCACTCCACCAAATCCCGACTCGCCAAATCCCAGCCGAAACGCAAACAGTCCCCCGTTCGCTCTCGTGGCCTTGAACCCGTCCGAAAGAAGCGCAAGGAGAAGGACAACCTTTCCTCCTTTCATGGAAAGGGCAGCGATCAGACTGATCGCGACGTTCATTCGTCATATGTCGCCGTACGGAACGTGGGCGTTGAGATCATAGAGATAGATGACGAGGACGAGGACGAGGACGAGGACGAGGAACGGGTCATCACGACATTTTCCGGGTCATCGACGCACCGTCGGATGGGGCGATCGGCGGGTCACCTTGAGACCCCTCCTCTCACACCAGAACCCACCCCCCGGCCGCAACGTCTCCACGGCGCTGGTTCTCTGCCCTCTCCTCCCCCAACCATCTCCACTTTAAGACGGACTACGTCGACTTTCTTGCGCTCAGCTGAAGATGGAACCGGGGGATCCACAGCAGGGGGACAGGGAGACTACAGCGCGTCGTGGCTTGACAAAGGTGCGTTGTTTGATTCACATCCAACGGTCTGCCCTCATTCCCACCCGCTGCGGAAGGCGTGCCTATACGTCCGAGTCATCACAAAGACCCTTGCGAGTCGGTCCCGGACCCGAGTTCGTCAAGCCTAATGCCCCCTCCTCCCGTGCCGCTGAAAGCCTTGCTCCCGATGCCCAACATCTCTACTTCTCGGTCCGACGCGTCTCAGCGTTTGGCCTGCCCACATGGCTGGGTACCTTCGTCACAAACGCAAGAGTTGCGGCTGCCGTACTCACAAGGTCAAGGCAGCCAGTCGGTGGTCGCTCAATCCATGCCGCGAGGATCGTCTCAAATTGTGCCCACTTCGCAATGGTCGGAGACAGAGATGACGATAACTGTTCGTGTGCACCGATCAGACACACCTGGCCCTTCGCGTCCACACGTACTCCTGCCACCAAAGGCCAATCCGGTTGCACAGGGTGGCGATACCGACACAGAGAGCTGCATGCCTTCGCCCGAAGTCATTGAGAGCTCTCAAAGTCAGTTTGAGACGGAGATCACGGCAAGCGTCGTCGAGGGTCTGGCCACGCGGAACGCCGCTCTTATCCAGTGCGTCGCTATCTCGTGTGTTGCCCATTCGCGTCGCTCACATTCGGCAAGGTCTGGGACAGTTTCCAGTGGTTCGTCTGCGAAGCTACCGCAATCCACCCCTCCACCGGAAACCCAATGCTACGACGCGCACGATGAGATGTCCTCGCAGGATGTATCCTCGCAAGCGTCTTCCTTTAGTGTCTCAGTCGCGCGCACGTTACCTCTGGTAATGCCCTCCCAGCTCCCTCCCTCCATGGCCGACAGCACCCAGTCCTCTTTCGGGGATCATTCGGTTGTCCGCCGCTTTCTTGAGGTGTTCGATGGACGAGATGGGGACGGCAACGATTTCTCGGTGAGTTCAACTGAACTACATCTGCGCATTTCTTTACGAGGCGTGCGGTGTGCAGGGCGAAGACAGCCAAACAGACGACTCCCTACACAGAAGTCAGGCACCACCTGCTCCGTCGCTCACTCCGTCAAATGCCTCGGAATTTACTCAGGGCTCATACGCTACTTCGTCATCGGAAAGCATTCCACCAGCGGTCAAAGACTTTTATGACATGTTTTCTCAGAGCCAAGACATCTCAGAGCCAACGCTGTCGCAAATCCTTGGCGAGGATTAGGACCACATGGTGCTATTGTGCACATCCGCCATGTCAACTATCTACGTTTGTAGCTTTTTTGGAATGGATTCGCGTTCACGCGCTGTGACGAATCCCGACGCGGTCACGTGATACTGGTCACCACCTTCACCTCGAAGGCTGACGGTTCTGGCCCGGCTCAGCTTGTCGCGCCAGCCTCTCGCCTGAGGTGTATAACACGCGGTTCTCCGCCGCCCTCTCATCCCTTCTCAAGCATCGATCCCTTGCCTCCCCCGATTTCCCCCCAGTGTCATTTTCCGTTCTCGCAACACCCCGACAATGTCTGTTCCCCCTTCGCCCTCTTCGACGATCGGTTCTCGCGAGGTAAAGAAGCTTGAGAAGCTTCTCGCGAAGGAGGCCAAGTCCGACCAGCACCTCCTCGACCACGCGTACAAAGAAGTGATGGAGGCGGAGAAGGCGCTCAGGAAGGGGGCCAAGGTACGTCCATCCCACCGTGCGCGGCGGAGTGCGCGATGCTCACGGCGCGGTAGGAGGCGGACCATGGTCAGATGAGGGTCAGCAAGCTCAAGCAGAGGGAGCTGGCCACTGAAAAGGTGCTCGACAAGGCGAAGCAGCAGCACGACCACGCTGCGAGGAAGCAAGCGCGGGTCGAGCAGAAGCTCGAGGTGCGTGTATACGTGTGTACGCAGCGGTGCGCGGGGGCTGACGCGAGTGTAGGCGAAGAAGTCCAAGGAGCACCGGGTCGACGAGGAGGTGCATCAGCTGCAGACGAACCTCGAGGATTTCCAGAAGACCATGCAGGCGAACGCTGTGAGTCGCTTGTGATGAGTGGGTAGTACTGCAACGAGCCGAGATGGCTGACGCTTGCATGCAGACGGACCGAGGGATGAGGTTGTCGAACATCCGCGCAGAGTGCGGGGTGTCTGGTGCATCCTCCTTGCCTGCCACTCCAAAGTTGTGATGGGCCTCCGCTCCTTATGTTCCTGGTCCCAGCGTTCGTCCCGTCAAGCTTCTACATAATTTGTACCTATTCGAGTAGTTATTTCTCTTGTGATCAGACGGTGCATAAAGTCTCCCTATTCAGGCGTGGTGCCAGCGTTCTAGTGCGCTTCTCTTACCGATCCGCTTGAACCCGAGGTCGCTCTCGGCCCTGTCTCGCGTCGCGTCTCTCAACTCCCGACCGCCACGTCTTTCTCCTGCCTCGCTCTCGGCCCACTGGAGATATCGTCCATACACCATGATCCTCCGAGATGTGCGCGCGACGCGATCTGCGACCTCGACCAAGAAGGTCGTGCCACCAGCAGCGACCCCAGCGCCGGCCCGGAGCGGAGCGGCGACACGCAAAGTCTCGAAAGCGGCCGTCGCGCCTTCCCCAACGCCCTCAAGCGAGCCGGTCAGTCAGGCCAGCCTCCAGGTTTCTCGTGTAACTCATGCTTTTTCAGGAGAGTGACGATGCACCAGATGTAGGTGCCGGTGGCCCACGCGTCTGCTGCTGTATTGACATGCGCGCAGCCTGAAATGGAGCTTCTGTACAGCGAGACCAGCTCGACGTCGACGCCTCGATTGAGCAGCACGACATAACCACGGCCCCTCTCTTCAGCCGCGAAGCGTTCATCGCGTCGGAAATCCTGAAGAGAGCTCGCAATACGGAGTGTTGGGCCGGATAATCTCCGTCCAGTGAGTGCTTCCTCCTCCGCGCACCAGGCCCGCAGTCGAAGACGCAGCACAGCGACCCGTCCGGCGTCCACGTCCCCGCCGAGCCCCGCCTCTACCTGAACACGGTAAGCACGCCTCGCCCTCCGCGCGCGCGACGCACTCCCTCACCGGCAGCCCGCAGAACGCGCCCTTCTCCGCGCTCGTCTGCGGCGTCCAGGGCGCCGGCAAGTCCCACACCGTCTCCGTCATGCTCGAGGGCATGCTCATCCCGGACTGCCCGAGCGTCGGCACGTGCAAGCGCGCGCTCGCCGCCTCGTCCTCCACTTCGGCGAGGGCGGGCCCGGCGCGCAGCCGTGCGAGGCCGCGTGGCTCGCGCGCCCGACGCCGCCCGCCGCGTCCGGGTGCGCGCGCCACCGGTGCGCGTGCTCGTGTCCGCGTCGGCGCTGCCGGCGATGGCGGCGGTGTACGCGCCGCTGCGGGGGCGGTCGCGTCGGTGGAGCCGCTGCGGATCGCGGAGGCGGAGCTCGACGCGCAGGGGATCCTGTCGATGATGGCGGTCGGGGACTCCGCGCAGGGCGCGCCGCTGTACATGCAGACGGTCCTGGTGCGTCCGTCGGTTTCGCGTGGGGTGGGGCGGGCGCGCACGCTGACCGGGGTTGTGGCCGCCACAGTCCATCTTGCGCGAGCTGGGGGGCGGTTCACGTACAAGGCGTTCATCGAGAGGATCAACGAGGCGATGCGGGAGATGAACCCGCAGCAGAAGGCGAGCCTCAAGCAGCGGCTGGTCATCCTGGAGTCGTTCGTGGACGCGAAGGGCGCGCGCACGGAGTCGCTGTTCGCGCCCGGGCAGCTCACCATCGTCGACCTCTCCGACCCGTTCATCGACCCGGGCAGCGCGTGCGCGCTGTTCGAGATCATCACGCGGCTTTTTGTCAGGGCGAAGATGGAGACGGGCAAGGTGCTCGTGGTAGACGAGGCCCACAAGGTGCGTACGTCCGTAGCTCTGCGATGTCCGTGAGTCTCACACCAGCGCGCCGCGCCGCAGTACCTCTCGGCCCATCGAGGCGAGACCGGGCTGACGAAGGCTCTCACCGCGCTCATCCGCCAGCAGCGCCACCTCGGGATGCGTGTCGTGATCAGCACCCAGGGTCCGTCTTCTCGCGCGAAACGGCGGCTGCGGCAGCGCGCTGACGATCCTCCAGAGCCTACCGCAGTGCCCCCGGTGCTCATCGAGCTCTGCAGCATCGCGATATTCCACCGCTTCTCCTCGCCGGCGTGGTGGGAAGCCGTGGCGAGACGGTCTGTGCCGACGCCTCGAACGCGGAAGGCTTCGACCAGGTCGTGAAGCTCAAGGTAGTACGTCTGCCGCTTTCGCGCAGTGGGCGCGGCCTGAGTCTGTCTCTTCCTGTAGACGGGTCAAGCTCTCGTCCTGTCGCCGAGCGGCCTGGGGTGTTCCCGTCCGCCGGTCAGCCGTCGAAGGGAAGTCGGCGAAAACGAACCGGGTCGCGCAGTTCGGCCGCCGGTATTTGCTCATGAAGACCAGGAAACGGGTCACCCAGGACGGAGGGGCTTCGATCTGGCGTTGGCTTCGTGACCTGAGCCTCGGGGAGTGATTGCGCGAGGCTCTTCTATCGTAGCTCTGCGTTTGCTTTCGGTTCCTATGTATATGTTGATGCTCTGAATGCCGCTTTGCTTTGAAGTTCGTTGCCTGGTGTCGAAGTCCTGTTGCAAATGGCTTTTGCTTCCGCTATTGGGAAGTGTGCGAAGCATGGCCAGTGTGTCGTCCCTTATCCTCCCAGGCATCTGTTATGTTAAATGTCGCGATTATTCGTATGCAACGCCATGGTTATGGGGGAACAAGTCCAAAGACAAGAATGGCACTGGCTGGGCCTGGAAGCTGCCGTCGTTCCTGGGTCGCACGCCACTCGGAGGTCGCTCGTCGCCGATTCCCGGTTGTTCTCCGACCACGAACAACGCCACAGCACAGACACCGAACGCAGCTCTCCTCCCCTGCTCGCTACCACGGGAGGCTTTACGTGGACCGAACGCCAGGCACGCATCGCCTGCCCCGCACCTTCACGCCTACATACCCGCCGTTGCTGAGCGCCGAGCGCCGTATGTAAACACCATAATCGCGGAGGCGACTTGTTGGCGGTGATAAGGAGCCCCGCCTGCACATGAAATCGGGGTGCCAAGCGGTGGGACAGACGGCGCGAATCGTCGCTTCTCCACGTGGGCGTCGACGCTCGACCGGCTGGTGCGTGCTCGACGAGGCTCTCCTCCTGAATCCTGATGCAACACCCGCTGATCAACGGCAACGCTTCATCGGCCGTCGCCTTGCGCCAGAAGGAGAGTACACACGTGTCGCCGCGGGGGGGAGCGCTGGCAGCCGAAGCCGAAATGAAACGCTCTGCCAGCATCAGACCAGAGACGGCTTGGGTGAATTTCAAGGAACGGACCGATGCCACGCGCTTCAGCGAAGTGGCACCCGGGGGCGTTGGACTTGATTTGGGAGATGGCCGGGTCGAACGTTGGCGTCCGAGGCAACGCGCCCTGCAAGCGACGACGAAGCGGCGACGCGGCTCGAGCTCGCCATGATCTGCAAGCTGCGGACACCGTCCCCGCGTGGTCGTGCGACCGGCCGCGGGCGTTGTCGCAGATGCAGCCGCGTCTTCCGCGCCTTTCGAGCAGAAGCCGGGGGGCGCACGCGGAGACGGGAGAGGCGGGATGAGGTACGCAATCTCGACAAACCGGGAGGCGCCGCGAACGCGGGTGCGTCCACCGCGTCGCCCACTCGCGGATCGGGCATGAGCGAGGCGGGAGGACGGCGCGGACACGCCCTCCCTGCGCGCTGGGCGCGGTCATCGTCCTCTTGTCAGCGAGAAGTTGGAAGACGATCTGCCCTGGCGCGAGGCGCGAGGTCCGTCCGACCGCGCGCTCGCGAGGGGCGCCGAACGCGCGGGGTCCTGGCGTGGACGAGCTCGAGCTCCGACCCGCGTCAGCGCACGCTCGAAAGCTGGCTTCCGCCTCTGCCTCCGGGCGGCGTCACGCGAGAGCAGCTCTTCTCGCTCTCGCCGACCGGCCACGAAGCGCACCGCACCGCACGCTCGTGGTGGACGGGTGGGCGCGCCGCGCGCGCTGCAGAGCCGTCTTCGAGCTTCTCCCGGGGCAGCTACCCAGCGCACGATCGCTCACCCGGAAGACTTGGGCGAAGCGTGGTCTCGCGCCTGGCGTCCAGGCGCGCCTCGAGGCGCGTAAACCGCCCGGGGGACGGGCGCCTCCCCCTGCGGGGTTCAGCCACCGGGCGTCTGAGAAGGCGGAACCACACACGCCATGGGGGCCACCAGCGCCGGGGCTCGCGCGGGCGCGGGCGCAATCCTTGTGGGATTCGTGCACGCGGGCTCAGAAAGAAAAAGTCGCGGTCGCCGCGCGCCCACACTCCGTCGTCGTCGCGACTGCACGCTTGGTGTCCCCGCGACGGCGGTCGGTGTCGGTGCCTCGCTGCGGTCCGCGGACGCGGAGGTCGCCATCGGGGCGTCGGTCGGGCAAGCGTTCACATCGCGTCCGTCACGAGAAGTGGGCGGGCCACCATCATCGTGCGCGCACTAGCCACCCGCGACCGCGCTTAGCCGCTCGGGCGCGCGCGCACGGAGATTGAAGGGGCGCGAGGCGGGCCTCCTGGTGCGCTAACGAGCACCCGCAGCGAACAGATGCGCAGGGTCGCGCAGGGTCGCGCCGACGTCGGCAGAACCCGGTGTTCAAGCTCAAGCCGTCCCCCAGGCGGGAGGCGCGCGCTCTCGTCACCGACGGCGCTCGGCCAGAGGCGGCGAGGAACGGGGGGGCGAGCGCGCGAGGCCGGAATAGAGCGCGCGGTGCAGCGGGAGTTCGCGCGGCGCGAACGCAGCTGGCGCCTCGAGGCCTCCTCGCCGTCGATCCGCGCGGCCGCACCTCTCCACGTTCCCGCCCGGCTCCAACTCAAGTCCGCGGGGTCGTCGGGCGGTGGGACGGGGGATGGGGGTGGGGATGGGGGAGGCGGGAGGCGGCAGAGCTTGCAATATGTCCGGAGTCCGGTCGCGCAGGAGTCGTCCACACCCGGCCGGACGCGCGGGAGCGGGGTGAGGGGAAGCCCCGGGGTCGGCAACGCGCAAGCGTTCGAGTCGTCCAGGCCTCCCGCCAGCCATCCCATCCCATCCCATCCCATCCCATCCCGGCGGCCCGGGGCGAGTGCTATCTCCTCACGTAACCCGTCCATGCCCGTCTCCGACAGCGCACACAAGCCCGCGCGCGCACGTCGGGCGGACGTCAACGCGTCACGGCGCCTTCTGGCCTCTCGTGCGCGTAGGTAAGCACGTGCGACGATGCCCCATTCGGCGCGTGCGCGCGCGCCGCGACCCTCGTTCGGCGTGCGCATTGACCGGGCGCCCCGAACGCGCGCGTCGACCGACTGGAGCTCCGACCCCGTGGCCACGTTCCCGACGCAGCACGCTAGAAGCCCGCTCCCTCCTTCCCCCGCCCGTCCGTCGCGGCGACTGAATTCTTCGCCGCCGCGACTTCGAATTCGGCGAGCCCAGGTCCTGGTCGGGAGCTCGTCCTACCGTTATTACGCCGCCGACTCCCGGCCGGGCTCGCGCAAACTCCACCGCGTGTGCGCGCGACGCGAGGGGGGGGGGGGGGGTTTGTGGGTGCGTACGTGTGAGCGCACCGGTGCGGTGCCAACGCCTGCCGCCCGCGGGGTAAGTGCGACAGCGACAGGCGAAGCGAAGAGCGAAAATGACAGCACGAACGGCATGCAGGCGGCGGGCGGGCGGGCGGGGACGAGGGCGCCAGAGGGAAGGGCTATACGTATACTTATATGATATACAATCCCGATCCTACGGGATTCAATACGGGTGCGAGTTGTACAGGCGGGCGAGAGGAGAGGCAGACACGAGGCGGGTGGGTAGGGTGCGATTATGTATAACGGGACGTGACGCGGGCGGGCAGACTAGCTATGTGTGGGGGGCTCGATACGGGGCGGCGGGCGGGCACTAATGATGGGCAAGGGCGGGCATTAGCAGTTCGGGCGGGTGTGCAGAATATACAGGACGTGTGGTGCAAAAGACAAGGCGCATGTGAACGGAACGAGAACCGAGGGCAAGAGTCAGTACGTGGGAAGTGAGTGCAGGCGATGACAAACGTAGAGCGTAATGATATGGAGATGAGACGGAGGGAGACGGCGGGCATGTCGCGGGCCAGAGAAGGGGGAAGGAGTCCACGCGGAGTAGCAGGGGCAAGGGACCGGGCAAGGTTGTGGGAAGGAGGAGTGCATGGTGTGAAGCGGAAGCCTTGGACGATCGACATCCAAGGGCGGTGAGGTAAGGTGCAGTGCGGGCAGAGGGCAGAGGACGGAGAGCACAAGACTCGACGGGCGTAAGGTGCAGGCACATGAAACAGCAGCCGAGGAGGGTTCGCGACGACGGCCCACACGCGCACCGCACCCACACCGTGGTACGCAGCGGGGCAAGCGCACGCATTCAGTGTCGCCAACCGGGCGAAGGAAAGAAGGAGACGGACGAGCCGGAAGGACTGGCGCGGCGGCGACCGGCGATCAAGATGCGCGAACGACGCGCCGGAGTGCCCGGCGCTCAGTTCTCGAGCAGATCCTTCTCCTGGCGCACGCACGACAGCCAAGCGAACCACATCATGGTCCGGAGCTGGAGCACGTCCTCCTTCCAGGCCATCGACTGGTTTTGCTCACGGAACTCACGCGTCAGCGTCTCGCAGCGCTCGATGTTCTCCGGGCTGACGAAATCGGCCGCGACCTTGATGCAGTCCGCAAGGTTGCATACCTGGCACAACCGTCGTCAACGGATGACCAAGAAAGAAGGGCGAGCAAAAACAACGCACCTGGTGCGCGCATCCGGCAGGGATGAACACCGCCTCGCCCGGACGCTGGTAGATCCTGTGGCTGATGACGTTGTGCTCGCGGTAGAGCTCCTGGCGGAGGCTCGCGTCGAGGTAGAACTGCTGCGAGTGGATCGGGTCGTGCTGGTACTGGCCCTTGAACCGCCTGCGGAGGAACTTGCGGAGCTTGCCCGTGTCCTCCGCCCGGTAGATGTCCCACGCCGCGCAGCCCGGCCGTCCGTCCGGCGTCGCCGAGGCGTAGGTCATGATGTTCACTGCGTCGGCCATGTCCATGTGGAGCCGGGTCGAACCTTTGCTACCCTGCGACTCGAAGGAGGCCATCGCGTTGTACATTTTCGGGCCTGCAGAACGAAGGAGGGCAGGAGCGATCAGCAGAGATGCGCAGGGCGACGTTCCCAAAAGAATACGCACCGAGATCGGGCCCTACGGAGTTGGTGGGGAAGTGCGACGCGATGTTGAACACCCCATCACGCCGGACGTAGTTGGGAACAGGTACCGCGTTGCTGAAGTCCTCGTACAGATCTGGGAACGCAGTCTTGAAGTCCGTCGACGGTGGCCAGTCCTGTAACAGCGCACGAAGAACACGAGGAGACCCCCGTACGTCAGCTCCACGAACGAAGCCGAAGGGACGCAAGACGCACCTTGAGCTTCCAGCAGTCCATCCGCCCCTCGTACTTGCCGAAGAGCGCGAAGAACTCGCCGACGGTCACCCGCTTGTTCTGCTCCGTCTGGCACTCGAGGATCAGGCAGCTCTGCGTCCCGTACTTCTGCGCGAAGTGCTCCGGGGTCCACGAGATGCGGAACCGGTGCCCGAGCCCGGTGACGACGAGCGGCACACCCGTCTCCCATACGCTCCGGAACCGTGCGTCCGTGCACTCCGCCTCCGTGAACGTCACCGTCACGTGCGAGGGCACCACTGGAGCCGCTGCGGGCGTGGTGGAGGGCGCAGCGGATGCGGACGACGACGGCGCGGTCGACGGCGCGTACGTGAACCCTGAGGTTGTGGCGGCTGCGGTGCGGCGGCGAACGTCGGTGTAGGTCGCGGTCGGAGACCCGTCCGGGCTCGCCGAGCCTCCCGCAGCAGGCACGGGCGCGCGGGGGATCGCGGCGAGAGCTCTTGTTCTTTCACGACCGTCGTGTCCGCGCCCGCGCTCGCGCTGCGCCCTTCACCACGGCCTCCATCTCGGTGATCGCGCGCTGGAGCTCGGCCTTGCAGAAGCGGGACATGGGCGAGAAGTCCTTCGCCTGGTGCTCGTTCCTGCGCGTGCAGGAGAGGAAGAACGGGTTGATGTGCGCGTGCTTCTCGCGCCGCGCCTGCAGCTGCGCGTTCTCGGCTTCTGTCGCGTCCGCGCGGTCGACGGTGAGCTCCTTCACCTGCGCGAAGCACTCTGCGCACGCCTCGCGCCCGCACAGGCGGCACATCCAGCTCGTCGTGAAGATCGACGTCATGCACGTGTCTGGGTGGCCGAAGCGGAGCGTCAGCGGCGCCGTAAGTTGGGGCTGCAGATATGACTGACCGCATGTCGCCCGCACTTCGTTCTCCCGCGGACGAAGGATGATCTCGGGCCGTGCCATGTGCAGAACCTCTTCGGAAAGAATGGGCACACGCTCGTGCCACCGTGCGCTGCGAAAGCTGCGCGTCAGCACGACGCGCTCCGTCGCTTGCACACGCAGCGAAGCTCCGCACCTGGACGTGGAAAATGTGGTCCATCTGGAGCGGCACGTTCCATTTGTTCGGGAATGTCATAGTCGGCGCGTCCGGTTTCTGGCTCTCGACGAAGCTGATGCCGACTATGTCCCGGTTCTGGTTCTTGAGGAAGAAGCGGATGCCTTGGAAGCGGCACGTGTCGCCCGCCCAGCGGCGCGTACACGACACGCAGCGCGGGAACTCCTCCGAGCGGTACCGGTTCGACATGCACCGCGCGAACTGTAACTCCGGCTGCAGGGGACCTGTGGCATCGGGGCTGACCGCGCCGTCGGCCTCGGTGACTACGCGCATCGCACCATACGCGGGACCTGCGTGGGCAGAGCGCGCCGCAACAGAGAAAAGTGCGGATGAGCGCGCCGCGCGAGAGGAGACGAACACGTAAACGGAGGTAATTACCGCTGGAGCCGGAAGCCTTGTCCTTGCCTGTATCAGGAGGCGGACGTATGAGCACCGTCACATTCGCGCGCGTGAGGGGAAGGGTCGCCTCCGCTCGCGTAGAGGCCCGCAGCGGAGGCACGGGTCCACTTACCGTTTTGGGACACTGCCTGTGAGTCGTTGCGTTTCCGGCCGTTGGACCCGCGACGTGCGGCGGCTGGTGAGGGGAGCGCGCGTGAATACGGTGGATCGGGGACGGTCACACAGGAAGGGAAGGACGGGCGCCTGTGGTGGAAAGGACTGACCAGATGTGGGCTCGGGCTTAGGCTTCGCCGCCCGAGCCTTCTTTGACTTGGGGCCGGCCTGGTCGTCGTCAGCAGGCTCAGGCGCGCGCTTCTGCTGAACGGCGGGCGGCGCAGCGAGCGGGATGGCAGCGAAGGCCATATTGACTGGGTGCGCGTAGTAGCCTTGGGGCGACGCGGGGCCCCGCTCGCGAAGGGACGGGGCGCCGCGGGCTGCGAAAGGAAGGGCGGGCTATGCTTAGCTTTAGGGCGTGGTGATGACATAACGGAAGAGCTTACGGGGCGGCTGGGGGTACGGGTACGGCAGGTAGGCTGAATGCGCATATACGGGCGGTTGCTGGGACGGGTGCGGATGGGGCGCGACTTCGCCGTACGCCGCTGGCGGGGGCGGGGGTGGGGGCGGGTAGTCTAGCGCGCGCAGGGTCGGTGGGGGCAATGGAACGACTCGCGCGGGAGGACTCACTCGATCTGGACGCGGGTTCGGCGGCGGCGGACGCTGGATAAAACGCGAACGGAAATGACGGGAGATCCGCGGCGGGGGCAAGACGCCTAGACGTACCTTGACCTTGTCGCTCGTCCGCATACGCGGCGGGGGCCATCATCGGCGGCGGTCCGTAAGACGCGCCGGGAGTGTCATGCGTCGGGGACCAGGCCTGGCGACCGTCAATTGAGTACGGCGAGCTTTGGTCCGCGCGAGGCGGCCGCGGCTTCTGCGGCTGCGGCTGATGCTGGGAATGCGGATGTTGGTAGGACTCTGGGTACGATGACTGTGGGTGAGCATGTGGATGGGCGTGCGCGGGAGGAGGCTGGGGTTGCGCTGGTGGCGGGGGATAGCGGTAGGATGATTCGGACTCGGATCGGCGGGAGACAGAGGACGAGAGGTCGTCGCCGCCCGACTCCCAGTTCGCTGCACGCAGAGAATATGCGGGTGGACCGAGCTGGACGTAGTGGTCGCCGGAGGCGGGGGGAGGTGATGATGGTACTGGAGGGCGGTCGCGAGCGGGGGGAGCTGCTGGGGGTAGGGCGGGGGGAGGGGGCGGAGGAAGTGGCGGCGACGGGGTTGAGGAGCTCGTTGATGGAGGTGCGTTTGTTGTGGACCTGGGGGTCATGGAGGTGCTGCATGGCGGCGCGAGGGACGCGCGGAGTGGGGGGGGAGGAGAGAGGGGGAGTGGTGGTGGTTGCTCGCGGCCAGTGGAGGGCGTTGAGAGGGACTTGGGAGGAAGGAGAAGGAGGCGTGCCGGGCAGGAGCCTTACAGGGCTCGTCCAGCGCCCTCGGCGGGTCCGACACTCTCCGCCTGGCTGGCCTGCCCCATCCGGACGCCCATCAGCCCCCGCGCACGCTCCCCAGATCAGATTAGATCTCCGACTCCGCCTCGCACAGCCGCCCGCAAGGCCTCGTGTGGGCCGTGGCTTCCCCATCCACATCCGCGAACCGTGCCCGTCCGCCGCCCGCCCGGGTGCCCCTCCCGCCCCAGACCCTCTCCCGGCGCTCTGCCCTGCCTGCCCCATCCGACAGAGGGCTCCGTGCCACCGCCGGACGGTGCACGCTGCAGGTGCTTACCCGTGCACGGAGCACGCCTCGCGCGAGAACGGAAGACGCGCGGATGCGTGCCCGTCACGCGGCGCGCACCCCGCCGCGCCGCGGCAGCAGTCACGCGCGCTCACGTCTGCGCCTGCCGGTTTCGCGGCCTTCTCGCGCGCAGATTCGAGCGTGTGCGAGACCCTGTATGGGACACTCCCGCGTTCGCTCGGTGCGTGTGTGGAGGTGCACATCATCCCGCGAAGAACGGGCGACGACGCTCCTCCCAGGCTGCCACGCCGTCGCGGGGGGCGGTGTGCATCAGCGCCAACGGGCGCGATAGGGACGCGATGCCGGCCGAGGCGATCGAGGGAGGAGCGGACGCCGCGGGCTTTCCTCCCGCGAGCGTGTGCGGCGATGGATGGATGGCTGGCCAGTGGCACAGGGGCCCCACTGCGATCGGCGTCCGCGGCAAGCGCGTCGCTCGTCAGCGCTTCAGCACGCTTACTCACGCTCCCCTCTGCCTGCGCCCGGGCCCTCTTGCTCCCGCGGCGCTCCCCGGGGGCTCGCACCTGCCCCTTCCAGGCGCCCGCGCGGCCAGGCGCTTCGCCTTCTTTCCCCGGTCTACGCCCGCGTCGCACGCCCTGCGGATGGCGACCGCGAGGGGCCTGCGCCGCCGCCGCGCCCTGCTCCACACACGCGTACGTACGCGCGACCCGCCCGCCACAAGGGCCACCCAAATACAAAAAGCGAACGCGCACCAGAAACCGACGCCATCACGACCGGAGGAAGCGCCACGGCCCCGCGGCCCGCCCATCGCCCGCCAAGGCCCGCCGCGGCCTCCGGCCAGCCTGGCGCCCTGCGCAAACAAGACCGGCGCGGGCGCACCGCAACGCGCGCTCGTCCTTGGCCACCAAATTGCGCCCTGTTCAGTGTTTGCGCCCCCGGTGACTATGCCCGTTCGGTGAACAAGGTCCCCCCCCCACTTCCCACCCTTGTCCGCCCGCGGACCTTCACCAGCCGCCGAATCGCCCCCGGCCAGATCATCCGTCCCCACAAATCCCGACGCGCACGGAGGACGCCTCCCCGTGCCTCGGCCGCCGGCTGAGCGTGTTATTATCTCGAGAGCTTCCGCCTCAGCCCTACGCTCGGCCGAGCCTGAGCCACCTTCGCCCACATGTCCACCCGTTTTTGGCGTGGCAGCGAACGTTTCCAGCCGAGACAGTTCGCGGTTCCTCGGACGACAAAGTTCATCCTGTTCATCGCCCACTCCGAACGCCCATCGAGCGCTCGAAGACTTCTCCGGTGACAATGTCCATCGCCCTCCGTGACACGTTGATCGAAAGCCCATGACCTGCTGTGAAGCGTGGCATGAGGGCGAAAATGCAGTTGACAGCCATTACATAACCGTGGCCCGCACTAGTGTAACTCGCCCGCCCAGCAGGCTCGTCGGAACTTTGCGCCTTGTTCTAACTTTTGTGTGGTGTTGTGCGCACGGGCGCCCGCGCGTGATGCACACATGAGCACTAGGTACCTACCGGCCGGCCGGCCGTTGTGCCCAGCGAGGCCCGAACCTTGTGCCAAGCTCCAACCCCCCTCAGCTCCCCGCGTACACAGTCTAGCCGGTATCGCGGAGCCAAATTCGAAGAGGACGGTAGGTCGCTTACCCGGACGGGTCAGGCGCGAGATCGAAAGGAGGTAGATTGCACGCACAGAACACCAGATGCGGGCGGGACGGGCGACCGACCGTCGGACAGTCACGGGCGCGAGGACTGTGGACATTGGAAAGGGAGGGGAGGGCTGGCGGCGGGCGGGCGGGCGCGATACCAATTGGCGCGTTGCGCAACGTGCAGGCCTCGGGCCTCTGCACGCGGCGCGCAATGTAACTCGACTCGTCGGAGCGCTTCCGCCCGTTCTCCCGCGACCGCGACCGCGCGCCGGGCCTGCAGAACGTGCTGCACGATCGGACGCTCGAGCCGAGCCGCACGCACGCCGCGCGAACCGTGCCTCCGCGGGGGGAGAGTGGGGGGCAGACCGAAACCTTCCGCCTTCACGCCCACCCGCGACCTCGGTGGCTCTCCCGGCGGGGTGGCGTGCATGGCCTTCGGAACCTCCGCCCCGGCCAGGCCGTCCCGCCATCACGTACGCCCGCAAGGTTTCGATCGTGGCTTCGGCTTCTGACCGACCAACTGTATTTTCCGGCACCAGCTGCGCGGGCGGGTGAGACGTGCGAGGCGGCCGTGGAGGGGGCGCACTGCACATGATGCATGATCTCCGGTATGGCGTGCGCGTTGCGCCAGTGCGACCGCTCGAGAGTGGCCGGATCAGCCCACGGGGGCGCAGCACCATGGTCACTGGTGACGACGGTGTGTAGTTTGCAGATAGCTGGAAGGTCCGCGTGGGGCCTGGTCCGTGGGGCCCGCTCGTGACAGACCGACAGACCGACAAACCGACATACAGATAGACAGACAGACAGACAGACAGACAGACCAGTCAGGTCCCTTCTGCGGCCCCAGTGGGAGTGCATCATGGTGTTCGATCGGTGCGGGCTGCGTGCTGCCTTGAAAACGGCGGTGACTCGAGGACATCAAAGGTCACCGCCCCATACGAGCGATACGCGTGGATCAGGCGTGCGGCCGCTGCGAGTTGCCACAAATCACAATCAGCAGAGCATCACGAGAGCTGCGAACAGGACGTACGTCGCACCGGTATTTGGCGGCTCGGCGTCCGGTGCGGGACGCATCTACGTATGAGCAGAGCGAAACAGAACGGGAGGTAGCAGCAGTATCGATATATCATCGTGTATGGATATATGACAGGTGAGGCACTAGACTAGGGATAAGCTAAGTAAGTGGCTCCGTATGATACAGCAGCTTGGACAGCACGACATTCGACTGGGAAAGCGGGGATGAGGGGAGGGGTGAGTATGCAGGCAGGACCGGCGCGGCTATGGGCACGCACGCGGCTATGATATATCGTGAATGGATGCGGAAGCGGGAAAGAGGGGTGGTGAGCGAATGAACGTGAGTGCGTGGTATGAGTGCGAGTTTGAGCGACGTGCGTGCATGAGGGAGGGGTGGGGAGGGGAGGGGAGGGGAGGAAAGAGACATGCATGGCAAAGCGTGAATGCTGCCGGTTACACAGGATGCGAGGTATATGCGATGAGAGAGAGAGAGAACCGTAAGAGATAAAAACGAAGGCGATGAACGACAATGTACCCTGAGGAGCAGATCCAGTACGTATCGTGTACCACGCATGCGATGTACACCTATTAGACCCAAACCGTACCAAGTAACGGCCCCAGCGACGAGGAGAACAACGAGAACGGTGATAACCCAAAAATGAACGTGGGAGAACACGTCTACTGCAGCCAGCCCGCGGCCAGCCTGGGCCCGAGCCCAAGATCCAATACAACACGACGAGACCCAATCACTCCCTCAGACTGTCCGTGTCCAATGGGCGCCGAAGAAGCCAGGGTGTGGCAGACGGCATGTCCGATAATTCCGTAAAAGCAAATAGAAAAGAACGGGTCCTCGTCAGAAGAACTTGCGAAGGTACCCGGCGACCTTTGGAATAAAGGGGATCACAACAGGGAGGAGGGCCAACCAAGCCAGCGCTCCAAAGGTCGCCCCGCACCGTCATTGAGGTTGCGGTTGCGGTTCTTCTTTTTCGTGTCCAGGCAGGGGCGAAGGCAAGGACTCGCTGGGGTCCGCGGAAGTGGGAGCGTGCTCAGCGTTCGCATTCGGCGGATCATCGGGTGCCGTCGGCATTGAGGGAGAGACAGGAAGGGGAGCCTCAGAAGCTTCTTCTCCGGCAGAAGCGTTGGGCGTCGGAACAGTGAGCTCAAACCGGGCTGCAAGATTCAGAAGTTAACCCTAAAGCCCGACAGGGGAGAGCGGGCACACGGGCGACTTACGTGGTGGGCGCCCAGAGGAAGCAGATGATGAGGACTCCCGATCTGCGCTTAAACTAGTACGCGTCGGTGCTGTAGGGGAATGAATGTGAGCGGGAAGTATAAAGAGGGCCGCAGACCAAGAGCACACTCACGCGGACGTGGGGTCTGGCCCTGCCCAGGCGGTTCCGACATCAACTCGGACGAGCCCTCCGACTGCGCCTGTGATTGCGCCGGAAGCTTAGAGTCCGCCTTGCTCAGCGTTATCGCCGCGTCCATCGATGCCCTCCGCGTCTGTGACGACGACCGACTGGTGGCGGGCGACGAGCGTCCTTCAGGGACGTGCAACCTGCTTGCAACGCTCTGCGCCTGCGCGTTCTGTCCGCTCGTGATGCTCCTGACGACCTCGGGACGGATGTCGGCCCACATTTGCAGCGCCTTGATTGAACCCCATTCGATGATCTTGCTGTTCAACCAATGAAGTGATACCGGCTTCGTGAGGAAGTCATTGCAGCCCGCTGCCAGCGCTGCCACGCGATCGCTCTGCAGCGACGACGCGGTGAGCGCGACGATGATAACGGATGACCGGTACGATGGCGTCGTAGCAGACCGTGTCTCGGATGTTGAGGTGTCCGAGGGAGTTTGCTGACCCTCTGACTGCGGTGTTGAAGGGAAGCCTCCCACGCCATTTGACTTTTCCATCCTCCTGATCTCCTTAGTCGCCTGGATGCCGTCCATGACAGGCATCTGGATGTCCATCTGTGGGAACTGAGGTGAGTATTGGAGCGTGGGAGAAGAAGTGGTCCTTACCAGGATGAGATGGAAGCCACCCGACCGCCATTTCTGCACGGCTTCCTCGCCGTTCTTCGCCACGTCGTACTTGATTTTTTTCTTTTTCATAAAGGTGGACAGAATGGTCTGGTTGATGGGATTGTCTGAACACAACGGTGTACGTCAGCAGGCAGCCGCCATCGTGAGCACCAATCCACACACCGTCGACGATGAGCACACTGATCGGAGGAACAATATTGTTCTCCCCAACCCGCGCGCCCTTCTTGGCCGTTGGAACAGACGAGGCGGACGACGTCGCTTCCGTCGACGACCGCTTGGCTGGCTGACGTCTGGGAGCGGGCCCTGAAGCCGGCGAACGACCCTGTGGGGACAAAGGTGGGCTGTGTCGAGGATCCTGACTGATGCGCCGCGTTAGTTTGGGCGGGACCGGAGACAGAGGTGGTTTGTCTGACATTGACGAAGCGGCAAGGTCGGGCTCCTCGGACGTGCTCTCCACCAACGGCGGCGCGCGCGCCTTGCCCTTCGTGGACGAGGGCATTACCGGTGTCCCGACCTCGAATACGACCTCTGTGGGTGTCTTCTCGGCGTGTGGGCTCCTGCGTGCGATCTCAGGCGCAATGAAGGTCAGCGCGCGACGAGTCTCGTCACCGTCCGATGTGCGACGACTGGTGGTCCCGCGAGAGCGTCCTCCCTCTGCGGCAGAGTAAGCTCGCGCTCGCGTGCCTGCGGCGGAGTCCTTACCTTTCGACTTCGGATGGAAGAATATTCCTGCCGGCTGGCCGTCGGGGCTCTGGATGACGAGCCCAGAGGATGGCGAAGTCCCCAGCTTTGTAGCAGCATCGGAAAAGTACTCCATGGTGTCGGGAGCACCCAAAGGTGACGACGGTGCATGATTCACGGAGTCGAGGCCCGTCTCCTTTGGGGACCGCGCGGAACGGTCGGAGCTCGTGCGCATGCTGCCTGTTGACCGCCCACCGGGAGAGCGCTGGTTGTTCGCAGTCGTGAAGAAGGGCGTCATGTTGTGGAAGCTGGGGCTGACGGGCGACGTCGCAATGGGGGCGAAGAACGGGTCGACAACGGGTTTTGTAACGGCAGTGTGAAGGGAGGTCAGAATTCGGCGTGGGCCTGCAGGCTTGGGGATGACGATGACTTCGGGTAACCGTGTCCACGAGTTGCCTGGCGTCATGATGGACTGGATGGCGTCCTTGACGAGCTTGAAGTTCTCTAATGAGGTAAAGTGAACGATCACGACCTGTGGCGTGACCTGGGCAGGCATCGGGGTCATTCCCATCACTCGTGCGACCTGGGGTGAAGATCGTGGTCTGTGGTTCTGAGCGAGCGACGGCCGTTTGCGACTGTGAAGTTGGAGAGGATAAACCTGTTCTGCGCGAATCTTCTGCAGCCGTGCCCGTAGCACGCCCACGTCGTCGTCGATGAGAACGAAAGGTTCGGCGCTAGTCGGGCTCCCTGTCGGCGGCGACACATTCGGGGGTGATGGTTCCGCGCCTCCGCTGTCTCGCGACGTCGTTGACTCCGTCTCAGCAAGCTTCTCGCCCAGTTCCACAAGACTCTCGGCGTCCGGCTCGGTTGACACATGACTAACGTCGAGACCCCAATTTGTGAGGTAACTTGTCAGGTGCCGAGCGAAAGAACCCTTTGAGTGCGCAAACAGGGTGACCTTGCGTCCTCGTAGCGACTCGGCGAACTGCGTGAGCTGTTCAAGGGTAGGTTCATGGGATATGCGCAGCTCGGCAGGATAGCCGAGGTAGGCGGCTTCTTCCGGGGACAAGTTCACCGCAGGATCCACGACGGAGGGGATACCACGATCGAGGGTGGTGGTAAGGACGCAGGTGCGACCCACGAGGGCACCCCGATTCGCGATATCAGGTTCGAGATGGGCATCAACATGTTGCAGGAGACGGCGGAGAATGAGGGTCTTGAACGAGGGCACATTGCGGGACGGCAGTGGAGGCAGTCCGTCGTCCTCAACAGCTGCATCACCTGCACCTTCGCCCACAGGAATAGATGATGGAGGTTCTTGCATGCCAAAGCGGTGCGCGATGTGAAAACTGCAGCGCAGGGGTCCATCCGTGCCGAGAACAGGGGAGCCTGACCTTGACGGCGCGCCAGGGGAAAGTGACCGCTGCGGATTCTTCGCGCTGTCGATGAACAGTCCAATCTCGATGCTGTCGCCCTGTTTCGCGACGCTGATGACTTGACGGAGAATCTACAGTGTGTGCACGCACTGAGCAGCCGCGCACCTGCAACCGAGCAAGGGTACTCACATGGGACAGCGTGTAAGACAATCCGCTCTCGTCGCCCTTGACGGCGACGTGCCGCAAGCCGAGGTCTTCGTGGAAGAGGACGAGGTCGACGCCCGCTTGCGCCGCTACACCGCTCAAGGCATCCCCCACGCTCTGCAACATCTCTCCGACATCAAAGTCCACGTACGTGCTTGAGCCTGAAGCAGCGCGCGCGGACCGCGCGGAGCCGGCAGGGGAATTTGGAGACGGGCCGCCGTCAGAACCAAAGGTCGACATGTTAGCGGACATGAAGTTCAGGTTCTTCATAGAGGTGAACATGGCGGAGATGGAGGGGGTAGGGATGGAGAGCGAGCAGGCGGCGAACTGTTCCTTTGCAGGGTCGAGCACCTGAGGCGGCGAGAGCTGGAGGAGGGTCTGTATGACCATTTGGACAGAGTCGGCAAGCTCGAGGGAAAGTTCCTGGAGGTGGACGGGTTCCTCATAGGGGCCAGCCATGGGGGAGGGTGAGAAGGAACCTGTGGACGAGGGCGCTCGCCTGGGGTTTTGAAACGGGCCGAGCTGGGAGGGGAGGGGCATGGAGAACGCGCGGGAGAGGCGGGGGATGGACGGAGATGGGTTGGCGTGCTCCATCGGGTCGCGGTCGGTGGCGAGGCTGTTGGTGGGAGTGACAAACTCAGAACCGTCGCTTTCTTCCGTGGCCGTATGCGGCGGGCGGCGGGCGGTGTTCGCGGGCTCGTCGTCTGACAAGTCCGTCTCGCCCTCGGAGGAGGAGGAGAGGGTGACGTTAGAGGCGAGCTCGGAGGGATTGGGTATATGCGTTGGGGACTCCGCGGGCCATGCGATCCCAAAGCGCGTAGAAGGGGGCAGCTCCACCACGACGGCGTCAGGGTCGTCGTCGCCTCCCGCCGCGCCCGCCACGATCGCTGGCAGGCGGACCGAGGGGAGCCTGGGGGCCGACATTGCAGATGGCCTCGGCCAGCGGCGGCGGTCCTCAACGTGCGCAGGCGGAATGCAGAAGCAGTCGGCGCGCGCGATCGCGGCTGAGCACGGCGGCGAGGCAGGAGGCGAGGCGGCAGAGGCAAGCAAACAGTAGTGCAAAGTGCGAGAGCAGCGTCGAGCAGAGCGCAGACCGTGTCCTTGGCATTGTTTGGCGGTGTTTGGCCGCGCTGCTTCGACCGCAGGCACTCCGCTTGCCAGAAGTTGTCACTGGCCACTAGCAGCGACCGCTCGTCGAGGCCACCACTTCACTTTTTCGTACGCGCGGGACCCCAACATCCCCGCAGTGCCTCTCCGCCAGGAACCAGCGAGGGGCCGGGCCCAGGTGCGGCCCGCGCCGGTTCAACGTTCTTGCCAGAGTCGGTAACGCAAACGGTCCGGCCATGCAATGCATTGCGATTAGGGTATGCATTTCGAGAAGCTCCGAGACCAAACCTCGCGGATTGCTCGCCGGCACCCTTGAAGATCGAACCCGGCACAGAAGCATTCACATATTCATGCCGCATTGCTCTCGTGTCGACGCCGGAGATTGCGTACCTGCGGTTCCCGCGGGGCAGATGCGCCTCACGTTCGAGACCGACGACACGAGGCTCACGAGGCACAACATCCGCCGCGTGAAGAATAGTGAATCAACCATAAACGAGTTATGCACAGAACCGGACAGCAGTATTACAAGAATCGGAAACTAGTACGTCAACTCGACATCCCCCTCCGCGACCTGGTCCACATCCACGTAGCTCACCTTCCGGCCCGCCTGGGCCCGAGGGTCCTCCTTCGCATTCAGCGGCGGTGGAGGCGGCGGTCCGCCAGCACCTCCCCGACCTCGTCCGCGCTGCGCCCCTTGTCCTGGTTCCGATACTGCAGGCTTCGCAGGCAGCCCCGCAGAGGCCGCGGGCACAGGCAGCAGGTCCGTCGACTGATCGAAACCAGGCGCGACGCCACTGATCCGATCGCTCAATCGACGGCCTACCACGCTCTCGTCTCGACGGGGTGGCAGAGGCATAGGCCCGCCAGCTCCTGCGTAAGGATATGCGTAGGGATCGAAATAGGCCGGCCCGGGAGGAGGGGGATAAGGGGGATACCCGCCGCCGTAAGGGTTGTAGGGAGGTGGACGCTGGTGCTCCACGGGGTACGCTGATGCAGCGAGCCCGTATGCTTGAGGGGGAGGGGGTTGGCTGGAGCCGACCACCTGTGGAGGGTGGCTGAACGGTTGAATGCGGTGAGGGTCGAGTGCGAAGTTGTTGAAGTAGGGGATCTGTCGAGTAGTCGTATCAAAAAAACGGCTCGAGAGGGAGATCAAGTGCACATACATCCTCGAGGCCTTTGACGAGCTCCGAGTGTTTGTTCAAGATGTGCTTCTCGACGAAAGACGTAGCTTTGAAGAGCTTTTGGCAAGTCTTACAGCGGAACTTGCCCTCATCTTCCTGCTTGATGAATTGTTCGCAAGCGCGAGCGAGCTCTCTGCGAAGACGTCAGTAGCGTGTCGCGATCATTACGTCCCAAACATACTCTTCAGGGCTTTTGCCGCCATAGTCGCGTGGATCGACCCCGGCCGGGTCAATCAGCAGAGCAATCTTCGAATCCAGCCACTCAATCCAGCGCTCATCTGTCCGAGTAAGTACGCTGGTCAGTCGCATGTCGGTGGGTCAAAAGACGCGACACGCACCCGCTCGCTTCCAGTCCCTGTTCTCACTCCCCTTGTCCTTAACACTGGTATCCTTATCCTTTGGTACATCTCCGTCCTCAGCAGAAGGCTGGTCTTGGTCAGCCTTCTGGACCTCAGCAGCCTGGAGCTCTTGGAGCATCGACTTCGACAAAGGCTTTCTTACGTGCTTAATACACTTCCGCTGCAATTCCTCCACATGGTCTGTCACTACTGCGCAGTAGTAGCACGTGTTGAACGCTGCTCGAAGGTACGCCAGATACAGATCCAAAGCTATCACCGTCTGCGAAAGGAGAAACATCAGCATATTTGCGCAAAAAGGTGACAAGTCTCGTACCCGCTTAGCTTCCAAAGCCCTCTCGTCACTGGTGTCAACGGCCCCCTGCTCTTGCAGGTCCGCCATGACCTTCTCGATGCGCCTCTCGACCGCTTCACTACCCATCTCCGCGGGCTCAGCTTCGCCATCGGTGGTGTTCAGCTCTCCCATGGCGGTATCGTGGTCACCGTTGACGCTTGCCGGTTCGGGCTTGAACTTCAAGAGCATTTTGTACTCCTCCTCTTGCAAGACAGCGAGTCGCTTGGCATTCTCGAGGTCCTTGGAGAGCCGTTCAGGAAAGCTGGCAGCTTCAGGCGCGGCACGGATACGGGTGACGAAGGGCTTAGTGATGTGTGAGACATGGAGCTTGAAGCCTTCGATCTGGATGGGCATATCAGCGGAGTGACAGAGCGCAAAGTGGCATACACGGACCTTCTTCTCAGACAATTGGCTGAGGACTATCGTCATATCCGCGTCGTCGTTAAACTTGAGCCATCCCGCGCGGTAGTAGCTACGTTTCTGCATTGGGTCACCAAGGGCTAAATGGATAAAACCCGGGATTTTGCTGATCGTCTGTGAATATCATGAGCTCAGTGTCCTCCGCGATGTCATTGGTGCTTACATCTTCCAGCTTCGCGCGACCAATGTCAGGGGGAATGGTACGAATCATGACCTGGTTGCCTTCAGGCGGGACGGCCAGCTCCTCTCCACGGGTGTTGTTGCTCTTGTTCTTCGATGTGTTCCGCGAGGAGTCTTCCCCGGGTGCGTCCTCCTCGACGTCGACGTTGAACTGCATGTCGTCGTCGTTCCCCGCAGCCTGCGCAGCAGGCTTCTCGTCGGCAGTGGCGCCGTCAGCAGCGCCGTTCGCTGCGGAGACGTCGCCATTGCCATTCTCCCTCGACGTGTCTGCTACAGGCTCGCTGAAGTCGGGATCGAACCGACCAGACTCGAGGTCCAAGAGGAACGTGTCCATCCGCCCCTTCCACCCTTGCTTCTTCACCCGCATGCGCATCGCCTGGAACTCAGGTGCCGGGTCGTACTTCTCCGCGAACCATGGCGACTTCCGGTGATGGTCGAACATGCGCTGGAGCTACAAGGCATGTTGGGGCAGAGGCGTGTGGGATGTGATGGTCGGACGCACCTGCTGAGCAGCGAACTCCTTTTTGTACTTCTCCCACCGAGTCTTGATGCCGTTGCGAGGTTTGACGCCGCCACCAGCTTCTTGTTCCGCTAGTTTGTCCGCGTTGTCCTCCTCCATCGCTTGTTGAGGGTAGTAGTACCGGAACCATTCCGCATACTGCCTCAGCGACCCCGGGTAGTCGAATGTATGCGGGTCAGGAGGACCCCGACGCCCCGACGCGTACGGTGGTGGTGGATAGGGAGTGCGGTCGTACCCGTACCCACGAGAATGCGTGTCTTTGGGACGCGTCAGCCATGTGCCACATACATGAGCCTAAGAAGCATACCGTAGTCGTCGTTATACCTGGGCCTCGGCTCGTACCGATCCCGCTCCCAGGGAGACAATGAACGACGGCGCTTGCGACCAACTACCGTGCCACACGCCGGTCTCAGCGGGAAACAAAGAGCACAAAGACGAGGGACGTACCATCTTCTCCAGGAGGAGGGCTACGGCTCCTGCCGCGTCTGGAGTGGTCATACGCGGCTCTGTCCCTCTCGTAGTTCGCCCACGCCCTTTCCCTGTCGTATGCTTCCCAATCATTACGAGGCGGCTCCTGAAAGTTGGGCTCCGAGGGACGTGGAGGGTAGCTGGCCCGGTGGGGCGAGCGGGAGCGGGAGCGGTGAAGAGCAGGAGGAGGAGGAGGAGGATAAGCAGAGCCCCAAGAGGACATGTTTAGTGGATGAGGACTGAGAGAGAGAAAAGAGAAAGCGTTGAGCGAAGACTGGTAAGGAAAGCGAGAAGAGAGAAGGGGCCAGCATGGCGGGAGCACAGACCTCTTGAGATCGCGACACCGACGACAAGCACCGTGTTGTCGCTGCTCGTGGTGGGCTGCTCACTGGTCGCGCTGTCGAACGTCGGGCGTCACCCCGCCACGGCTGCCCTGGGAGTTTCAGACTCCGATTGAATCACTGACCTACAGGTCAACTTCCGTAAGGCGCCAGAACGAGCCGCATCGCCGAACGAAACTTCCCACTCCGCACTACTATCCACCGCAGCTTGTAAAGTACTTGTACTCCTATGTAGGAGTCCTGTCATTCCTGCCTGTTTTCTTCAGGAATCGACATACATGCATGGTTGTCATTTCTCGTCAATGTGAAGCACAGGTGGAAGCTAGAAGATGCTCCCTAACACCGACTCCAGCTGCGCCTCCGAGCCTGGTCGCCGCTCGCCCGACGCCTCCGTCCTCCTGCGCTTTTCCTTCTGCTCCTTCAGCCGCGCCTCTCCGGGTTCCTTCTCCACCTTCGCCTCCTTTCGCCTGTCTGAATGCGCCTCGGCAGCCTCCGGTGCCGCCGAGTCGTCTTCTGCTTTTCGCTTGCGCTTCGCACGTTTGTCGAGGACGCGCGCAAGCTCCACATTCTTGAGGTACTCTCTTTGCTCCTTCCGCGACTGGGAGATCTCCACACGTAGCTGCGCTGCATGCTGCGCTGCCTCGTGGGCTAAAAAGTGAAGTCGGGTGAGGACATAATGCAAGCGAGACTGAGAAAGTTCCTACCGATCCGTTCAGTGAGCATGTTCCACTTGAACCTCGGCAAGTATTTCATCGTCCAAACGTCGTCTCTCCATCTCGAGCCTTTCTTTCCACCGATGGACTGTGCGTTGAGCATATCGGCAACCGACCGTCCGACCCGCTTGTCCTTGAACTCCACCCATCCCTCAGTGTAGTGAGCCTTTTTAGTCGCCGTGTATTTTTTCCGCAGATATGCCCTCTTCGCGTCTACGTGAAGGGGTACCCATATAAGAGACGCTGGCCCGTCACAACGTGCATATACGCACCTTCTTGTTGGAGGTATACCCGGCCCACTTCCCCGTACGCACTCATAAGATGGCGCACCTTGGTCGGGCGCATCCCAGGAGGTATCCGAGAGATGTAGACCACTCCTGCTCTGTCCTGCGCAGCCTTGAATGCAGCGAGGGCCTCCGGGGTAAGCGGCTTCACCGTCTTCTCCTTGGGGCCAGCGAACCCGCGGGGATCCATCCCGTCCTCAAAGCCTTGGTCTTCGCCCTGCCTACTCCCGTCGTCGCCCTCGGCATCCTCTTCATACGACCCGTTTGCGTCTTCGGCATCTTCTCCTTCGTCGGAATGAGATCCTGATGGTCCCGCTCCCGGAGAGTTCTGAAATTCGGGGTCATCGAAGGCAGAAAAGCGTGGGTCGATAAGCGGCATGGTTTTCAGCAGTCGAGAGCAAGGGCGTAGTAGTCAGGCCAAGGCCCTTGAGGTGCAGGAGAAAGAGCCGTAAACGCTCGGACGCCAGCGGTCCGGTACCACTTGCCTCTTCTCCGAATCGCATCTCTCTCGAGACGGGCGTTATCTAGATTCGAACCCCTATCATCTGTGCGGGCAGTGCTAACAAGCGAATGTATCGGCCTGTATCCAACGATTACGATGTGATTCTAAAGCAACGAACGAGGTCAGCCCAAAACTACTCTGAGCGTACAGTATAAGCGAGCTCAGAGCAATTAAATTTTCGGTCGGATAGAATGTAGGCTGTACGAGCACGCCTTTTCAGACCTATGTATGGTGCGTGGAGAAACGCCATCCATCGATAATAACATTCTTGGATGCAACTCGTAGATCTTCAGGGATGCGAATGTGGTTTTCAACTGTACGCACTCAAGGGCTCGACTTACCCATTCTCCATGTCCATGAACGACTCCATCGGTGGTGCGGATCATCCTCGTACAGGACTTGCGTATCGCCCATTTCGCCACGACACACACGTATTCTACGCGTCCTCACATCTGGGAGAAGATTCCTACTCCTCCACGACTAGTTTCGGTCCTGCGTAGAGCTGGTTCACGACTGCGCTCCGTTCCAAGACTGCCAGCTCTTTGGTCTTCTCTGCGTAAAAAGCAGAGAGCTTGGCGGGATCGGTTTCGTTCTACAGAATGGGTGAGCACTTATAACACATGCTGCGACCTCGTCACGCACCTCTATGTCCTTGAACGTGCTCTCCGTCCGACGTGTGAAGTAACTTCTGAAGTTGTACGAGCTGAACGACTGAGATGTGCGAAGCATGGAGGTGTAGAGATTCGTGATAGACTGCTTTGTGGGAGCGGCTGCCATGGCGTACACAAGATGTAGATTTTTTCGGAATAGGAATGAACGAGGTTGGTTCGGTGCAAGCAATCGGTCGCTCTCAGTCCTTGGAGTCTGACAGAGTCCGGCCTGTGTGCTGAACGGAGCCAGCTGCCAGCGCTTCAGCGCTTGGGTCGGCGATCAGGTCCAACATCACGTGCGTGGCGAAGGACGGTAGGCCCGAAGCGCCTTACAGCCCTTTGCAATGAAACGTGGAATCACTCACGCGAGATCATTTGTTTGTCCCGCACAAACAAAGCCCGAAAAGGCAGGCCGGCAACGTGCGGCGTGACGTTGCAGTCACAGTCGGTGACTGGACTTGAAGCCGAGGCCTAAGGTCGCGCGCTGGCGAAGATCCGAGGGAGGGCGAGGGCGAGAGTATGGGGAAGTCGAGACAAGACGGCGTGAGCCCACTGCACACGCAGATATGGCGAGGAAGTGAGCTGGACAAGAACAAGTCGAGTAGTACCATAAATACATGTGTCGCGCACAACGCGAGTACGAGAAGAGAGTGCACCGATGCCAATATACGCGCACATACAACTACGAGGCAGAATATGCAGCCATGATATATGGAACTCAGCAGAAGGGCGTATATGCGTGGGTGGCAACCAAGACGGGAGAACCGAGAACGGTGATGATGGCGAAACAAGAACGAAACAGATATGAGACCAGAGAATAGATGACAAAGTACAGGGACAAGAGGAGGGCGTCACGCCGCGGGTGGTGGTGCTCGGGTGCGTGCGGTGTAAACCGCAAAAGTCACGCTCGGAGGGCGCCACAATGAGTCTGTGTGCACCGCGCCTCGACAGGCGGGCCGCCGCAGTGATCCTGCTGTACTCGCAGGCGGATTGCGATAGGTTCGGGAGGAGGAACAGCTGAAGTGCGATGTGGACAATATCGAGAAGGCGCGGGCGTTGGTCTGGTGCGTCTGCACCTTACAGTGGCGACGTGTCCGTATCACCACCAAGAGTCAGAGATCGGGTGAAGTATGAGAGGGATAGGGTTGAGAGGCCCGAGACGGAGATGCCGGTGTATCAGCGGCGGAGAGGATTTGGGACCATCCAGGATAGTCCAGGATACTGAGGGGAGCGTTTGTCTGGCCAGACTCTCGGAAGCAGCGCAAGATCTTGTGGACTGCTGACTTGCCAAAGCTTTTGAGATCCATCTAGTCGACATGGAACCATTGGAGAATCTGCTCACTCCTCTTGAGGCTGATGTGGAGAAGCATGGTATGAACGCAAGCGGCAGAGAGCACGTCAGCCTCCCCGTTGTCCAGTCTCCGCCTGTGACTGCGACGTCACGCCGCACGTTGCCGGCCTGCCTTTTCAGGCTTTGTTTGTGCGGGACAAACAAATGATCTCGCGTGAGTGATTCCACGTTTCATTGCAAAGGGCTGTATTGCACTGGGTACCGCCCACGATCCATATACCCCAGCATGCCGTTCAAAATGTTGGGAGTGTGGGCCGAGGACACAGGTTTGCCGCATGAACACACGTAACTGATTATGCTTGCATGCGAGCAGCCTTGACGTGGGGTGCAGCCTCTCCTCACGTTTTGCGCCGTTTCAAACACCACGATGTTGGTAGCATACATGTTCCTTGATTTTCTCGCTATCTTTGTTTCGATCCCACGCGTTTGTGTCCGCCGCGTCTGCAAACGGTGCGGCGTCACTGTGTGAAGGACCTCAGACAGACTGTCATAGATTGAGTTCACTGGCTTGTGGTAGGGTTGCGCGAGCGCGTGGGCTGGACGGAGTCAGGTGGTGAGATCCATAGAGACTGGGGACTTCTGCTTACCTCAGCTGGCGTGGACGGTGGAATACTTATGCGGGAGGTCGATCTGATGGCGGGGTCCCCGCTCCCCTCCCTCCCTCTTGCCCCATGCCCGCTCTCTCTGAGGATGGCAGAAGGAGGCCAGCTGCAGCTGGCTGGACCGCGAACCAGGTAAGCGGATCGTGTGCCTCGGCCTCGGGTCTATCATTGGGACTGATCAACTATCGCGGCATAGTGTGATGTAAGCGTATCACAGCCCACGTTCTATCTCATGCTCTTCAGCAGAGGGGCGACCACACGCTGTTCGGGAAATGGCCGAGAGCACCGACGATAGCCCGCACTTATGGCCCGCCGCGCCGGACTGCTCGCAGACGCGCGCTCAGCCACACCCCGCGGACGACTTCCCTTTTCTCACCACCGACTCCGTATCGCCCAAGCTCCCTCTCGCTTCCTTATCCTCCTCCAACCTCCGCCCCCCAGGCCTCCCAGGCTGCACCCATGGAGACCGCAAAGCTGGACGAGGAGGCGGCCAAGTGGTACGTGCCCTCGCGCAATCTCTCCGTCCCCCGACATCCGACGTGATCCTCGCGTTCAAGGAGTGACCATGAGCTCGAGGCCCAAATCGCGTTCCACACCGCCCAGGCCGCGCGCCTCAAGCACCTCTACAACATGCGCGCCGCCGGCGTGTCCAAGCTACCCCCCGAGATACTCTCCGAGGTCTTCCTCTTCCAAGCCGCGATCCTTCGCGAGGACCGCATCGCCCTCCACTGTCTCGAGGGTAGCGCCTCCCTCCGGCACCCGTTCTACAGATGGCTCAATGTCGCACACGTTTGTCATCACTGGCGCTCCGTCGCTCTTCGCTGCTCCCACCTCTGGACCTGGGTCGCCTTCGAGGAACGTGTTCACTCGGACTTCATCCAGACCATCATCGACCGCTCGCGCGGCCTTCCCCTCACCGTCTTCCTCTCCGCGAACCTCTCCGGCACGCGCTGCGACGCGTGCATCAACCTCGAAGTTTTCCAGGAACGTGCCAATGCCGCGATAGACATGACCAAAACCCTCCTGCCCCGCATGCGCGAACTCTACCTCTTTGTCGAGAAGGAAATCGGGCCGGAAGCCATCTGGGACGCATTCGAAGGTCCTGCGCCCCTTCTCGAGACGATACACATCGAGGCAATTGGAATCAGCCGTTACGACTTGGGGGACCGGCGCCAGGCCGAGCTGGGGGTGCCCAAGGCCGTCTTCCATGGGCATGTGCCCAAGGTGCGTTCCCTCATCGTCGCCGGGGTGCAAATCCGGTTCTCCAATCCACTCTTCTCCGCCAATCTCCGGGAGCTGGCGATCATGGACTGCCAGTGCCGCTCGCGTCTAATCGACCCACCGAGGTTCGACCGCTGGCTCAGCACCTTGCGCAGGATGCCGCACCTGGAGGTCCTCCGCATCGACCGCTCGATCCCGACCCGGGATGAAGAAGAGGATTATCATGCCGTCACGCTCCCGAACCTGAAGACCCTGCACATCACTGCTCACGCCGACGTGTTTATCGACCACATGCACTACCTGCGCTTTCCGCGCTCGACCGCGGTCTACTTCCACAGCATCGACACTTGGACATACCTCTACGCCCCCGACCAGATCGAGCGCTTCCAGATCGCGGTCGCGTCCCTCTTCAAGCACATGATCGTCCAGGCCGTCGCCTACGGCACCGTCCCGCTCAACGACCACGACGCGCTCGACGCCGACGACCACTCCGCCTGCCAGGTCTGGGCCGTGCGCTCGCCCAAGCACGGCGCGGACGCGGTGCCGACGCCGCCGACGGCCCCGGTGGCACCCGACGCGCCCGCACCGCCGCGCCTGACGTTCGGGAGCGGGCAGCGCTCGCGCGGGAACACGACGGTCGCGCACGCGCTCGACGCGCTCGACCTCTCGCGCGTGCACGCGGTGCACATCGCGGACGACCGGTGCGGGATGAAGTGGGCGCGGATCCTCGGGCGCGCGACGGCGGTGACGAGCCTCCGCGTCGACGGCCAGGCCGCGTTCGGCGTGCCCGCGCTGCTCGCGGGGGGCGTCCCGCGCCCGCTCGAGTTCGCGGAGGACAGCGTGACGGTCCGCGGATGGTGGACCGGTGGCACTGGGTCCGGTTCGACCCCGACGTCGTCATCGGCCCGAACGAGGACGAGGAGGACTGCGAACTCGAGCCCGAGCCCGAGCCTGTCGCGGAGGAAGGCAAAGAGGACAGCGGCGCGGTCGCATCTACAGGTGCGGAGAAGGAGGGGAAGGAGAGAGAGGAGGACGCGGCGCGGCCGCTGGTCCCGCTCTTCCCGCACCTCCGCCGGCTGCACTTCGTCGCGGTCGACATGCAGTTCGACGATCTGCAGCGCGCCCCGTGGCACTGCCACGGGTCCGTGGTGGACTTCGCCCCGTACGAGACGCGGGGGGTGAAGTACGGGTTCAGCGTGCTCGCGCTGATGCGCAGCCTGCGCGCGCGGCGCGAGCAGGGCGCGACGGATGTCGGGGAGGTCAAGTTCGAGCGCTGCTGCAGCGAAGACCTCGGACGGGACATCGCGCCGCTCGCGGAGGTCGTGCCCGAGGTCCTGTGGGACGGCTACCTCGAGACCCGGCTGTTCACGAGGACGAGAGCTGGGGCGGAGGGCGCTGGTGTTGAAGGTGGAGTCTCTGTGTAGGTACGCTCCTCGGTCCTCCTTGCTGTCTCCTTGCTGTCCCCCTTGCTGTTAACGGATCTCTGACGACGGACGACGAGGGCCGGAATAGATGCGCTCCATACGTTAGAATGGATACAATACCCATAGACTGTAATGTGTTGTTTCGTATTTTCTTAGATGACGTACGGGATATGTTGCCATATGCATAAACCGTGGCTGGCCTGGCGGCCGCCACAGGTTGAACAGCTACTACTGTTGCCTACTGATGGACTGCGAGTCACAGTATCAAATGAGTTTCCAACGTCCTCCACATGTTGAAACCCAGTGTATTGCCGCGGGACTTCGGCCGGAGCCGCGAGGATATGACCGGTCGAAGCAGCCGGGTTCCGGGCGAACGAGATGTTCTGCCACTCTGTCTTGAGTATCGCCGCGTCGAACGTGTTAAAACAGGGTATTAAGGTGACGGATACGAACAACCCAACTACAATACAAACATAAACGAAAGGTCTGGTGCCCACGGCACCTGTAGATTTTCGATGACCCAACACCCTCACCGACACGTTTCTCCGCCTCGTCTACACCGTCCGAGCTGCCGACGACTCCTGGACGGCATGGGTTCGAATCAGACGCGCCTTCCAACGGCGCAACCGCCCGAGAATCAAGGCCACTACCTCACCAAACGTCCACGGTATCCGACACGACTGCCAAACCCATTGCGCATTGAGCGCCTTGCATACCTCGCAAGAGAAGCTGAGGGATACACGCACCTGTGCCCAAAACCCCGCCCGGAACACTTTGCTGTACCCCATCGCCGAGATGCCGTCGTCGGGATCCGCGTCGGGAAAGGCGAACGTCTCGTCGACCGTGTACGTTGGAGACAACGCGAGGGACGAAACGGAGGCCGAGAGGCCAGGGGGCGTGTCGATTTCAGTGGTGTAGGACGTCGAGGAGCGGGGAGAGACTTCTGAACAATCGGAACACGCGTCGCTGTCCCAGTCGGGCTCGGAGAACTGGTGGAGACGCGGCGTGAGGAACCAGGAAACGAGTGGGGGATGGCGAAGAGGGCGTACCTGAGACACTCGATTCTGAGAAGGATAGAACAGATACACGTCGTAGTCTTCATCGCATTCGTCTTCGTCCCCGAGATAGAACCGGGGCGGGCGGGGCGCAGTGCTGGACATATCGCAAGTGTTAAAGGCAAGAGCAGCAGCAGGATAGATAGAGTGTACAGGCAGACGTCGCCCCGTAAGCGCATTTGAACGTCGGCGAGAGCCTGCATCAATGTCGTAAAGCCCGCTCCAGGGACCGTGGCCTAAGCAGTTCCGACGCCAAAAGTGCACGAAGCACTGGCAGGGCCGGCGGAAGTGCCCGCGTCGCTACACCCAAACTGCGACTATGCCGTCAGCCGCGGCGGGGACGAGCCAATCCGCGCTCCCGAGATGTGACGTTCCATGAGCGAGAAGCACCGACGGCAGATGGCGCGCGAGGTCGTGGACGGCGCGGGAATCTCCAACTCTAGCTCTGAAACGGTCCGCGACGATGCGGCGCGCCAAGGGGCTGACAACGGCGACGGCGGCGACACAGCTTCCTCGACCTCTCGGATGGGACGTCAGGCGGCGTACGTGACTCCACTCGACGACCAAAACGAGGCCCGACGCATGGAACACAGACCAGAAGGCGCATCGAGGATCCAAAGACCGACGACGTAGGGGATCTCCACTGGAGCAAGTCTTTGGGCAGAGGTGCGTTCCGTCTCCACGCTGTCTTGGCCGCCCTTCGGAGCTTGCTGCGTGTTCACATCTCCCAGAGCTACCATCCATGCGGCCTCGATGGCCGTCGTTTGCCCCACCAGAGCCCAGCTGCACGCCTTGAGGGGAAGTCCAGCTGGGAAGCAAGCGCCGCTGTCACGATCACGTGCCACAGTCGAGTCACACAGACCAGGCGCGCGGCTATGGGTCCTTGTTGGCGACATCGGGCGTCCTCATACGAGTACCACCACCTGTCCCACCAGGGCCCAACTGGACCAACAAGTCCACCGCGATCCTAGTCTGCGCGTGATCCATAGTGCACAAGACTGAACGCAAGTAGTCCAAGACTCAAGCCCATACCCAGAAGAGATTGCCTCAAGAATGTTCGCGAGAACCAAGTCGTCCGAGCCATCAAAGTGAAGAACGAGGAAGACCTTCAAGAAACAGTGATGTCGCCCGTGTGATCGTCATTTGCTGATCGAGTAGAACCCCAGATAGGACACGGCTGGGCATAATGCCGCTTGTCGTCCGTGCCCTTCGAGGGCATCGTCCTGCTGAAGAAGGGCGCCGAGTGCACCAAAGATAAGGACAAGAACTCAAGACAGTAAGCAGGGGACGCACCAAGAACCATTGACCGAGCATCCTATGCATCCAACAATATCCCAGCCCAACAACGCCAATTTTCCAACCGCTACGGGACGCCGTGCTTCGACGCCGTGTCTTGCTCGTTGCCGGCCACGTTGGATATGTCGTCATGCTGCCCCTCCACGTCCGTTCGGCCGTGGTGGGACGGTAGGGTCGAGAGAGGCGGAGAGAGAGGAACGGGGGAACGGCTGTCGCGACGGCAGTTGCCCCACGAGCGACGCGCGGAGTTGAACTCTGCGCGGGCCGTGAAAAAGGGCATTGCCGTCTCGATGCTACTCCCCGCCCCCTCCTCTGCCTTGCGACGAGGTCCATCAAGCTTGCAAGAGGGCCTGCGTCCCGACGGCTCCGGACGGGAGCGGATACAGGAGGTGGTGAGACGAAAGGGAGGCAGAAAGAGCCGCGGGAGGAGGGCCGCCCACAGCAGGGCAGAAACTCCGCGGGCTCGCAGTCGACTCGCCACGAGCGATCGTCCGGCCGCTCCCGTCGCTCCGGCCCGCCCTTTCCCTTCACTGTACCTCTAGTACAGTCTCCCCGACACTCTCGCTCGTCTCCCCGACATCCCGAACCCCCCCACGGGCCACAACCAACTCCCCCTTCCTCCCCGGCTCCCCGAAGTCATGCTTCTACCCCCTCCCTCGCTTCTAGCTGCGGCGGCGGAATCACGCATGCACGCCTGGAAACCGCTCAGGACCTCGCCGTCTTTTTCGCCCACTGCGGCGGTTTTGGACCTCCTGGACAGGACTGCGGCCGTCTCTCACTCCGTCCCTGACCACCCTTTGGCGAACGGTATCCCAACCTCCCCTCTATTCTATTCCGCGTGCCCCCGAGCCCTGGTCAGTCTTATGACGGAGATGAGGGACGGTGGTCAGTGCTATGCCGCTTTGCCCATGGAGCCACTTCGAACCCCTGACCCACATCTCTCTGGAAAAACTCGCCAACACTCGCAGCTCACGGTTAGTCTTCGGCGAGTTTCTTGGTTTCTGGTGGCAAACTAGTGCATTCCCTCCCTGGAGAGCTGCCGATGGACGCCGTTTGCGGAGATCCCGCCCGTCGCAAGTCACCGCTTTCGTTCGCTCGCATGTTGTGGACAATACGTCGCAATCCACACTTCTTACACCGGTCTTGCGACGCATTCTCTGCTGCGGTCACCTGGAGATCATCGAGCCGAGACGAAGGTTTTGGTTTGCATTTCGAATGGGAGGCTCGTACTCGAATGGCAGATAATTCAAACCGTCTCAAGCATGCCAATACTACTAGCAAGCATTCTGCAAGAGCAGCTCATGGTTCCATAGGAGTTCTTCGGCGACGAACCGTGTCACAAGATAGGCAGCGCTCGCGTGAAAGTCGGAATCATCTATCCCGTGGCTGCAAGTTCACCTTACTTGCCGAGGAGGTAGATGCTTTCAGGCACGAGCACAACAAAAGATCACAGCGACAGTGATGCTCCACCGAGATGAAGCCCCGGACCTGGTTGCGAACAGCCGGCGGACGCTTACGACACGACGTCCAGAGGTGTCGCTGCACGAACATGACAAAGACCATGACTTTTCCGGGTTCCCTGTCACGGTCACGGTCCGAGCTGTACCAGACGATAACAACGTTATGCACCACAGAGATGTTTCGTACAGTACTCATCCATGATCCAAATGTACAAAGTCCGTTGAGACTCCAGGTAGATGCTGAACATGCCATCACTGATCACCAACGACGGTCGCGCGAGCATCTTCCGGGCCGCTGCGAACTTCGCCAGGCGCGGAATCGTGCGAGTGCAATTCGCTCAACTTCGAATCACGAGCAGCCTGTAGGCGCGCGCGCCAACTAAGTCAATGGTCGGTCGCAGACGATGGAAGGCACGCACGTCATTCTGCTCCTTGCGGGAGCGGAGCTCCTCGAGGTGCTGGCGTTTTTGCTCGAGGTCCTGCTCGAGGCGTGCCTTGTGCTGCATCTGGATCTGTGGAGCGCGAGAGGTTGATGCAGATGTTGGGGGGCAACGAACTCGAAACGGTGCGCGGCTGCGGCGGTCCGTTCCGCCGCCCGCACCCCGAAATGAGCGGGCACTCACCTGAGCGGCCTTCTCTGCGCTCTGCTCGTCCGCGATGGCGGTGTCGTGCGTGTGCGCGGCCTTGTTGAGGGCCTTGGCCGTCTTGTGCTCGTTGGCCACGGCTTTGTCGAGCGCGTGCTGGGCTTTATCAGCGGCCTGGGGAGACCGGCGTGCGGAGAAACGAGGCGAGTATTAGCGGGCAATTGACCGGAGGCAGGAAGGTGCGAACGTCGGCGGTAGGCGCACCTTGATGCTTTTCGCGTGAGCCTTGTCGGCACGGGAGAGGTCGTCGATGGCGTGACTGAGACTCTTCTCGTCGGAGCGCTCCTCCTTGTGGATTTGCTTCTCGACGCCGCGAACCTCGGCATTTACGGACGAGTCGGAGTGGCCGAAGAGGGGCATCGTAGGCGGCTAGGGTGCAGGGAAACGGGATGGACGGGCATTGGGAGCCCAGGATTTATAGCATCCCACCGACAGCGGGCCAAGTTCGAGGAAGAGATCGCGGAGGGCTTACGGAGGTGGCAAAGGCGGAGAGGAGGCGATGATGTCATCGCGTCCCCGCCCCTGTCTCGTCTGGACAACCGCTGGCACGGTCTGGACGGCGCAAGCGGCGGCAGCGCTTGCCGTCCCCACAACGATCACCCGCTCGAAGGGGCTCTTAAGCATCCGAGGCGAGCACCAGCCCGGCTTGGCCTCCCTCGTCGCTCGCTCGCATCTCTTCTTCTCTGCGAAATCCCCCGGGTGCCGCCCGGCATCTTCCCGCACACTCCTCCAATCTTCCGCCCACTGATGTCTCCTGCTTCTGACCAGCACGAGCGGGACCTCTCCGCCTCCGCGCCCGACGCCCCCCCTACCCAACACCAGCCCGCGTACCACTACCCGCGCCCGCGTAACCTCGATCCCTCGCTTTTTCTCACTCACGACGACGTTGGCTCCACTTCCATCCCCACGCCCCCATATCAGCGCGTCCCCTCCACCTCCCAGGTCCGTCTCGAGACTTACCCTGAGCAGTCGCCTGCCTACCGCTCCCGCTCCGACATCAACCTCACCGAGATCGACATGGCTAGTGACGACCACGAGGAGAAGCACGCCGCGCACCACGAAAAGCACGACCCGCATGCTCCCAAGCCCAAGCAGCCCACCGCCGTGCACTATACGGACGACATCCATCCTCCCAGGCCCGGTACCTTCCAACGCGCCGACACCTACGCACCGTCCGTAGCTGGCTCCGATGACGATAACAACGGCTCGGATCAGGACTACGACTGGAGTGGCGAGGAGGACCTCGTAGACGAAGAGGCAAAGTTTGAGCAGGCGATGGGCACGAAGAAGAAGCAGCGCAGCTGCTGCGCCAAGTGAGTCCTCCTCCGCCTTCTCTTCTCTTTCCACCGTTCCCTTCTACTTGCCCTTCGTGCCCTTACATCTCTCACACCCCACGGCGCTCAGCCACCATCGTTTCGCGCTCGCGTTGCACCCGGCTCCTTCGGAGCGTCTTACCACTGTGCCGGGCGTCCGATCGCGTCGTTCATCCGCAGCGACGGTGGCATGCCTTCCGTCGCTTACCGTCGATCCCTGCCTTGCTAATATGATTTCGGTACAGGTTCTTTACTCTGCTGTTCTCCACTCTCATCGGCTCCACTATCCTGTCAGGTCTCATCATCACCCCAGCGCTCCTTGTCCACTTTTTATGGTATAAGAAGGATCCCACCGACCACCGTCGGTATGTCAAGGACAACATCGAGGCCTGGCTTTTTTGGGCTGCCGCCAACGTCTCCATCTCCTGGGCCCTTGCCCTCATCGTCGACATCATCCCCGTCATCATTCGCTCCGTGATCTCCCTCGCTTGGGGACATGTTAGCGAGCATGTCAAGTCGCGCCTGGAGCTTTACAACAGTGTCAAGGGGCCCATCAAGCCCGTTCTTTACGCCGCGAGTGGTTGGGTCAGTTGGATTATTATCTTCAGCCACATCTTCAACCTGTTCGACATGGACGACGGGAGCCAGAGCAGGGCGTCGTACACCCCTCGCGTGAGCATCCAACGATCTGGAGACGTATTGGAGTGCACTAACCACGTATATGCAGGTCTACCAAGCTATTGAGTTCTTGTTCTTCTTCACCCTTGTTGTCTGTCTTCAGAAGATCCTGTCCCACTTCATTGGTAGGAGTTTCACTCTGCCGTCCACACCACAGATGTTCACCTTCATTGCAGCATTCTCCTTCCACCGAACTGCCTTCAAGGAACGTCTCGATGAGGTCACCACGGCGCTCAGAGTCATTGAGAAACTCAGGAACTACCGCCCCAAGCGTCGCCACGCACACAAGTCTTCCTATGGACGCATGACCCCCACCTTCTCGAATCTTTTGACGCCTGCCCATGATAAAGGCGAATTCTTCTCTCGTTCACGCCCGGCCACCCCTTCGGGCTCGCGTGCCGGTTCTCGCTCTGGATCTCCGGATGTCGGTGCTATGAGCGACGTCGAAGACCGCGACGCTACCCTCGTCGGAAAGAAAGGCAAAAACCGTCTCAGCTGGTTCTCCCATGATAAAGGACATTCTGAGCCCCTCCCTGAGCACCAGGAGTACCCCCTGCCCGAAGGTGCCGCCTCCGAGCACCGCTACCCGCCTTCCCCTCACACTGCCTCTCCTCTCCGTGGACACCACCGTTCGGAATCCGATGAAGACGCTGCGGCAGTGGTTCAGCAAGCGGCGACGACGGCTGCGAAGGCCCTTAAGTCGGCTATGCTCCATGACGCGCGAGGCATCAAAGGTGACGGCGACGAGGACACCGAAGGCCTTATGTGGAATGTGTCGACCTCGAGCGAGGCGAAGAGGCTCGCACGCTCGATCTACACAGCCCTCAAGGTCCCGGGTCGCACCTACCTCATTCCACGCGACTTCGTCCCGGCGTTCGGAAAGCTGGCTGATGCCGAAGCGGCCTTCAAGGTGTTCGACAAGGATGGCAATGGTGACTTATCGCGCGCGGAGATCAAGACCACGGTCCTCAAGGTGTACAAGGAGCGACGCTTCCTGAGCCGCTCGATGCGCGACGTCTCACAGGCCCTGTTGACGCTCAACTCGGTGCTCCTCTTGTTCGCCTTGATCATCCTGTTTTTCATCTCGCTCTCCATCTTCGGCGTCAACATCGAGAGCTCGCTTACGAGTTTGTACACTATCGGTCTTGGTCTCAGTTTTATCTTCAAGGCATCCGCGGCGAATGCATTCGACGCGATCATGTTCTTGTTTGTCACGCAGTAAGTGTCATTTGTCGTAACACGTCGTGTCTGCCTCCGATCGCTCAATTTCCGTGGCGCACAGCCCTTACGACACCGGTGATCGCTGCTTCATCGATGGCAAGTATTCACGTGGGCCGTACCAAATCCGTGTCACTGATATTTTACGATAGACGAGAACCTCGTCGTCAAGAAGATGACGCTGTTCGCTACGATTTTCACGCGTGCCGATGGCACTGAGACGTACTACTTCAACAGCCAGCTGTTCAACAAGTTCATGTACGTGCCCTTCCAAATACTGCGTCGCTTGGTTTTCAGACAATGTCTGGCAGCATAAACGCACGTCGCAGTGACAAGACTGCGGAGAACTTGACCATGCAGATCTCCTGGCGCACACCGATGGAGAAGCTTGACCAGCTCGAGCGCTGCTTAAACCAGTGGCTTCAGACCGAAGAGAACCGCTGGTTCCAGCCGAGCACGAATATTATGCTCCAGAAAATCGAGTACCAGCGCTACCTCGAATGCACGATTGGTATCCCGTACAACAGCAACTGGCAGTACGTCTCCCTCGCCCTCCTTTTCGCACTGAATCCTCGAACCTCACCTCATCTCACAGGGACTGGGGCATGCACAACACGCGCAAGACGGCCTTCCATGCCGCGGTCAACTATTACTGCCGCCAACTCGGCATCACGCTCTACAACACCCCGATCCCGATTGCGTTCGCGGATCCAGAGACGGGCGAGTTTGTCGCGCCGGACGTCGTAGACACCGTCGGTGCGGACGAGGAAGTCGAGCGGCCACCATCGCCTCCGCCTGCACCGCACCAGGGCGCGACCGCGCCGGCGAAGAGGGTCTGGATGGGCTTCCAGCCGCCGCGCGAGGACGGGATCCCGAACGGGATGCGGCCGCGCAAGGCGCGGAGCCGGAAGGCGATGCTGCGCACCTTCGGCGCGGACGGCTTCTGAGCGCGAGCCGTCTCAGCTGCTTCGTCGCCCGCTCCAACCCACAACTCTCCTCCTTCACGACCACGCTGTTCTGTCTCGTTCTGTTGCTGTCGCTTCGTGGCGCGTAAAACGCCCACGTGCACACTGGTGTGCATACGTTGTTTTGTTATCCCATGCTCGCTGCTCGTTGCTCCGCAGGCGAGCGTTTCACTGGTTTCCACCTTCTGAACGCACATCTCCGTCTTGGTTATATGATTGGGGCCTCTCATCGCAGCCGGTCAGAACGCATCCCCCACCCCGCACGCATACGGCCGCACACCCGCACATGCACATATAGAAAAAGTACATACACTCACGAGACTCCGTATACCCACTAGTCTTCCCGAGACGCATGCTGTTGTCCGCTCGCGCGATATGAATTGCCTGACGTTGTTCGCTCTATTTCGTCGCTCTGGCCCACAGCGTTGGGCGAAGGGATTTCTGCGTCGACATGTGCGCGCCGATATGTACTACATGCAAGTGAACTGCTTTCCGCATCCCCGCCCTTGCCTTTGCGTCGACTGCTGGCGAACGGGCATTTGAGGACTTGATGTTGTATTCCCGGGTCGTCCAGTCCGGTCGAGAGATCCACGCTGAATGCGCATGGACATCCAGGACATCCTGTCTCCAAGGCCGAGGCCCAGGTGTGCAAGCGTTAGTCTCTCATTCGCGAGCCGACTGGGGACTCGACTAATATAGCCACTGCCTGCCAACATTCCAACGTATCATAACTTCGGCGGCGCGACGTTACGGAGCAGCGCACGCATTCGAACGGTTCCCGTCATGTCTTCACATTAATCTCGGCTTGTCGCTTTTGACTGGATGTACAGTGGAGGGTGCTCGTTGGGCGTCGATGGAGTGCGCGCCTCCCACGAAAACCGCCGTCGACTCACAGATCGGCAGCCACCACTTCGGTAGCTCGTCGAACGACTCTTAATGACGGTGCGAGCGGTGCAAGATTCTGACAGGGATTTGTCCGATGCTTCTCTTGGACGCGTCGAGTTGTGTGGAGCACCGACACCGACAGTCGGCAGGTCGAACCTCCGTCTCGCTCGACAATCTCCAGTTAACCGCAGCAGACAGAGAATGCGCCGCAGACCGATGGGAGAAATGTGGATTGGGATGCAGTGTCTACGACATGCGAGCGCAGGGAACCGACAAGTTGGAACGGGCGGGATCCCTTCAAACGACGTCCATCGGCAACTTCCCATCGCAATGGAGGAAATGCACTGATTTTGCACTAGAAACAGAGCGAACTCACCGAAGACTCGCCGTGAGCTAGGAGTCGGCTTGTGCGTCTGCGTGTTTTTTTTCGGACAGGCGAGAATCAGGCATTCGAGGGGGCGCCGCGACGCGCTCTGGGCCTGGCTGGATATCTTGCCGTCTCTCGGCTCTGTTGTAAGAGCGGCCAGATATCGGGGGCGTGCGGAATAAAGGAGAAAGGGAGAAAGGGGGCATGGGATACAATTCGCCAAAGGTGCCAGGCCATGAGAGGAAGTGAGAGAGTCGCAGTCTTGTCCAGGAGGTCCAGAAACCGCGCCGCACGCGGAGAGTACTTGGAGCAGTGGGCGGGCCGGTGGGAAAAAAGATGACGAAGTCCTGTGGGGTTCCATGGACGTCCAGGCGTGCGTGGGTGCTTCCGTCACTGACGCCAGAAGCGAGGAAGGGAAGGAGAAGCATGACTTCGGGGAGGCGGGGAGGAGGGGGGAGGCGGGCTGAGGGGGGGAGTTTGTTGTGGCCCGTGGGGAGTCGGGGAGTCGGGGAGGCGGGGAGACGAGCGAGAGTGTCGGGAGGCGTGGGGGTGCAGTGGAGGAATAGAGCGGGCCGCGGCCGCACGATCGCTCGCCGACTGCGAGCCAGCGCCGCGGAGTTTCTGCCCCGGCTGTGGGTTGGCTGTGGGCGGGGCTCCACGGCTCTTTCCGCCTCCCTTTCGTCTCACCACCCCCTGTATGCGCTCCCCTCTGGCGTCGTCGGGCCCCTTGCAAGCTTGACGAACCTCGTCGCGGCGCAGAGGAGGGGGCGGAGTGGCATCGAGATGGCGGCCCACGCAGAGTTCAACTCCGCTCGTGGGGCAACAGTTGTTGCGGCAGTCTTTCCCCCGTCTCTCTCTCTCCGCCTCTCTCGACCTTACCGTCCCACCACGGCCGAACGGACGTGGAGGGGCAGCATGACGACATATCCAATGTGACCGGCAACGGGCAAGACGCGGCGTCGAAGCACGGCATCCGGTAGCGGTTGGAAAATTGGCGTTGTTGGGCTGGGATATTATTGGATGCATAGGATGCTCGGTCAATGGTTCTTGGTGCGTCCCTGCTTCCTGTCTAGAGTTTCTTCCTTATCTTTGGTGCACTCGGCGTCCTTCTTCAGCAGGACAATGCCCTCGAAGGGCACGGACGACAAGCGCATTATGCCCAGCCGTGTCCTATCCTGGGGTTCTACTCGATCAGCAAATGACGATCACACGGGCGACATCACTGTTTCTTGACGGTCTTCCTCGTTCTTCACTTTGATGGCTCGGACGACTTGGTTCTCGCGAACATTCTTGAGGCAATCTCTTCTGAGTATGGGCTTGACTCTTGGACTACTTGCGTTCAGTCTTGTGCAGTATGGATCACGCGCAGACTAGGATCGCGGTGGACTTGTTGGTCCAGTTGGGCCCTGTGGGACAGGTGGTGGTACTCGTATGAGGACGCCGCGATGTCGCCAACAAGGACCCATAGCCGCGCGCCTGTCTGGTGTGACTCGACTGTGTCACGTGGTTGTGACATCGGCGCTTGCTTCCCAGCTGGACTTCCCCCTCAAGGCGTCCAGCTGGGCTCTGGTGGGGCAAGAGGAAGACGGTCGTCGAGGCCTCATGGATGGTGGCTCTGGGAGATGTGAACGCGCAGCAAGCCCCAAAGGGCGACGAAGACAGTGTGGAGACGGAACGCACCTCTGCGAGACGACTTGCTCTGGAGGATCCCCTACGTCGTCGGTCTTTGGGCCCAGGATCCTCGATACGCCTTTGCGGTCTGTGTTGCATGCTTCGGGCCTAGTTCTTGTCGTCGTTGGAGTCACGTGCGCCGCTTTGCGTCCCATCCGAGAGGTCGAGGAAGCCGTGGTCGCCGCCGTCGCCGTCGTCAGCCCCTAGGCGCGCCGCATCGTCGCGGACCGCTCCAGAGCGAGAATTGGGATTCCCGCGCCGTCCGCGACCTCCCGCGCCATATGCCATCGGTGCTTCTCGCGCAGGGAACGTCACATCTCGGGGGCGCGGATTGGCTCGCGATCGACGGCGTGGTCGCAGTTTGGGTGTAGCGACGCGGGCACTTCCGCTGGCCCTGCCAGTGTTTCGTGCACTTTTAGCGGCGGAACTGCTTAGGCCGCGGTCCCTGGAGCGGGCTTTACGACATTGATGTAGGCTCGCCGACGTACAAATGCGCTTGCGGTGCGACGTCTGCCTGTACACTCTATCTACCTGCTGCTCTTGCCTTTACACCTGCGACATGACCAGCACTGTGCCCGCCCGCCCCGTTCTATCTCGGGGACGAAGACGAATGCGACGAGGATTACGACGTGTTTCTGTTCTATCCTTCTCAGAATCGAGTGTCTCAGGTACGCCCTCCTTGCCACGCGCCACTTGTTTCCTGGTTCCTCATGACGCGCCCCCACCAGTTCTCCGAGCCCGACTGGACGACGACGCGTATTCCGACTGTTCAAAGGTCTATTCCCGCTCCTCGACGTCCTACACCACTGAAATCGACGCGCCCCCTGGCCTCTCGGTCTCCGTTTCGTCCCTCGCGTTGTCTCCAACGTACGTGATCGACGAGACGTTCGCCTTCCCCGATGCGGATCCCGACGACGGCATCTCGGCGATGGGGTACAGCAAAGTGTTCCGGGCTGGGTTTTGGGCAGAGGTACGTGTATCCCTCGGCTTCTCTTGCTGGCTAGGCAGGTCACTCATGCGCCACGGGTTTCGCAGTCGTGTCGGATACCGTGGACGTTTGGTGAGGTAGTGGCCTTGATTCTCGGGCGGTTGCGCCGTTGGAAGGCGCGTCTGATTCGATCCCCGCCGTCCAGGAATCATCGGCAGCTCAGACGGTGTAGACGAGACGGAGAGACGCGTCGTCGAGGGTGTTGGGTCATCAAAAGTATGCAGGTGCAGTGGGGCACCATCCCTCCCGTGTATCCTTGTATCATAGTTTATCCATGCGTATCCATTATCCTGCTCTTCATCCCCGCTCTCCGATCACACACGTTACCCCGCAGTCACCCAGCCAGATCACGGCTGGCAAATGAGGGCTACAGGATGATCCGGTGCTGCGACCCATCACCGCCTGCGAGTGACTACGACATTCACCCGTTGGTGCGTCTTCTGGACGATGCTTGGCTTGGCAGGCTTACGTCTTGCAGATATCTAGGGCGTTCTTGAGAGCAAGGTAGGTCACAGCTCGGAGGGGGGAGCTGCGGCAGTCCACGCCCTGTGCACCTTCGTCTCTCATCCTTGTCGTGTCATCCTTTCAGGTGAAGGGCCCCACGATGGCGGGCGAGCGCATCAGCAACGAGGTGGCTTGTCGCGGTGCATTGCGCGCCGGCCGATAAATGACGACCGTGAGGAACATCGCCGACGAGTCGCAGCCACGACACGCGGTGTGCACGGAGACACCGCATTCGCCGCACCGACACGACCACCCACCCACGTACTGTGTCCGGGATGCTCGTCTCCCATACGCGACGAACGTTGAATGGCGGAAAGAGCGTCACCGCCCCAAGCGGCACGACGGGGATAAGGTGTGAAGCGGGCTGATCCCTCGCGGCGGTCTGAATGCGCGGCTGGTCCCGCCTACGATCGCGGCCCTGGGGGGATGCGCGGGCGGGATGGAAGGGGCAATGATGCCACAGCGATACGAGGTGGTCGGGACACACGTGTTGAGCAGCGGGCAGACCGAGGAGGAGAGCCGGGGCGCGGGCGGCGGTCAGAGGACGAGCTGCGAGGGCGCGAAAGGCTAACGGTGGGGGTGCCTTGACGTAAATACGCCCGTGTCTGGACAGTGGAAGGCTCCGTCGGCGAAGGCTCGGGCGGCGAGGGCGATATGGAGGTGGGAGAACTGCAGCGGCACAGCTTCGTGCCGGGAGGAAGGCGCGAGGCGGGCGCCAGCCCACGTCTCCTTCCTCCTTCCATGATCACCTCATCTCGGCCGCGGCCTCGAAATGTTAAATGTCTCTCTGTCCTTTGTCCAGCGAGAGTCCGTACATCCCGCAGGATCTATCGCCATTGTGCTCTCCGATCGCACGAGCTCTGTCTGCAGGTGTGGCACATTCGGACGGACAATCACACACGCTGAAGGCCACACACGGGCTGAGAGTCGAGCCGCGAAACGTGGCCCGCAGACAGAACCAGCACGAACCGAAGGGAAGCCCACCCCACATTGCACAGATCTCCGGGGGGGCCCCTCGTGTGACGGGGGGCTCTCGAGTCTCGAGACGCAAGAGCGGATCCTGTCCGCACCGCTGCCTCCTGGCCTCGCCACCTCCCCCAGTTCGTCCGTTTCATTTCATTTCCGGGCCTCCCCTGACGCCAATCCTCGCCGCAGTGTCCTCTTCTTGTCCCTCTCGTGACCTCTGCGCTTTCACAGAAGCTTCGGCGCGTACTTCGTCTTGGCCACCGCTGGGACGCGGTGGGGGCTGCATATACCGCTTGCGCCGCCCTGGGGCATAGGGCGTGCGCCCCAGACAGCCCGCTTATTGTGCACGCGGGGGGACAGCGATCCCGTCACCGCCGCGGGAGGGAGGTGCGCGGCGAGACTGGGACCTCCATCCATCAGCGCACTCCGCAGTGAGTGTGGCCCTGTCGATTGTCCCTCGACTCTCTGGCGCACACGAGGCCCCGGGCGCCTGCAATGCGTCTCCGCCGACACGCACAAAAGGACCGGTGGATCGACCGCATATAAGGGACTGGCAAGGCACCGTCCGGTCCTACACCCCGCCCTCGCACCCCGCTCTCCCACCTTTCTCTCGACCTTGGCCTTGCGCCGTAGAACCTTCGACCCTTAGAACGACATGTCTTACGTCGGGTACGACACCTACCAGCAGCCCCAGTTCGGCTACCCCATGTCCCACTCCGTCTCGCACGCGGGGCCCATCTACGGTGCGCACCCGAGCGAGTTTGGCTACGAGCCAGGATACGCCGGGACCGCATACACGGACGTACGTCTGCCTCTCCCGCGACTTCCTTTGTCTGACCGTGCTCACTGCGTGTCTCATAGCCTGGCTACGTCGCTGGCGGCGTTTACCCTTCAGCCACCGTCTACCCTCAGCGTGCCATGAGCCAGTACGGACCTCGAGGTGAGTCCCGTTCCCGGTCCTTCTCACCTCGCCCTTCCTTCCCGTCGCTGACCACCGCCATCTCGCAGCCTACGACGACTTCGATCTCCGCGACTCGTACCACTCCGGCTACGCGACCCCGCACGGCGGCTCGCGGCGGCGGCGCTCGAACTCGCTCACGCGCTCGATGTCCCGCATGAGCCGGCGGAACAGCACGTACGACCTCCGCGCGGCGGGCGGCGCGGGCGGGCTGAGCGGCGCGGTGATCAAGTTCAAGCGCAAGGGCGGCTTCCGGAGCGGGATCACGCTCGGCGAGGCCATGTCCGACGCGCACCTGAGCAGCAACGACAACTACTCGCTCTACGACCTCAACGCGGACTCGCGCGGCCGCATCATCCTCAAGCTCCGGGTGAGTCGCCGCCGGGGGATCCCCACACTGTCGGAGGACGCGAGGTGCTGACCGCGCCCCTCTTTCGCTTTCGCAGTGGTCGGGCTACAGCTCGATGACGTACGAGCTCCCCGCGGACTGCTACGACGGCCGGGTGGAGCTCCAGACCCTGGCGCGGCGCATCGCGCGCGCGTGCGTGCACTTCCTGCAGGTGCGCACGCTCCTCCCCCCTTCGCCGCTCCACCTTCCAGGCGCCGTGCTAACAGCCCGCCTTCCCCATCCGCAGGCGAACGTGATCCCCGTCTCGTGGGACCGCGTGGTCCTCTACCACCTCGAGGAGATCTCCCCGGGCGTGTGGCAGCCGGTGCTCTCGTCGAGCTGAGCGCGCGGGGCGTGCCTCCCTCTTCTGCGGTTCCCGCGTGTTCCTCATTCACTTCCCTCGCCGCCCCTTCCCGCGCTCGTCGACGGCGCGGATCCCTCCGGTGGTCGCGGCGTGCAAAGAAACGGCCGCCCAGCCGCTGGCGCGAAGATCCCGCGCCGGCCCGTGGCGAGTGCGCTGGCTCGCGCTGCTGTTTTGCCCTTTCACCGCCCCTCCGAATATATCCTTGACGACCTTGACGACTGACGGCTCCTGCAATACTTTATATATCACGCTCTCCATGTTGTACTATAGCGACATATCATACAGGTTTCCCGGCTGAGTTTCGCAGTGTGCTTGGCAAACTGACATCACACGGGCTCGGAACGGGTGGATCTGCGCGCAGGTTCGAACAAGGGGGGTAACTCAATATGTTATCGATACAGATAAGGAGGCGACTTCGAGGCGTGTTCTCGACGGGGCCGGGGTATTACAACGCAGGGTCGCTGCGAAGGGGGTACTATGTGATACACGTACGAAGAGGCATAGAAGTCGTTATAGCGTGTGGATAGTCTAGCGGCGTTCCATAAGAGGAAAGTGCCCGTCGATGGACGGAGTTCAGTACTAGTCGTACGCGCGCTCACCTCGGTGGAGGGTGCGCTGGTGCGTGCGCTCCGCGCGCGGGGTGGAACGGATGCCGAGCGTGCGCTTGATGCGGGTCATGAGCCCGACGTGGGCCTCGCGGCCGCGGCCCATGGCCTGCAGCTCGCGCTTCGCGTGCTTGCGGCCCTCGCGGGTCGTGTGCGGGTTGGCGAGCGCGGCCTCTGCGGGTGCGCGGTCGGCGGTGAGCGAACGGAACCGGGGGGGAGGAAGAGAGCGACTGACTGTAGCCTCCTGCGACGCGGTCGGGGTCTTTGCGGCCGAAGCGGCCGAGGCGGCCAAAGCGTCCCTGGTGTGGCATGTTCGTGGCAGTGGGTGATCGAGTTGTGGGTGAAGCGAGGGGTGCGCGGAATGGGTGTCGTTGGAGTTGTGGCGATCGAGGAGGAGCGGGGTGCGTTATATACCCCTCGGGAGGGGCACGTCAGTGGAGACCACAAGCCTGGCACCTGGACAGGCTTTCCTCGCTCCAAGGCGGCACCCGTCACGGCGACGTCACCGTCACAATATCGCTGACGTCTTGTGACTTTCCGTCACGCTGTGCCTTCAATCTTCTCCACTACGAACCGTCTCCGAGGCCAGGCACGACTGCGGTGGATGGGCGAAGCAGCCGCTGACGACGTCGCTGCGCTTGTCGCCTCCGCCTACTCCACCCTCAAATTCCACCCTCCACCCGGCCAGTTCACCGTCCTCGCCGCCTTCGTCCTCCACGCGCGCGACGCGGACGACGGTCTCAAGGTAATCTCGCTCGGAACGGGATCCAAGTGCCTCCCGGGCGACAAGCTGCCTCGCACCGGCGACGCCCTGCACGACTGCCACGCAGAGGTCCTCGCCCGCCGCGGCGCCGTCCGCTGGCTGCTCGAAGAGGCCGCCCGCGCCGCCCCCGCAGAGCACGCCTCCCGATGGCTCCACAGACCGGGCGGCGCCCCCGCCAAGTTCGCGCTGCGCGAGCGCGTCGAGCTCGTGCTCTACGTCTCCACCGTGCCGTGTAAGCCGTCTCCGCCTCCACCCATCGTCCCCCGCCGACCCCGATCCCGACCCCGCGCGCAGGCGGCGACGCGTCCACGCGCGCCCTCGCCGCGGCGCAGGACCCCGCGATGGCCGCGCTGAAGGACGCCGCGCCGCCCCCCGCGCCGCCCCCAGGAACCGCCGCGCGCGGGCGCGACGGCTACGCCGCCCTCGGCGTCCTCCGCACGAAGCCCGGCCGCGCGGACGCGCCGCCGACGCGCGCGATGGCGTGCAGCGACAAGCTCGCGGCGTGGGGCGTGCTCGGCGTGCAGGGCGCGCTCGCCGCGCGCGCGCTCGTGCCGGTGTACGTTGCGCGCGTCGTCGTTGGGGAGGTCGCGTCCGGAGCGGAGAAGGAGGAGGAGGCGATGGTGCGCGAGGACTGCGAGCGCGCGCTGTTCGGACGGCTGCGCGGGAAGCTGGGAGGTACGCATTGCGTTGCATGCACCGGCGCGCGGGGCTAGCTTGGTTGATGGTGGACCCTCGGTATGCCACGCAGACCTCCCTCACCCGTACCGCCTGCGCGAGCCCGCGATCGAGTTCACCGCCGTGCCGTTCGTCCACTCGCGCTCGGCGCTGTCGCCGACGCCCTCGAGCGGCTGCAACGACTGTGCGTCCGCACCTCCGGCCTCTCGTCGCTGATCTGACTTTGGCCAGCTCTCTGCTGGGTCGCGGACTCCCCGAGGCCGAGCGAGGTCCTCATCAACGGCCTCCGGCGCGGCGTGCCGCCCAAGCACCGGCACAACCCCAAATTCCGCCCGTCGCTGTCCAAGCTGGCGCTCTACCGACTCTTCAGGGACGTCGCTCTCGCTACGGGCACGCCGACCGTAGAGGCGTGCGTGGCGCTCGCTGTTTTCCACCGGCGCGGTCGACGACACTGACGGAGACGCACTGGCTGCAGGGACTGGACGAGCTACGAAGGATGCAAGCGTCGCGATCCCGACTACGAACGCGCGAGGCAGGCACTCAAAGGACCCGGTGGACCGTTCGAGGGATGGGTTCTCAGCGGGAAGGCGCACGAGCAGTTCGACATCGACGGTGCACCTGCCGCTCCGCCTCCGTTGGATCAAGATGTCGCCTGAGCATCACGCAGACACGTCGGGGCACGCGAGAGGTCTGGTCTATCAGTGCTGAATACAATTGATCTAATCCAACCCCAACAATACTAGACATAGCTCGCGATCTCTACCAACAGCGGGGCGGCGCCGGCACAAGTATAGTGAGGAGCCGTCGCGGTGAACGACAGTCATTAAGCATAGGGTGCGGGAGGTGGGTATCGCGGCGTAGAACACCCTCCTGGTAAGGTAGTGGGGAGGGTGGAGGTGAGGAGTGGCATGCAGGAGGCAGAAGCAGGCAATCCAAGCGTAACATACAGTGAGGGAGAGCCGCAGGGGCGCGCACTGCGCGTAAGCCCCATGTACTCTAGGTCGCGTCGTGTGTCATCAGTGGTCATACATATAGGGTCGTCAGGTCTTCCAGTCGTTCAGTCGTCCAAGACATGGGCAAGAAACCTAGATCGAGTCGCTCTTGACGTAGCCGTTGCCACTGAGCGGCGGGATGGCTTCAACGGGGTCCATGCCGGCAACAATAGGCGAGAGAGCCTTCGGTGAGCTTCCGACGGTCGAGAGTTCGTCGTCACTGAGAGGACCGAAGGTGGGGCTTGACCGCTCAGACCGGGCGTTGACCTCAGCCAGCTCCTTGCGAAGGGCTTCTAACTCCCGCTCAAACCTAGCGAAACGGATTAGCTCGAAATGAGTGAACAAGGCCGCATATACTCACTTGCGGCCGAAGACCTCGATATAGAACCCGCCACCGTTCCATGTGCAGACCGAAAACAAGAGTAGGATGTACGCTGAACTCCAGAACGCACTGTCGTACAACAGGAAGACTGCCGGCAGTTCCGTGATGATCGAGTACACTGCAGAACGGATGTCAGTAACACGTCTCCGGGGCTCAAAGTGGGTACGTACCGAACTGGCCGGCCATGAAGGAGACCTCTCTGCGTTCAGGCGGAACGGCGGCAAGCGCGCGGCCGATGGCACCGCGCTTGTCGTTGAGGAGCCACATGAAGGACGTCATCCGCTGGCCAGACACGACCTTGGCGCGCCGATCAATAAGGACATACTTCCAGTACAGAAGCTGCCAGATAAGGTCTGCATCTCATGTAAGCGATGAACGCATAGCCACGTCGAAGCCACGTACAGATGATGCTGCTCAGGAGAAGCGCGCGGAACGGATCCATATGGGGCACCTCGCGAAGTGCAGGGAACCGTTCGTGTGCATTCGGATAATAGTGGCTATTTCGTTTCGTCAGCCACAGTCGGGTGGTGGGAGGACAACAATGAACGCACCGAATGACAGAGAAAACCAGCGGAGGATAGATGTGGATGAAGAGGGACGTGACCTTGTCCCAATCGTGGAACACGAGGCTATTTCTCCATGTGATGACCGCGCTGGCAAGAGAGCCCATAGAGATACAGTAACAGGCCACGAACAGTGCCGCACTTGTTGGAGTGATCCAGATGAAGATGAGGTCGAGGACGTTGGTGTAGTAGCAGAGGTCGAAGAGGAAGTAGTGCCACGTGCGCTTCTTGTACATGTAGACACGGAGAGGGAGGTAGTAGGCCGCCTGGACGGAGTAGAAGACGTGTATCCATCTGGTTCCCGGGTGATGAGGACATAGTGCAACGCCACAGAAGCAGAAGAAAGAACGCACTCGGGAGCCAGTCCCCACAACAGAGCGGTGATGAGAAGAGACATCACGGCCATGAAGAACGTGACCTTCTCGCGAGTTCGGATGACTTTGGCGGAGTGCCATGTTTGCGTGATTGAGAGCAAACGCTGGGAGACCTAGAAAAGCGGGGCGATCGATACCGGAAAAGAGCAGGACCGCGCGGCGCACGTTCGTACCTTTAGCTTGTAGCGGTGCAGCTCCCGGTCGAGCGCGACATTGGAGACAGGCATGACCTTGAAGACACCATCCTTGAGGACGTCCTTCTTCAGGTTGTTGATTCGCTCTTCGGTCTTGAGCTTGAGGCGGTCGCTGTGCTTCGCGAGCTGCCGCTGGAAGAGGTCAAGGTGGGAGTCGAAATAGGTCTCCATGGTGTCTGCGCATACGCGTGAGTATCCGCGCGGGGGATAAATGAAAAGACGGACCGAGCAGAGTGAAGCCGCTGGCCCAGTCTGAAATCTCATCCTTGACGAAGCGGTCGAATGGAACGGAGAACACGCCCTGGGATGAGTTGCGGCGACTCATGGAGGGCGGAGATGGCGGTTGGGAGGAATCGGGGGTCGCCATGGCTGGCGGGGACTAGAGAGCAAAGCGCGCTCGAGGCGGCGGTGGTGGGAGAGGAGAGGGGACCGTGCGGGGGAGTGAGGCAGATTGCAATTGGCAGCAACGGACGCATGTGCGACGCGTTCAGCGGACGCCTTTTGGAATCACAGGGCCGCCAGCTGCTAGCCACCCGCTGACTCAGCAGGCCACCAATTTCGGCCATCACGTGCGTTTACTCCGCCACGAGGGGCGATTGGCGGACGGGGTGCCGCTGGAGGAGCGGCCGACGCAATCGCCGCGCCGAACAACTTGTTAAGCAGGCCAATTGGGTCGCAGCCCCTCGGCCTTCCCTCTCTTCCCACCACTCACCATGTTCCGCGTCTCCCTCTCAAAGTCCCTGGCCCCCGCTGCCTCCCGCGCGAGCAGGCTCGCCACGCGCCCTGTTATTGCCCGCGCGTATCACGAGAAAGTCATCTCTCACTATGAGCAGCCTAGAAACGTACGCCTCGTCCGGTCTGGACTCCTGCGGTTATCAGATAACTCACCCGCCCCCTTTCCCCGTGTGTTCCTCTCTCCAGGTCGGCTCGCTCCCCAAGAATGACAAGGATGTTGGAACTGGCCTCGTCGGTGCCCCTGCGTACGTCGCCTCATCCTGCTCGCTGTCGTCGCCGAGAGCGCTCCACTAACGCTCTGATGGCCGTCGCCAGCTGCGGCGATGTCATGAAGCTCCAAATTCGCGTCGACGAGAACGGCATCATCTCCGACGTCAAGTTCAAAACCTTTGGCTGTGGCTCGGCCATCGCGTCGTCGTCGTACATGACGGAGCGGGTTAAGGGGCTCTCGTTGGAGGACGCGGAGAAGATTAAAAACACGGAGATCGCTAAGGAGTTGTGCTTGCCCCCCGTCAAGCTCCACTGCTCGAGTGAGTACCCTCTCGGTTTTCCTGACTCACCATGCGTCTAACGAGCGACCAGTGCTCGCCGAGGACGCCATTCGCTCGGCCATTCGCGACTACCGCAAAAAGCGGAGCACGTCGGCCAACCCGAAAAAGGCTGGTTTCATCGACGTGTCACAAAGCGCGGCCACCGGCGAGACTGTCGCCACCGCGCATCCACCATCGTCGTAGTCCGGCAATAGTCGGTCGACTCGGTCTTTGTGCTCGTTGCTTTCTCATGTATTACTACCCCGTTTGCACCCGCGTTACCGTACTATCGTAGCAATATAAGTACTAGATAAACTGGATCTTCGCGTTCTCCATCCAGCTACAACGGAGCAGACGAGGGGCCAAGCTTCAAGCACGAAAGAGTACTGACAGCGAATCTGAGGAAAGAGACAGACATCCACACCTAAGATGTACCCGACGACGGGGTTAAGAATGCCGCCGATCTGAGAATCACTCGAAGGCCCTCTTGGACCTAGACTCGTTTGTCTGATCATCCCAACAAAGCAAGTCGGTCATGTACAAGCAGGTAGAGCCCGTCCTCCGCCAATCAGGGGATAGAATACCATGCACAGCCAAAGCAATACACTTCTCACCACACCGAGTCAGATCTACTTGCTGCCCTTCTGACCGACGAACGAGAACGTGCCGTTCGAGAACCAACGCTCGTTGGCCTCCTTCACGCGTGCCGCGGCCGCAGCCTTGTTGGTCAGCTCGAAGCCTGTCACATGCGGGTGTCAAGTGAGTACAACTCCAGCACGCGACAAGTCAGACAACACACCTTGCACAGGGGTCACCGTCAACGAGGTCGCCGTCCCTGACGTCGATGCGCCGCCGCCTTGCGCTGCCCTGGTGAGCGTGGCCATCCGCAGTTTGTTGGCCTTCGACAGCTTCGCTGGTGGTACGTAAAGGAGGCCCTGGCGTCAGCGAAACGGGCCACAGGAAGCCTGCCCGCAGATCTGATACCAATCCCGCGGAGAAGTGATGCGAGTGGAAGAAAGGACGCACCTCGACTCTTGGCCTCGCCGACACCTGCCCGCACCTTGCCGGTGCCAATCATGCCGAGGCCCTTGGTCTGGTCGAACGCGCCAACTTCCTCCTCGGCCTCGCCGAACGCCATGCGGTTCTGCAGCTTGCGGAGCTCCGTCGACGCGTACGCCTCCTTGGCTTTGCGCGCGCTACGTGGGCGGCGGTTGAGCGGAGAAGGGGAAAGGGGTAGCGACGGGGACGACTTGCCGTTTACCACCACGACGCTTCTTCGGGCCGTCGTTCGGGATGGGAAGCGCTTTGGTGATCTTGGACGGGGGTGGGGCGGCGAGACGGTCGATGTGCTTCTCAATCTTGTCTCGCAGCTGTTCGCCGTACGAGCCTGCAGAACACGATCAAGCTGTATACGCGCAGATATGCAAGGACTTTGCTCACCGTCCCTGCGAGATCTCTCGAGGTCCATGCGGGCGGCCAATGTGCACTTCGCGCCGACGGTGCGCTGGACCTTCATACGGTACTCGGGTGGTGTGCCTTGAACGATATCAGACTGAAAGACGAAGCCGGTATGCCTCCGTTGCGTGACTGACGAGAACCCGGCGGCGATCTTCTTCTGCGCACCAAGAAGCTGAAAATGACCGTCAGCGGGCTGAAGGGACAGATACAGAACGCACTCACGTAGACATTACACGACGGCATTTTGGCGACACCTGACAAACCGCCGGCGACACCGAGCAGTTTCGCGGCTGTGGTGGTCCCAACAATAGCGGATAGGTTGGGTGCAAGCATATTCATTCGTGAGCTGACGTACATGAAGATCTGTACATTCGTGTAAGCCCCTGGTGGAATACAGAAACACATAGCTGGAGCTCACCTTCTTTCGTGCCTCCTCTAGACGGTCGGCAAGGTCGCATGCTCGTTGTACGGCCTCCCATTCCGCGTCCGACAGAGGTTGTCCAGCGGTCGTAGTGGCGGTCACTAGTACACTCATAATGATGGCGGGAGGAAGGACACCTTGCAAGTCGACTTTCGTGGGATCTTCAGCGTTACCAAGGGCACGCACCGAACGAATGTACATGGCGGGCTCCGCAACGAGCTGTTCCAGTTCCGGGAATTTTGGAGCATAATGATCCCGAATGAACTGGTAACAAGTGAGAATCCATATGTGCGATAAGAAGCAAGTTCGCGCACCTTGTGGACCACCATGATTTCATTGTCAACATCCACGGAAAGGTTATTCGCTTGAACGATGAGATTGTACTCGGGATTCGAGTGCGTAGGCATCGCCATCTGCTCCGCAGTGCTTGGGCTATTCTCGTACTTCTCAATCTCCTGTAGGGAGCTGAATTTATGCGCTTGTATATGCACGTAACGCGTACGCACCTTCAGAATATCGTTCATCCTCTTGCTTCCTTCTAGCCGTGCCACTTTCCGCACATCCTCCACCGCGCCGAGCTCCATACGCTGAACCTCTTCCGCGTCGAGCTCTTCCGCTGGCTTGACACCTCCATCCAGCACTAGGCTGCCAACCTTTTCGTTACCGCCTTCCTCGTCGCCTTCGCCTTCGGACATTTCGTCGTCGGAGCCCGATGCTTTGCGCTTCACTCCGGCGGAGACCGACGCGCTTGCCTCTGGTTGTGGCTCTTCCTCATACTGATCTTCGTCTCCAGAAAGGCCGTCAAGGTCGGCAAGGAGTTCGTCGGCAAGCGAGCTCATGGCAAGTGAGGGGGAGAGACAGGAGAAGATGCCGCTCGACGTTTCGCGCGTGCCGTACGGGAGACAAGCGCTGATGTCCACCTTCCTTGAATGGTAGTGCGGGAACCTCGGACGAATTTCTGCCTGTCGATGGACTGTGGACTGTGGACGACGTGCCCGGCGATACATTCAAAAGGCTCATCGAACAAAGTATCGAATTGTCATTTTTGCAATTTGCAAAGGATGCTCATGCGGCACAGAGCTGGCAGAGGGGAGACAGTCGACCCGCTGTAAGACGTCGTCCAGACGATCTGCGGCATGAATGGTCCATGGGGAGCGACATGTGCTGACTACCGGAATCAAAGACGAGACGACGGCGGAGATGAGATTCGTCCACAAAAGGCGTGGCTCGGCGGATGGACTGTACAGTTGAAGAGGACAAGTTACGGGCGTCTGTCCGGGGTGGCGGCCCACGTGCGGCACGTGCGAGCTGTGAAGCACGGCCGGGCGTGCGAGACAACCCATCCTGCCTCCCTCCTTCCGCTCCTCATCGTCCCGACCGACGATGCTCCATATCCCTTCCCCGTCCCCCTCTTACATCCTCACAACCAGTCGTCGATCTTTCGCACATCAAGTGAAGCAACCAAAGGTACCTTGGGGAGGATCACCCAAGTTACAGCTCGGTTGGCCTCACCCCTGGAAGGTTACCTTCTGGGTTGCGTATATGCGCACTTATATTGCGCACTCTGTGCTGGCTTTTTATGGTTGCACGGTAGTATGTATCTCTCATTGTGACTATCAAGAACTGGTGATAGGACCAGGTGGGTCAAGGGAAAGGATGAGCCCTCGATTTTCGCAGGCCCTGGTCAGCCCCCTTCCTCTCACTTTCTCCGCTGCAAGTCACTCACCTCCTTTTCATATATGTTCAGGTGTTGGCTCATGCCTTTCTGTTAGTCCCGACTAGCGGTCACTCACTCGATGACTGGGGGTGTCGATGTGCCACCTACGCGTCATCCGCCGTTGTGCTGCGCGCCTTTCAAGTTCACCGATATCGATCCCTGCTTGCATTCAACTGTACAGTTGTAGATGTCGAGCGGAGTGTCTCAAGGGGTCGTATTTTACACAGCGCAACGCTGTCTTCACTGGAGCGTAGTAAGATGAATTGTGAGTATAGACTCTGCGCTGTCATCGAATCCTCATCACGCTGACCTCCCTTCTTTGCAGATTCACAGCGATGTATTCTTTACCCTTTTACACTTCGTCTTCCCTGTGTCTTCCACCCACTCAGCATCAAAGGGCCGTCCCCAGATGCCTTCCAAAAGCGGTAAAAGCGTGATTGTAAGTGGTGCTTATGTAAGCGACGAAAGTGGCTCTCGCGCGCCCGCCCATGCCTCGGCCCGCCACCATCCATCGGCCTCACAACAGTGAGGCGCCGTTCCCGCCCCATCCACCCTCCAAGCCACTCTCATCTACGGGCCTCCACCTCCCCTACTCCATGACATGCCTCGGGCAACGCATCCGGGTCCCGCTGCTCTCCGCAACCGCAACAGGGTCACCAATAAGACACGCCTCAAGGTCATCAAAGATACTATCGAAGCGGACTCGATTGTACTCGATGAGGACGAGGAGAAGGCCAGGGTCGTTTCTACAGCCGGCGTGGACGCCGAGGATGCCAACGTACGTGTCGATTGCGCCCTAGAGCTCGTTGTTTGCGCCGTTGTTGGAGGGGCTAGTGTGGCGTCGTCTCATTGGCTGCAACCGTGGGAGTTTTATCCCGTGGAACGCTGACTCATCTTTTCCCGCTTACTCATTTAGGAGCATCACCTGCAAGCGGTCTTATCCGCAGCCGCGTCTCGGCATCAGGCCTTGCGCGCGACGAGGGCGGGCGAGAAGGACCCTGCGCCCGCCGCCTACATCCCGACGCCTGATAGTACCGGTATAGTGCACAACTATGCTGATCTTCATGTCGCGGGTCGCTGGAAGGAACCACATGGATATGTCAAGTACTCCGAGACCGTCGAGGAGGCGACTTCGTTTGCGCTTGCGAATGGGTTCATCTACTATATGGACGAGCGCGACAAGGAGTGGCTAGACAAGAACAATGAACAAGCGCGTGGGGAAGGCAGTAGCTCCGCAAGCACAGTGTCTGGCACACGCTCCGCTCGAAGCGCGAAAGCGAAAGGCAAGGAACCGGATATCGTCCAGCCTATATCGATCTCAGAAAACGAGTTCGAGCTTGTCATGTCCATCCTCGAGAAGGTCACGCACGAGAAGACCGAGTTCTTGCACCACGTAAGTTCGTCGAGCGACGGGCCCTCGAGCGCGCTATTGACGCGTCCCCAGGGCCTGCAACAGGGCGCCCCCTTCCCGCCATTCTCGGAGTATCAAGACACATTCGCCACTCCCCTTCCTCCTGATATGTTTGCATGTTATTCTGCGCCTAGCTGGATTCCTGCTCCGGCCCAGATGCTCCGCTTTGCCCGCCTAGTATATCCTTACTGGCGAGAACGGCGAATCGAGCGTGGCGGGCACCGGATCATCCCTGCCGTTAATGTAAGTTGTTTCAATGTTGTTGTGCGACTGTCGCTCACAGTACGTCCCTACAGCTCGACGAAAGCGACACGAAGAACGAGTCATATATCTGTTTCCGGCGTCGCGAGATCAAGGCGGTTCGCAAGACTCGCGCCTCTCAAACATCGTTCTCCGATCGAATGGTTCGGCTGCAAAGCGAACTGTCCATGGCGCTGGACCTCGTACAGATGGTACAACAGAGAGAAACGTTGAAGCACGAGTCGGAGTCCCACAACAGCATTGTCTGGGCGAAGCGGAGATCGCTCGCAGATCTCAAACGCGCGCAGCCGTCACTTGGTGCTAAGGACGACGAGGAGCTCTTCTGGGAGAAAGACAAGGAGAGGCCACCAAAGAAGAAGGTAGACACGAGGTGTGTCTACATGTCTCTTCCACGTCGCTTCCTCTCTAACAGTAGCGTCTTGGTAGTAAAAAACCAGGCATCTCGGTCAAACAACCTCCAGAAACTGGGTCTCCTGTTCCTGCCCCGACACCTCTCATCCGACCCAAGGACCGACAGGCTGCCATTCAAGCCGCCGTCGACCACGAAGTGTCCCGTTTCAAAGATTCCAAGTGGGAGGATGTTAGCGACGTAAGCTTCTCTAATCTAATAAGGCTCTGCGCGTTGGTACTGATGCAAGGATCTACCAGAACCCTTACCTTTCCCCATTCACCCCATACGGTTGCCGACTATTCAAGCCTATTCCCGCACGTCCAACACAGTCGATGTCAACTGTTGACGAAGACCGGCTTGCGCCGGCAAAGCCTCGCTTTGCTCGTCTCAGGAGCGCCCGCGGCCGTGGACGGCTCATGCTGGACCGTCGCATCAACGCAACATTAAGGGCAGCGCGCTTTGACGACGAAGAGGGCAAGGACCGGGTCCAGCGACTTCAAGAGCGGTTCAGATATGACGATGATGATGGGGCGCACCTTGGAAAGGTGGGGCCTGATGAGGTCGACCGCAAGTTCGTGGATGAGCGCCAGCCAAGGTCAGTGTGTCCCGGAACAAACATTCGCGAGTTTGTCTGACATCTCTCACAAGCCATTTGCTGTTTTCGATGGGACTTCTTCAAGGCGACGATTTCAATCGACTGCAGACAGACCCAGTTCTCAGACTGTCTTCAGGAGAGCACAAGGCGTATTCGATCGGCCCCACTCCTCTCGTCATGAAACAGCCCCTGCCACAAATGCGCCAACCGACTACACCCACCGTGCCGTCTATCAGCTCTGGTGGCATGTCTCAGCCTGGACCGAGCGGAACCAGTGGAACGCCCATCTCGCAACCCACTGTCGTGAAGAAGCTTCCACAGTCCAACGGCCAAGTGCTTCGGATCTCGAACGGCCGTGTGCTTTCTGGTGGACATGCTCCCCAATCCCCTCATACTAGTCCCCCATCCACCGCCACTTCGACCACATTTCCCGACGTTCATATCACACCTGCCAAGACCGCCGACCCGGATGTCCAGATGACCGACGCCAACCCCACCAATGTCCCAGCACCCCCCACTACTCCCTCTCTTCCTATGCCATCACCTTCACCCGTGTCCGCGAAGACTGTGATGTCGACAGCCGCAGTCAACATACACAACCTGCAGAACGGTTATCCCATGTCCGTCAACGGCTACCCGATCCAGAAGAACGGTTACATCCATCCGAACGCGCGGCACAACGGCCTCAGTCTGCAACAAATGCAGTCGATAGCGACGATGCTCCCCGACAACAACGTTAACATCGCTCTGCGGCAACCTGGGGCGTACATAATACCGAACGGCGCACCCTACCCTATGCAAATGGCCGGCGGTCGTCCCGTCCCGTGGCCGATGACGGGTCAGCAGTCTCCTCCGAACGTTCCCAATGGTGTTGCCGTGGACGGCAGCAGCGTGCAAGGACAAGCAGGCTCTCCAGTACGTGCACCCTCCGCAAGCGGTATGCGCGCGCCCCAGCGCGCCCCGATGGTGAACGGCAACCCCGCGCTGGTGGCACCCGCGAACGCGCACATCGCCGCGCGGCTCGCACCGCACTCGCCCTCCCCCCATATGCTCAGCCCCAACATGGCGGCGTCGCAGGTGAACGTGCACAGCTCGCCACCACGCGCGCCGCAATCCGCCATCCCGACACCGTCACCGTCGATGCAGTCGAGGCAGCTTGTGAGTGGATCCGGGGCGGCAGGGTATTGATCTGTCACGGGTTCTCTATGCTTTGGACTCTCGTGTACCTTATTCTCTCTCTACTTAACCGATCCTCGTCGTACGTTCCTCATGCAGTCTTGTTTCTATCATGTATTCTTATGTTGCATGGATCCCCTCTCTCTTCTTCACGCCTTAATCACGCCGAATATGCACCGTTGGCTGTACCAAATCCGTGTGTGTAACAACAAGAGATGTTTGATGTCTGATTGCGAGAGAAATCAAGTTCGTCATCTCAGCATGAACGAGCTCGAGATCCGGCGCGCTCAGCTGATGCGGGGTAGCGCCATGTTCCGGCCACGCGAGCCTCAACCCCTCCTCCTCCGTCTATATTCTTCTCCCTCTCTACATCTCTTTCGAACCACGACTGTTGTCTAACGGCACACTTAGAACAGCACTTTTCCAAAGATGCGCTCTGCAGCGCGCTCCCTCCGACTCGGACAGCTGCCCCGCACGGTCGCGTCCGGATCCGTGTCCCGGAGAGCGTACCACCCCGCGGTCCTGCCCTCGCTCATCTCGACCACCTTACCGGAGTTCAAGGCCAAGGCGGAGTCCATGGACGCGCTCGTGCACGACCTCGAGACGAAGCTCGCGGCGGTGCGGCAGGGCGGGGGGCCGAAGGCGCAAGAGCGCATGCGGAGCAAGGGGAAGAAGCTGCCCAGGGAAAGGTGAGCCCGCACTGCTTCGCCCCCCGAGAGCTTTGCGTGCTGTCAAGGGAAGCGGAGCTGACGCGGCACGGGTTACGGGGACACTGCAGGCTCGCGCTGCTGCTCGACCCGCACACGCCGTTCCTCGAGCTCTCGTCGCTCGCGGCACACGAGGTGTACGGGGCGGACTCCGTGCCTGCCGCGGGGATCATCACGGGCATTGGGAGGATAGCGGGCAGGGAGTGCGTGGTGGTCGTGAACGACGCGACGGTCAAGGGCGGGTCGTATTACCCTTTGACGGTGAGTGTATGCATTGTTAGTGTGGACGCTCGCGCTGACGGGTGGTTGCAGGTCAAGAAGCACCTTCGTGCGCAAGAGATTGCACGAGAGCACGGCCTGCCTTGCGTGTATGTTGGTACGTCAGGTCAACTACATTGGTGCACCCACTGCTGACCAGTGCTGCAGTCGAATCCGGCGGAGCGGCACTTCCGCACCAGGCGAATGTATACATCCCGATCCGCTCCTCTCTGTGACACGAGCTCACGTCTTTGCTGCAGGTCTTTCCAGACAAAGACCATTTCGGGCGTATCTTCTACAACATGGCGCAAATGTCTGCTCTAGGCATTCCCCAGATCGCCATTGTGCACGGTATTTCAGTCGCAGGTGCGTCATGCGCGGTGCTTCCTCTGCTTCCGGTGTGGTTGAACATCTTGGGTGCAGGCGGCGCATACGTTCCTGCGATGGCGGACGAGAACATCATTGTGCGGGAGCAAGGACGCATTTTCTTGGCTGGACCGCCCTTGGTGAAGGCGGCGACTGGCGAGGAAGTCGATGAGGAGACTCTCGGTGGAGGTCTCATGCACTCCTCCGAGAGCGGCGTTACAGACCACCTCGCCCGGGATGACGAGCATGCTATCGCTATTGCACGAGGTATTGTCGGAGATCTGGGCAAGGCCGGGTCACGAGAGGTCCCAGTGGGTACTACGCTGGCCCGTAGTGGAATGTTGGCTCACCTGCTTATGAAGCCCCCAGCTGTTCCCGAGAACCCGTTATACCCAGCACACGAGCTACATGGGATCGTCGGCACCGACCTTCGACAAGCATTCGACATGCGAGACGTAATTGCACGCATTGTGGACGGTAGCCGGTTCCGTGAATTCAAGAAGGAGTACGGGCAGACGATTGTTACCGTAAGCTCGTTCGCCAGCTTGGTGCATGTGCAGGCGTCCTGACGGTCTCTCCAGGGCTTCGCAAACATCCACGGGTACCCTGTCGGGATCGTCGCAAACAACGGCATCCTCTTCTCTCAGTCTGCGCTGAAAGCAACACATTTTATCGAGCTGTGCTCGCAACGCCAAGTTCCACTCCTCTTCCTCGTCAACGTCACCGGATACATGGTCGGCTCCAAGGCGGAGCGCGGTGGGATCGCCAAGGACGGAGCGAAGATGGTCCGTGCCGTCGCGTGTGCGGACGTACCTAAACTCACCGTCGTCGTCGGCGGGAGCTACGGCGCGGGAAACTACGGCATGTGCGGACGCGCATATAGTCCGAGGTTCCTGTGGATGTGGCCGGTACGCCAGTTCTGGTATCGAGTCCGTCGACCGGTCCGCTGACTCTCTGCGCCTGCAGAACGCGAAAGTGTCCGTCATGGGCCCCGGCCAGCTCTCGCAGGTGATGGCGACCGTGTCGAAGGACCCGACGAAGCACAGCACGCTCAAGGACGAGATCGAGGAGCAGTCGACCGCGTACTACGCCTCGGCGCGCCTGTGGGACGACGGGATCATCCGCCCCGTGGACACGCGCGACACCCTCGGCCTCGCGCTCGCGCTGGCCGCACGGGAGCGGAACCCGTCTGGGTCTGCAGGCCGGCTGGGAGCGACGACATGGGACGGCGACGGGAAGGGCTTCGGGGTATTCAGAATGTAGATGGATTGTATATTATTTTAGTTGGCCGACGGACGGACGGACGGACGGACGGACGGACAGGTGTACACTACACTACCACATATGGTCTGCGGCAGCATCGGACAGACCTTCCAAGCTTCAGACATCCGTCCTTGCTGTCCCTTCCGTTTGACCAATATTTCCCTAGTTTCGTCGCCTCTGCCTCTTGCGCTGCTTCCGCGTCGTCGCCGGCGCCGTCGAGGGCCCAGCGTCGTCAGGGTCGGAGTCGTCACGCATCTCGCCGTCGGAGAGGTCATCCGCCTCGTCGACGTCCATGCCTTCACCCTCGTCCTCGTCCTCCGGCGCGCGCTTGCGCGAGGCGAGCGCGGCGGCGATCGACGGCGCGACGGGCCGCCCCGAGCGCGGGATGCCCTCGGCGCCGTCGGGCGGGCCGAGCACGGGCGCGGTCCACACGTTCAGCTTGCCGTCTTCGCCGCCGGTGAGGAGGATCCCGGCCTGTCGTTCGTCGGAGAGAGCGGTGAGCGGGCGGGGCGAGGGCGGGAGAAGGGCGGACGTACGGTCTCGTCCCAGTGCACGGCGCGGACGACGCCGGCGTGCGCGTGCGTCCACGTCCGGTGCAGCAGCCATGGGTCGTCGAACGTCGGGTGGGAGACGAGCGAGATGTGGCCCCTGCGCGCGGGTGGGGGCGGGGTGGGGGTAAGAGGGCCGCAGCAGACGGGCGGAGGGAGGAGGGAGGGGACGCAACTCGTTCGAGCCGACGAAGACGCAGAGCGCGTTGTCCGCGTTCGGCGCGCCGGCGAGCGCGCGCGAGGAGATGTGGCAGCCGACGAGGTAGTCGGTCACCCAGCTGAGCTCCTCGCGGTGCACCGACGGCTGGCGGATGTCGGTGTCCTGCAGGCGGTCGAGCTGCGGGTTGCGTCGTCCGCGCGGGACGCGGTGGGTCCGGAAAGGGAAAGCGGGCCGTCAGCATCAAGTTCGCAAATATAGACGCAAGGCACGATGGCGCGAGGCACGACGTAACGCAATTGTGCAGCACTTTGCGTGTGCGGAACGACGGGGGCTGGTCCGATCGGTGGCAGCGCGGACACAAGCGGCGCGGGTGTGGCCCTCGTCCTTGCACACACCCAACCAACCGACTGCGGCGCCACGCATGCACCGATAACGACGCGTGCCGCTGTCGACGTCTACGATAGCAGCGGCAGCGGCATTACCGGGGGCATGAAGGGGGCCCAGCCCAGGGACGACGACCGTCGACGGATCCAACGAGACCACGCACCTCGCTCGACCAGACGCTGAACGTCTCCATGTCGCTCGCGGCCCACACGCCCGCGGCGCCGGTGCGGTCGTGCACCCAGCCGGCCTGGGCGACGGAGCAGCCCCAGTTGCCGACGTGCACCCCCGCCTCGTCCTCGTCCGCCTCCGCCGCGTCGGACGTGCACAGCAGCCCGTCCGAGGACGCGGAGAGGAGCGTGCGCGGGGTGAGCCCGGGCGCGTGCGCCGCGTGCGGCGGCGGGCGGTAGAAGTGCAGCGCGGTGATGTCGTCCGAGTGCGTCGAGGCGTGCGTCCGCAGCGGCGCGGCCGGGTTCCGCGGGTCCCTAGAGCGGAGGACGGGGGGAGAGCGGATCGGGTGAGCGAGGCACGATCTGGCGGGGACGGGGAGAGGGTGCGGCTGTGCCGTTCGTGCCCTGGCCAGGGACGGGGAGAGGGTTTTTGAGTGCGCACTTGCGCACGAGATACGCCCCTACGGACAACAACCCATTGGGCTCGAAACATATCGTAAGTTGGTCTACGACGAGCTCAGCCGGGAGGCAGCATTTCGCTGTGAAATACTCCGCCTAATTGGCAATCCTGTAACGCATCTACTTATGCATCACAGGTGCCAGAACAACCGCGGATGATCCATGGCGGTGCATATATTCTCATAATGCACAGCCAGATGATCACTGGGTGCTCAACTGATGAAAAGTGCCACATCGCGTCCGTGCAGATTGTCGCGTGTAGTTCACACGTGTGCCTCCGGCAAAGTGTGGCGCAGCAGGCCGTGTCCCGGTCTCGCGATGGAGGCGGCGACAAACAAGTGAGAAGAGAATCTCACCAGTACAGAATCGACGCGTCGTCGCCCTTGAGGTCAGTGCCGGCAGCGATTGTCAATCCGTCCGAGGAGACGTCGCACGAGAGCAGCGCGCGGGGTGTGCCGGCGGTCGATGCGGTCACTGTCCGGGTAGCGGAAGACGACACCGGTGGGGAGACGCAGGCGGCGGGCGGACGAGCGAGGGAAGAAAGCGTTGTATTCTCATTTGAGCGGTAGGTACATCGCGGCGCAAGAACCGGGACGGGGGCTCACAACGGAGAGCGGCGGTGGCGGCACGCTCGTCCCACACACGGACACAGCCGTCCTTGGAGGCGGAGACGAGGGCCTGGGGAGCGGAGCCTGCGACGGTGGGCACGGATCTGAGTGCGGTTATCGGGGCTTCGGGCTCAGAGAGGGAGAGGACGAGGCGGAGGCGTTCCTTGTCGAAGATGTGGACGGCATTGGACGGGGCGGAGGCGGCGGCAGCGTAGAAGGAGGGGAGCGATGCGATGGCGAGGACGTAGGACTTGGCGGGGAGCTGCGCGGTCTTGATGGGCGAGCCGGACGCACGGAAGGAGGGCGCGGGGACGAGGGTGGCCATCGTGAGCGGAGGAGGAGAGGCTGGGCCAAGAGCGCCCGTGAAATTGCGCTGCTGATGGGCGCGCTGACATAAGGGGCGACGGGCGTCTGAGGGGACCTAGAGGTGGCGACGGGGCCGGGTTGTGTTCCTCATCTCTCCTCCCGCCCTCAGGCCTCATCCCCGCCACCGTCGTCGTCGCCTTTGCTGTCCACGACGCCCGCCCGCCGCACGCCCCGGCCCACTCTCTTTTCCACCACACTCTTTTTGGCCTCGCCCCGTACTGTCCGTCGCCCGCCCGGCAAGACACCGTCAGTTCCGCAAAATCTCCACTAGCTTTCCTCCTTCGCCTTCTCTGACGTGCCATATTAATACTCTCTCCGAGTATGCGTCGCTCTCGTGAGTCCCCTGCTCGCCATCCATGTCGCGCCGCAGGAGAACCCGGCCGCACCATGTCCCTCTCCTCTCCGTCCACACCCCATGCTCACCCACCCTCACAGCCCCTCGTCTTAACCGCTTGCCCCAGAGGCTCGACTACACCCTTATTCCCGCACCCCTCGGTCAGTACTTGCGCTCGGTTTCAGCCACTGCGCCTGGACTCATCCCACTTTCGCCCAGACCTCAACAAGCCCATCGTAGACGAAAAGGCTGATCTCCCGGCCATCATCGTCACCCCTTCGTCCCCGGTGTTCGAGAGCGAGTTCTTCATTGCCTTCCTTGCCCCTCCCCCCAGCCCGACCTTCTCCCAGCGGCTGGTCGCTTTGGTCCCCTCCTTCCCCTCCCGCCTGCCGTCCCAGATCCAGCTCCCCGCGTCCCCCTTCAAGGCCGCCTTTGATGACCGCACTGGCTTCTCTCTCCGAGGCCGCATCCGCACGATCATCCTCCTCTTCGTGCTCCTCTTCATCATGGCCTCCCACGTTGTGATGCACCGCATTGCGACGAGCCACCCCCACCTGGAATTCGGCATGGCCCCCGATCACGACATAGACTTCACCACCCTGTCCCGTCCCGCCGCCGACATGGACATGTTCGGCGCACGCCTCGACGCTCAGGACGCGCAAGACGAACCCGACACCGCCGGCTGGTTCAACCTCCGCGCGATGTGGGCCCCGGTCCCTGTGACCGTCTCGCGCTTCGTCGTCGAAGAGGTCCCCGCCCCTGCGCTTGTAAACGGCCATGATAACGACACGCCCGATGTTCCGCCTTCACCCCTCGTCGCCGCATAGGCGTCGGCCCCAGGGTCGCGCATACATCACCCCGTTCATGTCACGCTTTGTCCAGTCCACGATGTCGTCTTGTCGTGTACGTTGCTCGCATTACCACCACCACCACCGGAAGGAACCTCCCCATCTGCGACCTCTCCCACCAAACGTCGGGCTCCAGCGGGTGTTGGGCGGGGAATCGGCGGCCAAGAACCCGGACCCTCGTCCGCCGCCCTGTGCGCACCGCACCGCGCGTGCCGAAGCAGCCCGCTGCCGCGCACACACGCGGTCCAGCGCGCTTCGGCCGCGCGATCCGTGGTGCTCCTCAATTCACCGCCGCCTCCCACATCGCTATCCGCACACCCACATCTCGCTCTAGCTCTCCCACTCCTCGCTTGGTTTACGCCTGTCTCCCTCATCCGCGTTCCCCCTCGTCCGTCTCCTGCTGTCCGGTGTCTGGTTTCTGGTTTATATATCGTATACGCCGCATATTACTCGTGCCCCCGTTTGTGCATACCCCGGATGCCCCCCGGTGTGCCGTGGCTCCGGACCTTGCGCTGGGCCTCCCTCGAGGCCCGCCGAGGAGATGCGCGGAGTGAGATCATGATGGACTGTGCCTTCGATCGACGCGTTGGTGCACCGCGACCCGAGCGTCTTGCGGCAGTCGTCATGCGCGACGGCGAGCCTGCTTGAACGATAAACCTCTGAAGATTGCGGTGGGCACTCGATGGTCCCCGCACGCACCAAGTCGTCGTAGAATCAGCACGCACCAGCTGAGAGCACACCGGATGCGTTCTGCAGCGGTGACGTCTAGCTCGTTTCGGGCCCGATCCAACGATCGCGCACTGTCGTCTTCAGTCTCGATCAGGATCGACGGACTGCACAGGCACACCGTGCTCGATGTCTGAGCTGTGTCATTCGGAGGAATGGTGCAGATCGCTACGCGCGCGCCTTGGAGGAGTGCCCCTGTTGCGTCCGCGAGAACCTTTGATCTTGACCGGTTGACCGGTGACCTCGAAGCCAGTGCGCCAGACTCCGCGGACCGCGGACGCTGTGTCCGCACGCGTCGCGGAGAACGAGGTGGGTCCGCGGGCGCAGCAAGCATAGTTGGCGACGCGTACTCGAGTCGGCACGCGCGAAGGTCGAGAATTTGAAAGATATGCAGAGGCTCAAACGTCCAGCGTCGGACACGCAAAGTCGTAGCGGCGGAGGTTGGGGGCCAATTTGCACTCGGAGACCGATGACTCGGCCGATGAGCGAGGTATTTAGCCTCACCGACGGCGACGTCCCTGCAGTTCACGACACTAGTCCTTCGAAACTTCAGCTTCTGCGACCCCGCACATACTCGAGCTCTCCTCCACCTCCGTATTCGATCCACCCATCCACCCCGCGCGCTCAACATGACCCACCTCGTGATCGCCGGTGTGACCGGCGTAGGTGAGCCCCTCGCCGCCGTCCCAATCCGAATCCGGACTAACCACCCATCCATCCCCCCCCTCCCCCCCTCCCCTCCCCCCCTCCCCTCCCTCCCTCCTCTTGCAGCCGGCCTCGCCACCTACCGCGCCGCGCTCGCCGACCCCGCCGTCTCCCGCATCACGCTGCTCACCCGCCGCGTGCTCCCCGACTGGATCGCCGCCTCCGCCTCCGCCTCTTCCTCGAGCTCTTCTTCCCCTTCTTCCCCTTCTTCCCCTCCTCCCGCCTCTCCCTCCGCACCCCCGGCACTCCCCGAGACCGAGGTCGTAATCCACCCCGACTTCGGCACGTGGCCGCCCGCGCTCGCCGCGCGCCTCGCCGCCGCGGACGCGCTCGTCTGGGCCGTCGGCGTGCCCGTGTGGAGCGCGCCGCGCGCCGCGTACGAGGCGCTCATGGTCGCCTGCCCGCTCGCCGCCGCGCGCGCGATCCGCGACGCCCGCGGCGAGGGCGAGGGTGAGGGCGAAGGGGAGAGGAGGAGGAGGCTGTTCCGGTTCGTGTACCTCAGCGGGCTCAACGCGGACCCGACGGGCCGGTCGATGCAGTACTCCGCGCAGGTCAAGGTGCACATGCCTCCATCTCTCGCGCGTGGATTCCGGAGGGCTGACGAGCGAGCGATCGGGCGCAGGGACGCGTCGAGCGCGAGCTCGCCGAGATCTGCGGCTCGACGGCGGGGGCGGCGGGGATGCGCGCGGCCGCCGTCCGCCCCGGGTACTTCTTCCCGCCCAAGGAGCACGCGGAGGCGCGGGCGCGGCAGCGCGGGGTGCTCGCGCGGGCACTGGACACCGTGCAGACGCCGCTGCTGTCGGCGGTCGCGCCGGGGATCTACACGCCGCTGGAGGTGCTCGCGCGGTTCGTCGTCGAGCTCGGCAAGGGGCGCTGGCCCGAGCGCACGGTGTTCCCGAACGTGGAGATGAGGGCGCTGATGGAGGACGGCGCTGCGGCGTGACGGGGCCGGGTGTGGGGTGGTAGCACATATACTGAACACTAAATTACGTCTACTAGGTCGTGGGATCGTGGTCCGAGTAGAGACATGTGTAGGGAGAGAGAATAGAGTAGGGACATACCACAACAACAGCAACAGCAACAACAGCGGAGGCTCTTCTCTTTCATCGCATTATGAACACGCACTGCGCACCATCCTCACGCGAACGGATCGACACTGCTCGCGCGACTCGTCCCTGGGCGCGCCGGGCCTGCGGGGGACGACTGCGTCCGGTCGCGCACCCGGCTCGGTTCGCGTGACGCCGCGGCGGACGCCGCAGTGGACGCCGTCGCACCGTACCGCCGCGCGGACGACGCTGGGGTCGCCCACCCCCCGAACTCGCTGTCGAGCCAATTGACCGCGCGCCGGCGGCTGAGCGACTCGGGCGTCGTCGCCGGCGCCGGCACGCCGGGGTCGCGCTCCGGGTCGTGCAGCGGGCGGAAGAGCTCCTCCTGTGGGGAGGAGCCGATCAGGAGCACGCGCTGCAATAAGAGAATCGAAGCACTGTCAGGTCGGGTGGAGAGGCGCGAACGAAGGCGGCACGGCAGACCTGGGCGGGCGAGAAGCCGTACAGGCTCACGACGCTCTTTCGGGTGCGAATGACTGGCATCTCCTGAGACCCGGCTTCGGGAATGACGAGCGGCGGGCGTCGACGGGCAGCGCTGCCAACTCGAGCGCGTGCGACGGCGGGACCGGTTCCGTCTGCCGCTATTACAGAGATGGGCGATCGCGATTTGGGCCGAAGCGTGTGCGTGTCGTAGGTGTCGTCTCCCTCGTCCTCTTCGTCCACATTTTCGTGATGTGGAGGCGGAGCGGGAGCCCATGCGATGAGGAACACGCCTGCGAAGGTGGCGCCGCATCCGTAGAGGAAAGTAACCATCTGGTGGAAAGTCGCCTTCTTGAAATCGCCGTAGAGCAAGGCAGAGCCGACGATAGCGGAGAGATTGAAGAGAACAAACTGTGTGGGGACAACAAGCTGAGGCGCAACGGGTGAGATAAGGGCAGGAGTAGGAACCAAAATGGTGTCCTCACTTTGCTGTCGAAACGCATCAGGGCTCGGTTGAGGTACTTGATCTGTCCCACACCCGTTCCAACGAGGATCTATGCCGCTTTAAGCAAACAGCGAGTTGTGAGTGCGTAATACTCACGGCAACGGTCGGATAGGTGATCCATTCGGTGAAAATCTGGAGCCATTCCAAGGTCAACAGGGTAGAGAATGCCTTGGTGGAAAGCACGGTGAAGCCGCCTGTGGAGGATCAGCCGCTTAATCAGGACTGTCGCACGGACGGCTCACCAAAGAGGGCGCATAGACCAACATCTACATAGACAAACTGTTTGCCGGTGGGTCCCTCGGAGAGACTGGAGAGGATGATGATGCCGACAATGTATACGAGGGTATAAAGTTGAAAGGGCCGCTGGGTGATTGCCTTGATTAAGCCGTCTTGATCCAACCTGGTGTCAGACGGGTTCGCTGAGAGAACGACGGTTACGGCTCCGAGGATGGCGATGATGATTCCCAGGAAGTCGCGCTGAGAGTCACCAGGTTGAGTGGCGCCCGCGACGCACGTGCGAAGGTGGCTCACCTTCCGGAATCGCTCGTTGAGCATCAGAGGCGCGAATATGCAGTTGGCAATCAGAGCAAACTGGCCGCGAGCTCAGCTTGTGTGCGAGACTCCGGTTCACGGAGAATGGACATACCGTTCCGAGGGGAGCCACCAGAGAGGCCGGCGCAAAGGCGTACGAAATGAAGTTCCCCGTCTCTCCCAGGTTCATGAGCAGAAACCCGAGCCACCTAGAGGTCGAAAATGAGACACGCATCGGAGCAGGCTCAACGCGAGACGTACCACAACTTGGACTTGAGATAATTGCTCTCCTCCGGCTCCGCCTGGGAGCTGTCTTTGCTGCGGCGCGCAGGCGAAGACCCATTCGAGGCGACAGGCACCCCATCGACAGGCAACAAAGCGTGCGTACTCGCCAGATGCGCGTGGTCCGCTTCTTTGACACCGAACGGGTTCGTCTTCCTGCGGAAAAAGAGCCATTTCCTGTCTTGCGCTCGCGGTATTGTCTCTGCGCGCCCCGCACGCCCGAGCAACGGCTCCGTCTCCACCACTACCGCAGGCACAACAGAAACTTGCGCCAGCTCTCCAGTGCTCGAGTTCCCTGCCGTGCGCCCATCCGAGTCGGGGGAGAGTAGCGGTCGGGGTGCCTGTGCGGCCGCCTCGCGTTCGTCCTCCAATCGTTTGTGCGCGAGCTTCTGGCAGTTGAGGGCGAGAGAGATGAGGACGTTCCCCGCTATTGCAACGCCGATTCCCGCGGCGGTGGAGGTGGAGATTTGTGGGAGATCGATGCCGTCTGGGATGGAGTCCTCGATGCCGGACGGGAGGAAGGGTATGCGCATGTCGAGGACTGTATGCGGGGGGTGCAGCAGGGCAGCGACAAGACGGCGAGGGAGACGGCGAGGGGTGCAGGCTCAGACAGCGAGGGCCATAAGTTAACGAGCGAGCGGGGGCGGCAGAAACGAGCGAGAAGAGATGGAGGAGCCGCCAGAAGCCGTCTCGATCTCCACCGGCCCCTTCCCGGCCCGCACGTTGCTCGCAGGCGCCAGGCGCGTCACCGACAAACGCGGCCACCAAACGCGACAGTCTGCGACAGTCCACTGCTTGGTCTCCCTCGCACGCCGCCTCTGCCCTTGGACTCTCCGCCCTCCCCCGCTTCTCCCGCTTCTCCATTCTCCGCCATCCCTCACTCGCGCGCCGCCATGCGCACACAGCACACAGCACACTCGCTTCCCGCATTCCCCGTATACTCCTCTGCGTTCGTCTCACCCAATGAGCTTGTTCTCGGAGGCGGAGGCGGCCAGTCAAAGACCGGAATCAAGAATAAGCTCGTGCGTTGCCTTGTGTACTGTCCACATGTATATCTCTCATGGAAATCCTGCCGCAGAGACTTTACCATGTTGAGAGCGACAAGAAGTTGGACCTTCTGGACGAGTTTGAACTCGCGAGCGGAGAGGACGCCCCTATGAGCATGGCTGCTCATCCGTCAAGGATGGAGATCGTCGGTGGCATTAACAGCTCCGAGGTCGCACTCAAGAGTGGCCCAAACCAGAATTGTCGCGCATTCTCTGTCAAGGACCAGAAGTGCGTTGATGTAGTCTCCCTATTCTCCGGATACCGACTTTTCATCCCAGAATCTTGCCTCCGCGGACGAGGAGCACGTTGCAACTCACCGGAGATGATGACGACTTCCAAGTGAGTGTTTCCTCGTGTATCGCCCGTTTCATGCGTTGACCCCATTGTAGAAGGTGACTGTGTTTTCTCCTGATGGTACCTTCCTGGCCGTGGGTGGTACACACGATGTGAGTCCTGTATTCGCTCTGCTGGCATCATTTTGACTTCCAACCCGTCTGGTAGCTGTCGCTGCTGCATTACCCGACAATGTATTCTGCTGCGTCTTCTATCCACCTCGACAAAGGCGAGATATATGATGTGGCGTTCTCGTCAAAGACCGTATGTGGTTTCTTCTCGTCGGCGTCTTCGCTGCCTCACTGCCATCCAGATCGTAGTCGTCACCACAGTGAATCTGTTGGTGTATGCACTTCCGCCTGAAGAAATTTCGGGAAAGAAGAAAGCGAAAATCTCGGACTTGGAGCTGTTGCGAACTGTCGACAGACCAACATTACCAGGCAAGGATATCAGTAGCAGCTTCCGCGCCGGTCGGTGCGTACTACGCTTCCACCACCACCGCCGCTCTCTCACATACCACTTCTCCCCACCAGGTTCCACCCTTCCGACGAAAACGTCATGTTCACTGTTTCCAACACCATCCCTCCACGTACGCGCACCAAATCCTCCCCTCGACGTGCCTTCGTGTGCAGGTGGGACACGCAAACATGGACCGTCACGAAGACTCGCCAAATCAGCGACCGCGGGGTCACCTGCTTCGACATCACGTTTGTCGCTTATTCTCTCCTGCTCGGACTCATTGGCTGACGGCTCGCTAGACCGGACGGAAAACTTCTCGCTTTCGGGTCTTCTGACCTCACCGTCGGTATCCTTGACTCCCAGTCTCTTGCCGTACGTTATGATATCGTAGCCGTCGACGGCGTTTTTGACCACGTTTCCTGCCCAGCCCCTCCTGACTATCCTCAAGGCCCACGAATTCCCACCCACCACGCTCAGGTTCAGTCCTACGTCCAACCTGCTGGTCTCTGGGAGTGCCGACAACACGGTGCGGATGGTCTCGGTTCCAACCAACCTCGGAGATACCTGTGAGCCGCTTTTTCTACCTCGGCCTTGTCCATACACTGACGTTTTTGGCGCAGCCTGGGGTACATGGCTTCTCATCATCGTCGCACTACTTGTCGCGCTCTTCGCCGCTCTGGCACAGCAGTGGTACCACGTCTTGTAGTGGCCACGCCTGCCCTGCTTTTCCTTTCGCTTTCGGGCTCTACGCGACTTTTTGGATCTGCTCTACTTGCAACTATGCTTATTCTTCCGGCCGGGTCTCTGTCTTCCGTGTACCTAGCTTCATTACGCGCATTACACCTATATATACAGCAAGACAGGCAGCCCGCCTGCGTCCAGTCCCAGCTGAAAACCCGCGTGCGCCGTCGCCCTCCAAACCGAGAACGAACGCAGCAAGAATGTACGTGAGTACAGCATGCCGAGCCTTGTGCCGTCGCCGCCCCCGTCAGTCGTAGTCCTCCTCCTCGACGAGCTTGCGCTTCATCCCGTTCGCCTCCCCCGCGCCCCCAGCCGCCACGTCCTCCATCGCCTCGTCCCCGCTCTCCTCCTCCTCCTCGTCGCCTCCCGCAAACAGCCCGTCGTCCTCCTCCGCCTCGCTCCCCTCCTCTCCACCCGCACCCGCACCACCACCGCCGCCGCCGCCGCCCGCCCCCGGCGTGAGCATGTCCACGTCCGACGGCGTCACCGCGGGCCCGGGGAGCTGCGCGAGCGCGTCCGCGCGGCCGAACGGCGCGGGCGCGCGGATCGGCGCGGGCTCCATGTCCTCGTCCTCGTCCGACTCGGACTCCTCGACCTCCTCGACCTCCTCGACGAGCAGCGGCGCGCCGGGCGGCGGCCGCGCGGGCGCGAGGTCGAAGTCGACCGCGGTGAGGCAGTCCGCGGCGGGCGGGAGGCGCACGCCGTGCGCCTCGGGCACGGCGGGGAGCGGGGCTGCGTTCGTCTGCGTCGCGAGCGAGAGGACGTACTGCGGCCGGGGAGGAAGGGGGTCGTCAGTCGTCGGTCGTCGGTCGTGTGAGGGGCAGACAGAGAGAGAGATGCGAGAAGGAGGAAAGGGGGAGGGGCCCGCTCTGCGAGCGCACTGAACACAACGACGACAACGCTCACGTCCGTCCCCCGCCCACCCACCCTCCACCCAATGCACACGGAACACTCACCTCCTTCGGCACCCGCCCGCCAAACTCCCAGCCGACCCGCGCCTGCACCGCGAGCACGGCGTCGTCCATCTCGACGCGCCCGGAGCGGCCCGCGTGCTCGGCGTATACGAGCGCGTCGGAGAGCACCTGCGCCGTGTACCGGTGCGAGAACTCGAGGAGCTGGTGGAGCACGCCCGGCTGCGCGTCCTGCACCGTCGGCGTCGACGCGAGCAGCAGCGCGATCGCGCGCGCGCTCGGGGGGATCGAGTCCGCGGCGGCGGAGGCGCGGGACATCGTTGTCGTCGGTGAAAGGGCGGAGGGTGTGGAGGGAGAGCAAAGTGGAGGCCTCGTAGCGTGGCGAAGGGGGCCAGGGAGGGGTGGCGGTGGTACTAGAGCGCGAACTGGACGTTGTGGACGGAAGCGACGCGAGTCGTGACTGGCACTTGCAGCCACTGCATTAGCCGCCCGCGAGGGAGTGACCACCCTGTCACGCGCTCATTCAGACTACATGCTTTTGTGAGATGTCCAAACATCGCATATACGGAGAGCACAGAGCACAACAAGTCTATATACACAGCAGCGCATTTGATACGTATAACTGGAGCGACAAGCGAGAGACTCTTCCAACACCTTCCAACACCCCAATGACGTTCGGCCTCACTTCACCAACTTCCCAAGTTCCTTTTCAATCTCCTGCGCGGCCTCGTCGAGCGGTGGCAGCGTCGGAATGCGCCCAGGGGTCCCCGGTGGCCCACCCTTGACAGCACGGTTAATCTCGTCGCGCTCGACCTGGAACGCGGAGCGCTTGACACGGACTGCCTGGAGCTGCGCGAGCAACACGGTGCCGCCCGAGTAGAAGAAAAGGAGGGCGGCGCCGATGAGGAAGTGCCCGTACCAGTACACGCTGTTCCACGCAACCATGGAGTCGTCGATGGCGAGGAGCATGAAGGGGAGGGTGCCGTAGTTGGTGAGGGTGACGGTGATGAGCATCCCGAGGGTGTCGTACATCTGTTTCTTGTGTGTCTGCGGAGGAGGCGGCGCGCCACGGGCGGAGACGTAGGTGGCAGGAAGCAGGAGTGGACGGATGTAGGTACGGGCGAGGCGACCGCACGTCTGGACGAAGGCGAAGAAGATGAACGAAAGGTAATAGCCCGGGGCAAGGCCGTGCTGTAGGAGAGTTCAGTTTCACTAACTGAGAAGAGAGATTGTGTACTCACCCAGAAAGCACTGGTCGCAAAGGTCGCAATGCTGCTCCTGAACCCAGGCTTCTTGCCTTGAGGCGTAACACGCTTGTATACACACTCCCGCAGCCAGACGTTGGTCTTCATATTCCAGGAGTCGAGAAGCACCTTCAGGTTCTCCGCGAGCTCGATATTCCAGACGTTGACATTGGCAGCTCCCTCCCATTTGGTGCGCCCGCTTTCTGAGTACCCGGTGAATCCCAGGCCGGTCTGGATCGCTGCACCCTGGACACATGTGAGATCAAACGTAGGCTTATATGGATATCAATTACCTCCGTCAGCGTCCATACAGCATAGTACTTGGTGCGCTCAAAGAAGCCACAAACTTGCAGGAAGAGCAGGCTGTGTTCAGTCAGCGCGATGGCCTAGCCGAAGCTGGGGCAATGAAACTTACCGAGAGAGCGTACGTCTGGCCTCAAAGCCGTCGGTCACGAGATACGAGTAGTTAAACTCCGGGTAGAATAGAACGAAGAGTCCGAGGAAGAGAAGACCGGTGAACATCTTCCTGTAAGCAACTCGCTTGCGACCGTGGGGTACCAGACGTTGAGAGAGATGGTGGGCCTCGTCCAAAATCTGCAGTTCGTGGTTCTCGGCTTCTTTGTAAAGAGACCCAGTGACGAGAGCTTGGTACTCATTGTAGGTAAGGTAAGGCCCAACGAGGAATCCAGGAAAGTAGAATCTAGGAGGATATGAACATAGAGCCACGCGGATTAGGTGGTCGTCACTTACGTGAACCCCAGGAACTCCAACAAAGACGGGTAGTCGACGATGCGCTGAGCGGTTTGCCACTTGTCTTGCTCCTGCACGCAGAGTTACGAGACCGATGAGACGCGAAGCAAGGTGCACGAACCTCAGCAGGTCGCCTCCCATCGAAGACGTTCCACGCATAGGTTGTGAGTTTCATAGTGAGAACCATTTGCGGCCCCGAGATCTCGACGCGGTCGTAGACGGAGTCGTCACTCATGCGAATGATGTGCCTACAGAGGCGGTAGGTAAGGAGGAAATAACGCGCGCATATAGTCGGACTTACGTCACGGTGAGATGGGCCATAGTCAACCTATACGCCTCGTGGATGAACACGCAGAATGCATCATGAGCTGGACTGAACACTCACGCAAACACGAGCCAGGGCATCGACTTGGACTGGTTCTTTTTGACAATGTAATACGTGCCCACAACACTTGCTAGGAGTTGGAGCGCTCCGCCCCAGAGCCATAGGACAGGGATGAGGTAGAAGAAGGAGATGAATATGCTGAATATATGCTTGAGTTCAGGATGCGAGGCTGGAATGCGGATGTAGAGACTGCCAAGGGGATAGGAAAAGAGAAGGCATGAGATGAGCTGCACAAGTACAAGGTCAATGTATGCGGGGCAAGAGGACAACGAAGGAGAGCGCACTTTGATCTGGTCGACTGAAGCACCTGTGGCATCCGCGATGGGGACGAAAAGCGCGTCCATGATGGCGGACGGAGCGGGGCGGGGATGAAAGCGTGTGGTAGAAGCAGGGGTAGATATAGTACAGAGGAAGCAGCAGAAGCCGCCGGGGAGAGCGACGCGAGACGTCGCAGGAGGAGCAGAAACCGACGGAAGTCGGAGAGGATCGCGTTCCCCAACCCAACTGGCTGGCGCACGTGGCCGTCCACCTTCCTTTGGGGGCAACTCGGACCTCCGGGGCGGAGTTGACTGCCCTCAGATCTGCCTCGGTCGAAGGTGCTTTGACATTTTGTCTCTTTACGCCGATCCCCGAATGCAGCTGCCCGCCTCCCCAACCGGCGCAACGGGCCTCCGTGACACACAAAGCTCGAGGGTGTACTGGACTGGAAAGCAGCCGAGGGCATTCGGCGTTCGTCTCTGCCAAAGCAGCCTCATGTTCCTCGTTCGCCCGGCACGGCTGCTCTCGTGCCGCGCCTCTCCCGCGTCCCCACAACCAACCACCGCGCCTTCGTCCCCCCGGTGTCTCTCTTCTGCCCTCGTCTTTTGCTGTACACCTACCGTCCTACTCTCGTTCCCTGACTGCCCATTACAACCCCTCACGCCTCCTTGACGTCCCTCGCCATGTTCAACGGCTTCAACCAAGGTCCGATGCCACCAAGTGAGGCCGAGCTAGCCACGCAAGCACTCAACGAAGAAGCCCTCTACCGCTTCCCCTCCTTTGACTCCGATGCCGCCGTCATGCTCGGACTCTCCCTTCGCAAACGCTTCCGCGCCTCTTCACGTCACGTCAAGGTCCGCGGGATGGTCCTTTCCATCCAGACCATTGCCGGCCACACCCTTTTCTCCTGCACCGTCGGAAACTTGGGTGGAGGGGTCGACGGCGGCGACGTGAGCCTAGACAGCTGGAGAACACTAGAGGTGCGTACTGATGTGGCCTGCGTGCACACGCACTCGCAGTACGTCATCCGTACAGTCAATGACCGCACGCACCTAGAGCATGATTTCAGTCACACGGCGGACAGGACATTCAAGTTGGTATGTCGAAAAAGGCATGAACGCAATGGGAAAGACCCAACGACAGCTCGGTATCCAAACCGAGTACAGGATTGGTGGCGGAGGTACGTGCGCGCATACAACCAGCACTATTCTGTGTGTTCTACACGCGTTTGTCGCGTTTTCGACGCGTCATCTCGTGTCTTTGTGACCTCCCTTGCTAATCGTGTTTTTAGCAGCGTTTCCAATATGGTTGGAGGTGAGGACACGCTGTTGATCTGGTTATGACGTCGTGAGCGGGTGGCTGAGCCCACGCATAGAACGCACCATGCTGCCCCATCGCTATCGTGGCCTGCTATTCCGGGTCTAGTCAAGATGACCACCATGTGCGCACCCCGCAGCTAACGCATCTCTGTCCACACACTAACGACCTCGGAACACGGCAGCTGGTTGTCACTGCCGTTCGCGACTATCTCAAAAAGCTTGACCGCCCAAACATCGTCAGCGTAGGACCTCCCCAAGCCCAAATGACGACCGGCATGAGCACCAATTTGGGTACGAGCACGGGCATGTCGAGCTTGACTCCGAGCCTGCCGACGATCCTCTCCATGTCCCACCAGCACACGGGCCATACCCACGCGCCCCGCCCCCCAAGCACGGTACGCCGGCGCCGGTCCAGTCTCGATTTGCGCGCCCGGAGCGACTCACGGACTCGCCTGTCCCCCTCTCCTCCTGCTCAGGAATGGGTCCGTGACCCTGCGTCCCGCGGCATGCATGACCATTACGATGACCACACCCAGGGGGAAGAGAGCGAGTATTGACATTAGGATGGAGAGGTAGTGTACGCATGTACCGGGCCGACATGAGACATCGCGATGACGATTAATGCGCTTCGCCCTCTGACCGGCCGGCTGAGTATGGTGCACGAAGGACATTGAGTTCCCCTGGCATACGACAACATGGTGAGGGATCAATACCCATGCAAAGGAGAATATGCATACTGTGTCGGAGTAGGATCATTCGCTGTCCTTCCGGGGTATCTGGGCTTGCTTCCGGGTCGGGTTGGCGCACATCGTAGTCTGCTTCCACGAAGACAAGTGAACCCTTCTTGACAGTGGTCAGGTATTCCTTTGCGGTTGAGTTGAAGGCCACAATGCGGTGCCATTGAGTGGCAGGAGTGTCGGAATCTAACGATGTAGAGTTAGGATCAACCATAATAAGTTGCGTACACAAGACGGACCTGGCGCAGGGCGCGATGTGGAGGTGCCCACAGTGTAGCTGGTGTGGAATCAGAGGATGCTGGAGCGCGCAATGCAGACAAAAAACATACGTAACGTACTCCGCGTCGTTCTTTGCGACGCGCACCTCCGGGTCCTGCCCAAGGCGACCGATAAGGGTAAGCTTCGCCATGTCTCGACCGCGCACGGCAGACGTTGAGAATGCCTGTAGACAATTGTTTGGCGCGGATTTGGAAGGGAAGCTCGGAGAGCACATACCCGAGCGGGTGCGCGAAGAGCCGCACGCGTAGCAGAGAGGTTGAACATGATGGTAGACAGCAGGAGGAGGAGGAGGAGGAGGCAGACCCGTCGCTCGCTCGTCGCGTCGCGCGCGTCGTAGTGTTCGTCACGCGTTGTGACAAGTTACAACGCCGGTTAGATCGGGCGTTCTCAGCCTGTGAAGTTCAACTTCATTGGGTCCGTCTCGCTCCTTCTGCTGCACCCTCACCGTGTTCTCGGACTCGACACCATGTCTCGCCATCGGTTTATACGCAACATGGATCTCGACGGTAGGCAGACTTGCGGACTCTTGTCCGGATTCTCACCCACAACCTGCTGCAGAGGAGATGGACGACGGAGCGATGGACGATGGGGGGTACGAGGACCTCAGCAATGAGGATTATGGTGCGTCGCTGCGTCACGAGCTCGGAAAATGCGCTGAAACCGTTCGCAGACAAACTCATGAGCGGCCTCGAGCACATACGCGCCATTCTCGGAGACGAGAAACACTCACCAATCACGGACGCGGAGATCAAGGACGCCTTGTACCACTACTACTTCGACGTTGAGAAGAGCGCAGCGTACCTCATCGGTAAGCAGCCTTCAACCGCGCGCGCAGGAAAAGGCGTCATATATTCCTACAGAGGAGCAAGAGCGCAAGGTCGCGGCCCAGGAAAGGAAAGGTGAGCTTCGGCCTATTATGTTGTACCCATCCCCCCTTGTTCTTTGCCGCCTTTCGCGTCCTGCCTTTGTATCTCTGTGATGGCGTGGAATGGCGTCCGTTGCTTCATAGTTCGTGCGGCATCGAGAAGGTGCACTCGTCTTCCCTGCAGAGCCTGCCCTCACAGCGCGCTGACGTCTCCTCGCGATCCCCAGCATCCGGCTCCTCCTTCGATCAAGACGGGAAGCCGCTCCCCATTCCTCCGCCCGACGATTACGCGGACTGGTCTCCTCCGTCTGACAACGGCTCTGGGCGGCACAACGTCCCCTTCGTCCGTCTCACTCAGAGCGAATACGTCTCGTCCTCGGAGCAGGAAACCACACGCGCCTCGACGCGACCAGGAAGTCTGTACACCATCGCGGAGCAGACGGAGTATTCGGAGGACAGCAAGGACTGGCCACCCGCACCCTCGCCGTTCGCGATGCTGCATGGACTGCCGGCGGGTTCTCGAGGGACACTCATGTCTTCAATCACGACAGACTACGGGCAGATGATCGGTGAGTCGCTCCTATATTCCTGCGCCTTAGAAGCCGTCTGATGACGCTTTGCCACAAGAACGTAAAGAGAGGATGGCGGATCCCAATGAAATCCCACCGTCTCCTTCGTCTTCTGCACTGCGCCGCCTGTCTCTGCATGACCTCGGTTCGCCGGGCGGCCCTCCTCAGTACAACTGGTCATCTTCGTCGTCGGAGAGGAGCTCACGCCCCCCTACTATTGTCGATCTCCCGTCCGTGGACATCGACAACATCCCGGATATTCCTGATTACAAGTCGAAATCGAGTTTACCTCGACAGGGACGCTCCGAGGTGTCGCTGGGGACCAAAAAGTCCGCACCGAAGGCGCTTGCAGCAGAAGAGAGTAGCACCGACCACTTCGAGACTGCCTCGAGCGCTATCTCAAGTAGCGCGACGGGTGAGAAGACGGCTAAAAAGTCCAAGCTTTCGCAACTCGCCAGCTCTCGCTCTAGTGCGAAGTCTAGCGCGAGCAGCGTTAGCGCAAGCTCTCGCTCCTCCGTGACGCGCACCGAGCGGGCGAGCCAGATCACATATCCTGCTCTGCGCCCTGGCGTCGGCTCAACGGTCTCCCTCTTGCCACCACGACTTCCCTCTATCATCGGCTCTGACTCATCGATCATGACAACAACGTCCTCTGTGACGCGCAAGGTCGAGCAGGCGATACAAAGCGCAATGGTATTCGAGGCTCTGGACCGGTCGATGCCCCCAGAGCCATCTGTTGTAGAATCAACGGTGCCACCTACGCCCCCACCGAAGTCGCACCACAGATTCCCTCTTGTACCGACGAACTTTCCCCTGGTGCAGTCGAACTTCCCACTTGTCCCCATGTCCCCGTCGACCGCACCTACGCCCACCCCACCACTCTCGCCGCCTCCGGCCGACCTCAGAGGGTGGGCGGCGATTAGGTCAGAGTCGGACAGTGGCACCGCGCGTGACGACGAGACTCCGCCCCCGGTCGTCCACACCCTTCCTCCTCTCTGGCATTCGGCACCCCAGCAGTATCAAATGCAGTACCAGTCGCCCTCTCCGGAGCTCCAGTCGCCTCCCCAGCCATACCAGTCGCCACCACCCCCACAGCAGTATCAGTCGCCCCCACAACCGTACCAGCCGCCCCCACAGCCGTACCAGCCGCCCCCACAGCCGTACCAGCCGCCCCCACAGCCGTACCAGCCGCCCCCACAGCCGTACCAGCCGCCCCCACAGCCGTACGAAGCCCCGCCGCGACATTATCAGCCCTACCCGTTGTCTCCCCAGGTATACGAGGCCGCTCAGTCTCCACCTCGCTCAGCCAAGTCTTCGACGTCATCGACCCAACCGTCTGTGCAGGTCCCTCGTTCGCCACCCCCAGTCACTCCACCCCCTGCTTCGAGTCCGCCACGGACGAAACCATCTGCGTCGCCCCAACCCAGGCAGCTGTCGAAGTTGGCGAAGTTGGCACAGGCCAAAGCGCAGGAGCAGAGCAAGACGAAACCACACTCCCCGTCTCAGCCTGGGTTCATCCTTCCGCGAACTACGACGGAGTACCTGACTCCCACTGCGAACGGCGCAACCGCTACAACCGCGATCACCACGTCATACCAATCTCTCGCCGGGTTGCTGTCAAAGAACCAAATCCGTCCTCCAAAGCCAGAGGTGCAGCCGCTTCCTCCAATGCAAACCGGGCCGCAGACCCCACGCAAGACATCAGACTCGAAGCAGTCGAAGCTCGCGATGAAGAGCAAGTCGGCCCGTTCGAAACAACCGGAGCCAGAGCCAGAAGCCGACCTACCAGTTATAGAGGTGCCGATGTTCTCCGCCAGTGCCATCCGCTCCCGCGCACCCCCGTCTGTGTTCGCGACCGTGCTCGTCACCGAGGAGGTCGACACCGTCTCGCTCAACGGCTCGGACGGCGTCCACCTTTGCCAGCACCACAAGGCTGAGCGGGACCGGAGGCGTTCCTCCAAGGGCAAATTAGAGAGCGGCCGCTCCTCGGGTTCGAAACGGACGGAGCGCGAGGAGAAGACGCCGACGATGCCCCCCAGCCCGCTCCCGCTGATGCGGGGCTTCGCGTTCGACTCCCCCAGCCCGGACGACGTAGTGTTCAACGCGCGGCGGGGCACGTCGCTCGCGCGGTCCACGACCGTCTCCTCTGTGATTTCGGCGTCCTCGCGCTGATTTACTTGATCACCTCTCTTTTTCCTTCATTTCCTTCAATCTGGGCTTTTGTCGTTGTTGCCACTCTAGTGTTCCCCATATTCTTCAACCCTCCCCCTATATTTGATTCGGAGGACTGTGCATGTACTAACAATGTAACTTGTCAATGATATTCAGCTGCCAAAGAACGCGAGAAGGCTGCTAAGAAGGCAGAGGCCGAGGCGAACAAAACTAAGAAGGCGGCCAAGGCTCCGGTAGCTTCTCGACCCGTGGGCGCGACAGATCAGAGCCAGCTTGACATCGCCGGGCTGAACCTCAATGACGACGAGCCGCTAGAGGCGATCCCGGACGAGCCTGCGAAGACCCCGGCGGTGATAGAGAAGTTGATTGTGGAGGCGAAGGCAGCGTTGGCGGTGCAAGAGAAGAGCGAGAAGAAGTCGCTGAGTATGGTCGTCGTTGGTGAGTATCCCAGGCGTCGTCGCATTTGAGTGAGAATGATGACACGGAGCGGCAGGCCACGTCGACGCGGGGAAGTCCACGATGATGGGCCGACTGTTGTATGAGCTCGGCCGGGTGGATGAGAAGCAGCGGTACGCGAATGAGCGCGAGAGCGCGAAGATTGGCAAGAGCAGCTTCAGTTGGGCGTGGGGGCTCGACGGGACGCAAGAAGAACGCGAACGGTGAGTCTGAGTGCACGGCCAACATGCCAGTTGAGAACATGCTTAGTCCCTCCTCTCAGGGGAATCACCATGGACATCGCTCTGCAGACCCTGACCACACCGCACCGCGTCATCACCATCCTCGATGCTCCTGGTCACAAGGATTTCATCCCGAACATGATCTCCGGCGCCTCTCAAGCCGACTCGGCGCTGCTCGTCGTCGACGCTGCCGTCGGGGAATTCGAGGCCGGCTTCGACCGTGGCGGCCAGACGCGTGAGCACCTCATCCTCGTCCGCAGCCTCGGCGTTGCGCAGGTCGTTGTTGCCGTGAACAAGCTCGACCAGGTCGAATGGTCCCGCGCGCGGTACGTCGAGATTTGCGAGCTCCTGAAGCCGTTCCTCGCCCAGTCGGGCTTCCACCCCAGCAAAACCAAGTTCGTGCCTGTTGCTGCTATGACGGGCGTGAACCTTGCACAGGCGGAGCCGAAGGGCTCGCCCCTGTTCGAGTGGTACAAGGGGCCGACGCTGGTGGATCTACTTGGTACGAGTCGCGCGTATTCGCGCTTGTGGATGCAGAAGCTTACTTTCCGTGGTTTCCAGACGCCCTCGAACCGCCAACACGCGACATCAACGCCCCTCTGCGCTTCCCCATCTCCAACGTCTTCAAGGGCACGCTCTCCGGCATCGCGGTCTCGGGACGCATGTGCGGCGGGGTCGTGGTTGTTGGGGAGCGCTTGCGCATCGTACCCGGGGACGACTCTGCTACCGTCAAGGCCATCGACAGCGACGGCGACAGCATGCAATGGGCGGGTTCCGGCGCGAACGTGAACCTGACCCTCACCGGCGTGGATCCCGTCGCGCTCGGGATTGGGAGTGTGCTGTGCCGGCCCACGGACGTCATCCCGCTCGCGACGGCGTTCACCGCGAAGATAATCGTGTTCGAGATCCAGATCCCTATCACTATCGGTACTCCTGTAAGTGTTGTGATGGGTGCGTGGGTCGCGTGGGGAGCTGACGCGTCTCTAGGTCGAGCTCTTCCACCATTCGCGCGACGTACCGGCTTCGTTCACTCGACTTGTATCCGTCTTGGACCGGGCGAACGGGAGTGTGGTGAAGAGTAAACCCAGGTACATGTCTTGACCTTTGCCTCGTGCCGCTGTCTTCTAATATAGCTCATATGTCCCAGGTTCCTGACTAAAGGCATGTCTGCTGAGGTGGAAATCACCATCCGAGAGGCAGGCTATCTGGGGTCTTCCGCGCGGGCGGTGTCCATTCCCATTGAACCATTCTCGGTTAACAAGGACATGGGCCGTATTCTCATTCGTAGGGGTGGAGAGACGATCGGAGCAGGTGTGTAACTGGACGCATGCGAAATTTCCTTGCACTGACTCTGTCGGCTGTACTACAGGTGTGGTACTACAGCTTTTGGCTGCGAAGGCAACAGAGGTCGTTCGACGTGAAACAGACGATAATGGCGATTAAAGTAGTAATGGCCGCATTCCGAAGAACTGTAGAACTGCGGCAGTGAACTGACTAGTACTGTATCGATATCAAATCAACAGCTTGTATACAACTGAGTAAAAGTTACACGTGCGCGTACGCTATGTCTGTTGTGCCTCAACTTGCGCACGGCACCCGGAAAGTGCGTTGGCGACTTGTTTGGGAGGCTCTGATGCCCGAGCATGAATCCATGACAGGCTGGGCGCTCCAGACTAGTACTGCGTGCCAGTAGCTTCCACCATGCTTCTGCCTCCCCTTCCCACCTCTCTCGTACGCCTCCATTCCCGGGGGTCCCCTCTTCGTCTGCGCTATGTCGGAGCATCAACATGTCTCCGATGCCATCTACCATCCTATTCCTCAGGCTCCTGTAGCCTCTAATCCAATCCCTTCCGCCTCCCCCGACCCCGACCCCGATGAGCTGCCAATGAGTCCTATCGGCCCTAATCTTCCTCATCCCAAACTAGACCCGAAGGTCCACTGGATACATTTTCTATTAGGATGTGCTGTTCTGTTGCCTTGGAATGGTGCGTCTTTCATAGTGCACATATGCGTGTGGACCTGTGGTAGTTCATACAGCTGACATGGTTCGGACGATAGCTCTAATCACCGCGACACCATACTTCCAGTCGCGAGTCGACGGTACACCACTGCGGGGCATCTTCGCGTCGTATCTATCCATGACTTTCACCGCCGCGAATCTTGGGTTCCTCGCACACGCAACTGTGACGGCTAAGAAGGTGCGTACCTTTCCGTTCGCGCCACCCCGCCGCTCAACGACGGGGACACCTCTCAGGCCTCCAACACACGCCGCATCCTATCCTCCCTCGCAGCCCTCGCCCTGCTCTCCCTCCTCCTCGCCGCGAGCACATACACCCACCCCGCTGCCAGTGTGTTCTTCGCCTTCGTCCTCGTCAACGGCGTCTTTCAGGCGGCCGCGGGCTCGTACCTCCAGACCGCGGTTGTCGCTATCGCCGCTCTCTTTGGTCCCGCGGCAATGCAGGCGATCATGTCTGGCCAGGCTGCCGTCGCGGTAGTCATATCTGGGGTACAAGTATTGAGTGCACTTGCGTCGGTGCGCCCCGGGGACGCGAACGCCAGCGCGGAAGAGCTTGCAGCAGAGCAGGCGGGGCCGGCGGAGCGGAGCGCATTTATCTTCTTCGGGCTCTCGACCGTCTTCCTGGTTGTGTGCGTCGCGGTACAGATGTACCTGGTTTCTCTGCCGGTATACAAGACCGTGACGGGCGCGAGGCGGCGGCACGGGTCGGAGGGCGCGTCGTTACTGGCTTCAGACGACGAGGACGCGGACATGAGGCGGGAACTGAGGAGGGTGGACGGGAAGGGACAAGTGACGCGGGTCGCGAAGCAGAACGCGACGTTCAACTTCGCTGTGGCCTACGTCTTCGTTGTGACACTAGTGAGTCGCCTCGCCCACCCTCAGCCCGGTCTCTGTCGCTGAACGCACACCGCCCACAGGCTGTCTTCCCGCCCATCACGGTCTCCGTGACGTCGACGAACCCGGCGGTGCACCCGCTCGTGTTCACCGCGGTGCACTTCCTGATGTTCAACCTCGGCGACTTTGGCGGCCGCACGCTCTGCTCCTTCCCCCGCCTGCACGTCTGGTCGGCGCGGCGCCTTGCGCTACTCGCGCTCCTCCGCACGCTCTTCGTGCCCCTCTTCCTGCTCTGCAACGTCCAGTGGGGCGCGGGCGCGGGCGCGGCGAGGTCTCCGGTGATCAGCTCAGATGCGGCGTTCATGCTGCTCATGCTGCTCTTCGGGGGCTCGAGCGGCTACGTGTCGAGCATGTGCATGATGGCCGCGCCGTCGCTGGCGCACAACCCGCGGCTGGGCGGTCGCGCGGAGGACGTGGACGTCGCGGCGACGGTCGCAAGCTTCTTCCTCGTGGGCGGGCTCGCGGTAGGGAGCGTGGTGAGCTTCGCGGTGCGCGGGGCGGTGTGCGACTGCAACCCGTTCGCATCGTGATCTCGCGGTTGTATAGAATGATAGACGGTTTGGTTCCCTGCGTGTAATATAGAACTTGCATACTATACCGTTCGCAGCGCGGACTAATATCGTGCTCTATGCTGATCAAGACTCCCACTATTCGTGCTTGCAGTCTCGAGGGCACTCCGGCTACTGGTAGCTGGGCGCATTCCGCTTCCACACAATGCTCGCACTTTGATTCTGCCAATGCTCCTGCGCCTTCGCTGCCACACAAGCTGATCAATCGTGTGCTCGAAGAGGCCGTGAATCATGTGTTGTACGTATGCCCTTCAAGGATGGGTGCACATGACGTCAACCACTGCCTGGGCCCCACTGACGTCTCGCGCCGAAATCCGTAAAGCAGGCGAGATTCTTCAACACCCCGTATATAAAGTTCGTTGCCCTCTCCTAACTCTCTTCATCTCAGCCATGGTCGTCCTCTCCAACACCCTTCGCGCCTCTCGCGTGCTTCCAACCTCATCCTCGCGCTTCCTTCACGCCTCATACGTTCTCTCTGCACAAACCAACCCCGCTCGTGACTCTCACAATGTCACCCGCACGGCCAACAAGGCACCAGAGTCGGAGGCCGCCCCTCGAAGTGACGCGTCCGGTGGAACCAACCAGTTGTCTGCTCAGCCAGTAAGCCACATATTCGGCACCTCTCCATCATCCAGCCGCTGACTGTCGACGTCGCAGGCACCGTCGAGCCCTGCCGCGCTCCCAACAAAACGCATGTTCTCAACCTCCGCGGTGCGCTCCGCCGACACCCCGCACACCGCCGAGTCGTATTTCAAGGACGTCGACACCACCCAGCCTGCGTCCAAGACGCACCAGGTCGACGGCTCCGGCACCGGCTCGGACGTGCAGCGCCCCGACGCGCCCCTGTCGGGCCAGTGGTCTCAGGCCGGTGCGAAGACGAAGGAGTATCGATTGGTGAGTTTGCCTGGAGTGATCCCGAGTGGACGTCATGGGGCTGATTGGAACTGAAATGTCCCTGGCGCAGGCGATGGAGACCAACGGCCGCTACGAGGAGCCCCCTGCATCTGGACCTGAGGCTGAGCAGAAGCAGAGGTATGGGGGCATGCCGCGCGACCCGGAACGGGATGTAAGCAAGCCGCAGGAGGGCCCTGAGGGTGCGAACCGCGGTGGACGTCGTCCGGAAGGTCGGGCGTGAACGCTTGAACTTTACCAACTTGACGCGGGGCGTTTGTATGAGTAAACTGTGGGTCTATTGTACAGCAGAAGATATCCAAGGGTACGTCGTCCCGGCATTTTCATGGATGTATACGAGTGCCATCGAACCTGAATGGGTGATGTGTGAGCATTCGTCAACGAAACTATGTAATGTCCCAGAGACGGCCCGACATCCACCGAAGCCACTCAATGAGACTATCATGCGTTGAGCCACGAAGAATGCTGAGATCCGTATCCCAACGAGTCTCCTCAGGTCACGCTCTGGATGTCGGTCATAGGATCATAACAGCTGAGACACTCACCGAGACGTCCCGGAGCCAGCCAAGACTTCTTGAGATCTATGCCCGAGATAGACAATGAACATTATACAACAGTTGAAGCGAAACGGTGTCGGAAGGAACAGGGTATCATGGAAGGCGGCCCACTGGTGCCCCGGGGAAGCGCGGAGCGAGATCCTTCGCCTGCGCAGCTTGTCTCTTTCTACGATGCTCAGCGAGGCGGAGGGCGAATATGTCGCGGTGGAGTGTATACCGCTGGTGCGTCGGCGTCGGCGCTGGGGGCGGGGACGCACTCGTCGCGGGCGTGAGCGACGGCGACGGTTTGGATTTCTTCTCGTCCTCCCCGTCTTTCTCCTTGTCGTCCTTATCCTTGTCCTTATCCTTCTCTTTCTCCTTCGCTTTATCCGCCTTCTTCTTCTGGCGCTCTTCCCACTCCGCCTTCACCTTCGCGATTTCCTCCGAGCTGAGGCCCATCTTCTTCGCCCCGCCCGCGCCCACGCCATCCGAGACGGCGCCCACCTGACTTGCGAAGCCCGGGTCGGCGAGGTGGGTGTCGCAGGTGTAGAGAAAGTCGGTCGTGTTGAGCGTCGCGAGCACCGTCTTGGTGGGCTTGTGGCAGACGTAGCACGCCTTCTCGGTGCCCACCGCCTGCGCACGGGAGGTCAGCGTGCGGGGCTCCCCGCGACGGAGCCGGGGCGGGGCGGACTGACGCGCTTGTAGTACAAGTTCGTGAGCGGCGATGACATGGGTGGTGACCGTATGGTGACACGGGGTGCGCAGGCTGAGGGGGTGGGGGTCTGGGGATGTGGGTAACGTGCGACGCGCGTGAGCGCACCGCGCCGGATGTGGGAGACGGTGTGAGCACCTGACCTGCGGGTCCCACCACGACGGCCACCGGGGCGCGCGCCTGCGCGAGAGCCTTCCGCGTCCTCCCGCGCGGGGCTTCGGTGAATGCCCCGCGGGGGCCCGGGCGCACGGTGCACCTGGCGAGGAAGAGCGGGCAAGCGGGCGCAGGGGGCGGGCGAGATCGGCGCATCGATCGCTGCGATAAACCGGGTGGGCGCGAGTATATCTACGATTCCACCGATGACGACGAGCCTCCCGCCGTCTGTGTTCGCTGCAGCCCCTTAACCCGCTCTCTCGTCTCACACCCCATCTTGCCAAATGTCTGATACCGCGGGCAAGCCCATCGTCTGCAAGGCCGCTGTGTGCTGGGGCGCCGGCGAGCCGCTCAAGCTCGAGGAGGTCGAGGTTGCGCCGCCACGCGCGCACGAAGTGCGCATCAAGATCCTCTGGACTGGTGCGTTCCCCTCACCGACGCGGTGCCGCTGCGCTGCTCACCCCCGCCCTTCTTTCGGCCGCGCGGATCATAGGCATCTGCCACACCGACGAATACACGCGAAGCGGGAAGGACCCCGAGGTGAGCAGCCGCGTCCGTCGATCTAGCCGAGCTCGGAGATAAACGCTTCGCGACGCAGGGCCTCTTCCCCGTCATTCTCGGACATGAGGGCGGCGGCATTGTGCGTTCATTTCCGTCAGACGCTCTGCTCGTATGCGATGCTGAGCGGTGCGAGCGTAGGTCGAGTCCGTCGGCGAGGGTGTCACCAGCGTCGCTGTGGTGAGTCTTGTTGTATGCGCGTGGGAACGCGGACGGTGAACGGGACTTTGCAGGGCGACCATGTCATCCCTCTCTACACCGCCGGTGAGTCTTCCTTTGGTCTGCGCGCAGGACGCGAGGTTGAGCAGGCGGCATGTAGAATGTCGCGAGTGCAAGTTCTGCAAGAGCGGCAAGACGAACCTGTGCGGCTCCGTTCGTGCGACGCAAGGCGCAGGTCTCATGCCCGACAAGTCCGTGCGCTTCACCTGCAAGGGCCAGCCCATCCATCACTTCGTGAGTGTTTCGACGTTCGTCGGGGATGCGCAGAGCGAGCTTAAATACGTTCCGGTACAGATGGGTACGTCGACGTTCTCGCAATACACCGTCGTCGCCGACGTCTCTGTGGTCGCCGTCGACAAGAAGGCGCCTCTCGAACGCGTCTGCCTGCTTGGTTGTGGTATCACCACCGCCTGGGGTGCCGTAGTGAAGCAGCCGGGCATCAGTATGTCTACTTCGTGCATAATGCATGTATGGGAGGCTGACCGCTTAATTTGCAGAGGGCTCGAGCGTCGCCGTCTTTGGGTGTGGTGCTATCGGCCTAGGTTGTATTTCGACTGCTGCTCTCGTTGGCGCGTCGCGCGTCATTGCGGTCGACACGAACCCTGGCAAGGAGTCGTGGGCGAAGAAGTTCGGTGCTACCGAGTTCGTGAACCCATCGACTCTGCCTGAAGGCAAGCGCATCCAGGACCACCTCGTCGAGATAACCGATGGCGGTCTTGACTTCACCTTCGATGCAACTGGGAACGTGCATGTTATGCGTGCCGCGCTCGAGGCTTGCCACAAAGGATGGGGTGTCAGCACCATCATCGGTGTTGCTGCCGCCGGTCAGGAGATTTCTACTCGTCCGTGAGTGTGCTATAGGCCGCAAACCGTGAAAGACGTACTAACTCTCTTCGCCAGCTTCCAGCTGGTTACCGGTCGTACCTGGCGTGGATCCGCGTTCGGTGGTGTCAAGGGCCGCACCGAGATCCCTGGCCTTGTCGAGGGTGTGTTGTGAAATACTGTACGTCGGGCCGCACTAAAATGCATCACGCAGACTACCTCCAGGGTAAAGTTAAGATCGACGAGTACGTCACCCATAACCGCACGCTCGCAGAGATCAACGAGGGCTTCCATGACATGCATGTAAGTCGGCCGTTCGAAAGGTCTCCATTGGCTATTGATTCACGAATTTCCAGAGCGGAGAGTGCATTCGTTGCGTCGTCAACATGTCCTAAGCATCCGTGGCCCCGGGGTGTAGTGTACCGTCGCCGAAGTACCACCTATCATGTATCATCTACGTTGTTTTATTAGTAGCAATCGCCGAGTATCTCCGATGCGCACGTTGGTGCTGTGCTTACTTACCGCAGCGGCCACGTACGCTCCCAGCCAGGAGTCAGCGAGCAGTGGATTTGTTGCAGGAAGTTGCCAAACGGAGCGCCGTGAGAATGTGCTGGAACTATCCGGAAACGCGGGCCAATATTCGCACGAGGCAGCGTGACGCGTCGGGTAATGAGGAGGGACGCGCGTCGCCCTTGCTCTTGTCCTCATAAGCTCGTCCCCGTCCCCTCCCTCTCGCTCTTTCCATCCCTAGTTTACGACCCAGCACGACGAAAATGGATCCTTCTGGCGCACCCTCGGGCCCTGGGCCCAACGACACTTCCACCGCCATCCTCCGGCCTAAGAAATCGTGAGTGCCGCAGCACCTGTGGCTAGATTGATGGGCGGCGTGCTCATGCTGCATTCGCAGCCCCAACCGTCTCATCGTCGACGAGGCGACTTCCGATGACAACTCTGGTATGTGGAAACTCGTTAATCGCGGTATGTGCGACGCCCTGACGATGGGTTCGCTTCGCAGTGGCGACCCTCAACCCCGCGACCATGGAGACTCTCCAGCTCTTCCGCGGAGACACAATCATCGTCCGGTGTGTATTGGCAAGATTGGTCCTTCATTGAGCTTATTTCTTACACTGCGTGCAGTGGCAAGAAGCGGCACGATACAGTCCTGATCTGCCTGAGCTCGGACGACGTCGAGGAGGGCAAGATTCAGATGAACAAGGTGGCCCGCAACAACCTTCGCGTCAAGCTCGGCGACATGGTCAACGTGCACCCGTGCCTGGACATCAAGTACGGCAAGCGCATCCACGTTCTCCCCTTCGATGACTCGGTCGAGGGCCTCAGTGGTAACATCTTCGATGTCTACCTCAAGCCTTACTTCCTCGAGGGTGCGTCGTTTCACTTGTGTATGCTGCGGCATAAATGGGTCTGAATGGCGTTTGCTTGGCAGCCTACCGGCCTGTGCGCAAGGGCGACACCTTCCTCGTCCGCGGTGGTATGAGGACAGTGGAGTTCAAGGTCATTGAGACCGACCCGGCAGAGTACTGTATCGTCGCGCAGGACACAGTCATCCATACAGGTGCGTATATGCGGCAACTAGGGTTTTGTACGCGCTGACGCAAGCGGCGCTTCAGAGGGCGACCCTGTCAAGCGAGAGGACGAAGAGTCAAACCTCAACGAGGTCGGCTACGACGACATTGGTGGCTGCAGGAAGCAGATGGCCCAGATCCGTGAGCTCGTCGAGCTTCCTCTCCGCCATCCCCAGCTCTTCAAGTCTATCGGTATCAAGCCCCCGCGTGGTATTCTCATGTATGGCCCTCCTGGCACGGGTAAGACACTCATGGCACGTGCGGTCGCAAATGAGACCGGAGCATTTTTCTTCCTCATCAACGGTCCCGAAATCATGTCCAAGATGGCCGGAGAATCCGAGAGCAACTTGCGCAAGGCGTTCGAGGAGGCGGAGAAGAACTCGCCGTCAATCATCTTCATTGATGAAATCGACTCCATTGCACCGAAGCGTGAAAAGACGAACGGCGAGGTCGAACGCCGTGTCGTCTCCCAGCTTCTCACTCTCATGGATGGCCTCAAGGCTCGCTCGAACGTCGTCGTTATGGCTGCGACGAACCGTCCCAACTCTATCGACCCTGCCCTTCGTCGCTTCGGTCGCTTCGACCGTGAAGTCGACATTGGCATCCCCGACCCGACTGGCCGTCTCGAAATTCTCCGTATACACACGAAGAACATGAAACTCGCCGACGACGTTGACCTTGAGCAGGTATGTCCTTCGTCATTTGTCGCTTAGATTATCGCTTACGCGATCTACCACATAGATTGCCGCCGACACTCACGGCTACGTCGGTTCTGATCTCGCTGCGCTTTGCTCCGAGGCCGCGATGCAGCAGATCCGTGAGAAGATGGACCTCATCGACCTCGACGAGGACACCATTGACGCGGAGGTCCTCGACTCGCTCGGCGTTACGATGGAGAACTTCCGCTTCGCTCTTGGCACGTCGAACCCTTCGGCCCTTCGTGAAACCGTCGTCGAGGTTCCCACTGTCAAGTGGGAGGACATTGGTGGTCTCGTCAAGGTCAAGCAAGAGCTCCAGGAGACCGTGCAGTACCCCGTCGAGCACCCCGAAAAGTTCATCAAGTACGGCATGTCACCATCGAAGGGTGTCCTCTTCTACGGTCCTCCGGGTACCGGTAAGACGCTCCTCGCGAAGGCCATCGCCAACGAGACCCAGGCCAACTTCATCTCCATCAAGGGTCCCGAACTGCTCACTATGTGGTTTGGTGAGTCGGAGGCGAACGTCCGTGACGTGTTCGACAAGGCCCGTGCGGCCGCGCCGTGTGTCATGTTCTTCGACGAGTTGGACTCGATCGCGAAGGCCCGTGGTGGCTCCTCGGGCGACGCTGGCGGTGCAGGCGACCGTGTGCTGAACCAAATCCTCACGGAGATGGACGGCATGAACGTCAAGAAGAACGTTTTCATCATTGGCGCGACGAACAGGCCCGACCAGATCGACCCTGCTCTTCTCCGTCCCGGTCGTCTCGACCAGCTCATCTACATTCCCCTCCCCGACGAGACCTCGCGTCTCGACATCCTCAAAGCCGCGCTCCGCAAGTCGCCCGTCGCGCCCGACGTCGACCTCAGCTTCCTCTCCAAGCACACGCACGGTTTCTCTGGTGCCGACCTCACGGAGATCTGCCAACGTGCAGCGAAGCTCGCGATTCGTGAGTCAATCGAGGCGGACATCCGGAAGGCGCGGGAACAGAAGCAGAAGGAGGACGCGGGCGACGTAAAGATGGAGGAAGAGGAAGAGGAAGAGGACCCTGTCCCCGTCATCACGAGGTAAGCTGCAATGGGCGTTGTGCCTGCGGAGGTTGGAAACTGAATCCTTTTTATAGGGACCATTTCGAGGAGGCGATGAAGTTTGCTCGTCGCTCAGTCTCAGACGCGGACATCCGGCGGTACGAGATGTTCTCCCAGAACCTGCAGCAGTCGCGCTCGTTCGGGAACAACTTCAAGTTCCCCGAGGGCACTGCAGCGCCTGCTGCGGCCAACGCGCCCGCGGCGAGCAACGCAGGGTTCGGTGAGGACACGAACGACGACGACCTGTACGCATGAGCGCGGTGGCTCCCCACCATCTCTTGTTTCGCCTTGCATCGTCTAGCTTTGATCGCCTTTCCTTCCCTCACACCCACTCACTGTCTCTTGATGTATGACGGATGCATAAGTGCCTCGCGGAATCACGCCTTGTAGTTTTCTTTGTCCCACAACGATTAGATCATGGCCCCTGTAGTATATCGAATTGCATTCTTTGCTCCTCTGGTCGATCTTCTGGGCGCGTAAAGCGACTTGGGTGCCCCTGTGTTCATGTTCTTGGCGGTCTTGTCTGCCGATGGTTTGGCAGTTGTGGGTCCCTCTTCGCCAAGAGGGAGCTGAGTTTGCGTTGGCAGTGCCCCCGGCAAAATGTGTCCTGGTATCACAGACCTTCGAATGTTGATTTACTTGACGTTACATCCCCGAAGCGTCACTCGTGGGCCTGATACAGGGAAGAGGTTCAATTTAATCGAGTCTGTGTCCCCTAAGGGCAAAGTGGAACTTGAGACCACCCGTATATATGAAGTGCACAAGTTGGACACGCAAAGGAGTTTGGGTTGCAAAAGTTCGTTTTGTATACGACAAATAGTACATCCAGAGGTAGCGGTACAGATGCCATACAACGACCGTGCGGGTCGCGTGCTCCTACACATGTACAACCGTCATACTCGTCGCGAGACGTTGCGCTTGGGGGGGAGTCGGCGCGGGGCGCTTCCGCTCAGATCGAGATGCTGCGGTAGGTGCGGACCTGACCGGCGAGACGGGTGGCCTGGCCGGCGGTGAACTCGGTCATGCAGCTGCGAGGAGGGGAGGGCTCGTCAGTATCGCGTGGAGTGGGGCAAGGGGGGAGAGACGCACTCGTCGTCGGTGTAGTCCATGAAGTTGTGGATGGGGTCGACGCCGGCGCTCGAGCAGGTGTCGCGGCCGGTGGGGCAGCCGAACGCGGCGGAGGCCTCGGCGGGGGTGTCGGAGACGGAGTCGCCCGAGCCGGAGCAGCCGCCCTGGAAGGTGTGGTAGAGACCGACCCAGTGGCCCGCCTCGTGGGTGAGGGTCTGGTGGGGGACGGGGTGTCAGCATGGGGAGCGAGAGAGGAGAGGGGAATGGGTGCGTACGCGGCCGAGGTCGTACGGGGCAGCGGTGCCGCCGGGGACGGAGGAGTAGAGAATGACGACGCCGTCGTCCTTGGGCGCGCCAGAGTAGTCCGATGGGAAGGTGGAGTAGCCGAGGAGACCCGCGCCGGCGCCCGATTTGAAGCCGACGGAGTAGACGTTGAGGTCCGCGACGCCGCCCTGGCGGAGGGTGTTCTTCATCGTGGTCTGGAGCGAGGTGTCGGGGCCGACGTTGTTGAACCAGTTCGAGTTGGTCGTCCGGGTGGTGTTGGCGAGGACGAAGGAGAGGCCGGTGTTAGAGTAGTCGGCGTTGAGGACGTCGATCTGGTCCGCGATTTGCGAGTCGCTGCAGGCGGTGCGGAAGTGGTGGTCAGTCGCAGCAAGAATCAGCAGCGAGGAGAGGGCGTACGGGATGTTACCGCCCGAGAGGGAGGAGCTCGCCTGAATCACGTGCCAGTAGAGCTTAATGGTGGCCGTGGCCGCGACGAGGGAGGAGGGCGCCTCGACTTTGTTGGCGGTGAAGTGAGCCTCAGCCGCAGCGAGCTTCTCGTCGGAGATGCTGGTACCGCAGACGCGGCGGAGGGGAGCCGCAGTGCTGTTGAGCGCAGCGGGCGACGCGAAGGCGACAGTCGCGAGGAGGAGAGCGAAGGCAGCAGGCTTGAACATGACGACGGGGGACGTGGGAGGGCAAGTGCAAGCTCTGGAGGCTATCGCTGGCGAAACCGGTGGGGAAGACGGTGTCGTTGCTCTTCTCGGGGCACGAGGGCCCGCTTTTATACATCCTGTACACCTCTCCAGGTTATGCACTGTCCCGGGCCTTCGCGACGCGCGGGGTCCGTGACCTTGCCAGCGATGCACAGAGAAGGCCCTATCACGGCCCGGTGCATGGCCCGGATATCTCCCCACATGGACCAGGCAACTGCGACCAGATGGCTTGAAGGATGAGAGGACCCTGGACTACACAGCAGATGCTCATCGATCCGTTTCGTCCAGCATGCGGCTGCTGCTTTTGCCAAAAAGGGTTTGAAGAAGCTCGGAGACCATATGCATAGCAGCGTGGGCGACACGACTTATCTTGCGCTCGGCATTGAGTAGACAGCGGCGACGCGGGGACAACATACTGATGCCAAGCGAAGCCACCGATTCGGGCATGAGCATTGGCCGCGCGTTGTGGACCGGCACTAGTAGCACAAAGTGCACTGCACTGTATTACATAATCCAAAACTCGTCAATTAGCCATCTCAGTTTGGCGAACGACAGTACACACCAGGAGCAGATGAAGCAATATTACGAAGATGTCTCGCTTACTGTCATGGTGATGAAGCCTAGGGGACGGGTGGCATGCATTCAGGGTGAGTGTGCTTCAAGAATTTGCCGAGAATGAGTTCCCGGAGCCCATAGAACATGGGCAGCCTACGGGAGATCACCACAAATTGAGCGCTTGAAGCATATTAGACTGCGTACGTTATGCATTCCGATGACGAGCTGCCTCGGCAAGAAGGGCGAGCGTTTCTTGGCATTGCGCAGCGATGATCAGGAAGCTGTAGAACATTGGTGAGAGACCGACCTAGTTGTGTGACAGTAGCTGGAATGAACTACCTTGATCGTTGATAGCGTCCATGTCAACCACCTTAATGCTGTAATGCACCATGGGCGGAAGAGAGGCACAGAAGGCGACGGATATCAGTGTGATTGATAATCTACACTTACACCGACCGCGAAGGGTTCTGGCGGTGAGCCAAGTCGGTGTTCGAACGCCCGGCTGGGAGGCAGGAAGTTGGTAGGAGGGGCAAAATGAAGGATGAGGAACAGTGGAAGCCGCAACGTCCGGTGCGTCCATGTGGTAAACAGGCGATTGCCGCAGGGGGCAGAGGCCGCTCAGGTCATGGGTGTCGCATGTGTTCCGGAGCAATCTACTTCGCAGCATATGGGGTGTCGAGTGAATGCTTGGCGTATTGGCGTAGCAGCGATAGCGGGAAACGTCGTGACTTCGAAACTGGCGCTGATTGGACCTTCGCGCGTTCTCTCGAACAAGTATTTGGAATTTGTCGTGTCTTGGGTCTGAAGTACCCAACACTACGCAGACCAGACAGCCGTCGCCGATGAATGACAGGCTATGGGCCCCCTCGAAGGATACGGATAAAAAAAGAACGGGGCCGTGTACGTTGCGTGTACAAGGAGGTAGAAAGCCACCCCATCTATCAGAAGTAAGCACAGGTAATCGCGTGTCGAAGGATGAACTCACTCGCTAACCCCGAGGCTTGTCTGACTCCACGACGTACATGCCGTCAATAGTCCGCGACGCGTGTGCCAGTAAAGCGCGCCCGTCCACCTCGTCCACGTCTTGCGTCGGGGCATCCAGGTTGATACCTTCCCCCGCGACCCATATCCTGCCGTCCGGCACTGCGCCATCCTCTGCGACATCGCTCACGTCAACGAGCTTGACGGCCTCCACGAGCTTCACAAGCTCTTCCATTTCGCGAGTTAGCTTATCATGTTGAGGCGTGCCTTCTGCCGGAGGTATCAGCGCCGACAGTTCGTGAAGCCTCTTCAGCGTCGATGGGGTGATTGTCGGGCGGGGATAGGATGAAAGCAGCTTGTTGACCGACCAAGTCGGCTTGAGGGGGATGCACGTTGAGTCAATCTGAGGGATGGTGTGTTGATAGCGCATACATAGACCCCTTGAAGCTCGCGAGACCGAGGCCAGCCTCAGGAGGGATGCGCGGGAGGAGGAGAGCATGGGAGTCGGGACAAGAGTCGAGCGCGCCAGGGACTTCCCGATTGGGAATCGACGACCTGTCCACATCCACGACCACCGCGAGCTACTCGCACCAAAATCTCTCGCATTCCGCGCGGGCTCGCCAGTTGCCACCCTCATTCATTCTTCCTACCATCATCCACGATGACTTCTCCCCAACTTCTCGCGTCGCTGCGAAGACTGCTCCCCGCAGAGGTGCCACCATCACTGTCAACCAAACCCGCGAACCTCTACCAAGTGCTATCAAAGTATCCTAAGGACGGTGTTGGCCAGAAGGTCCATCAAGCTCGATGGGGCAGGATAGGGATCGAAGGGAGCTACTGGGAAGTGACGCGAACGAGGATGAAGTGTGAGGGATCTCATGGGAAGGCTTGGGGTCTCAAGTACTGGAAAGGTACGTCGCGTCCTTCGAATTAAGCGGCTTTCTCGTGTTAAGCAAACCTTGCCCCCAGGAAAGTGCGTCAGTGAACGCGAGGAGAGAATCCGTGGCGCTTTGAAGTACACCTGGAGTACCGGCGAGTCTGCCGGATCGGCAGCAGCGGGACCCCCAGCAGCGAAGTTGTCGTAATGCGTCGCGTCACTACCTCGTCATGTATACATTTCTTATAATCGATACTCTTGCTACTCTTGCTCGCTGCGCGTGGAACTGCAGGTTAAACGTCATAAGCCCGGTACCTCGTTTGCCAAGTGCTGGTTGGTCGATGTCCGAACATCCACCTCTTCCTTTACTAGGGCTTCGGCGCTTTCCCGACGATTCCCCCTACTAGATGTCTTCGACTTCGGGCTTGAAGCTTGCGGTCTTGAGGTGTAAACTTGTGTCCAGCGACTTGAAAGCCTCTGCCGGTCCCCGGAGCATTTGAGTTCGTGGGAACTGTATCTTGATCGGGACAACCGTCTGGTGCCAGTGGCCGATCCGCACACCCCACCCGGCACCGTCATACTTCCCCGCACGCTTCCTGCCTCTCGCACCCTCACCGAGGCCCTCCTTCTCCTGCGTGGTGTCGGGCCCTGTGGCTTCACTCATCTTGGTTTCTGGAGGGACCCTCTCAACATGGACGCCAATTCACGCCAGCTCATTGATGCTCAATTTGACCGCGCAGTCGAGATTGTGCAAGGCTTTCCCAAGACGGGGCCTATTCAGACGGGGTATGAGGACAAGTTGAACATGTACAGGTGCGCCTATACCGTCCTTTCACAGAAACTAGAGACTAACTGCGGGTCGACAGCTTGTACAAGCAAGGTGCATTCTACGCTCCAGGTTTCCTTGCTATGCACACCGCTGACTCCCCGCTTCGTCTTGTGCAGCCACTGTTGGCAATGTGCAAGGTCAACGTCCGAACGTCTGGGATATGCTTGGGAGAGCGAAGTGGTTAGTGTGCCCCTGCGTCGTCTGCATGCCCCTTCGAAGCCGCGTCCGTCCCCATAATCACATGCTTCTCTATTTTCCAGGGATGCTTGGGCGAAGCACAAGGACCTTGATCCTTACGAGGCCAAGTGGTTGTACGTTGAAGCTCTTCTTAAGGTGAGTTGCGTTGCGTTGTGCTTGTCGCCACATGCTTATCAGAATATAGGTACTTCGCAAATACTCCGACAAGACTGTGGCGAGGGACTTAGTGCGGGAATTGGAAGCGTATGCCGGCGATCCCACCAACCTTGTTATGAGCGGTGAGTTCATCCTCCAAGTCAGTCTTCAGGTCTTCCTGGGTGCTCAAGAATGTGCGACAGGTGTTACATCACCTGGTTCAGACTCTTCCGGGTCCTCAGAAGCAGGTCCCTCAGGCCAGATGGCATCGGCCTCGTTGCGGCAAGCGCAGTATGCACAAGCGCAGGCCCTCCAGGCCCAGCAACGTGGGCCTGGACCTGACCCATTGGAGTCGGAAACGGACGAGAGCACTACTGACGAGGAAGACGAAGAGCTAGACCGGGTTCCTCATTCCCTGGTTCCGCCTCACGCCGCAGGGCAGCTCAATCGTCCTCAGTCGTCGCTCTCTTCTCGCCCTTACAGAACACCCATGGCAAGCACTCTACTAATGTCACCCCCACCGCAAGCTCTTGTTCCCACTTCTCAGCCTCACCCCGGATTCCAAACGCAGTCGGCGTTCGCCGAGTCTTCTACATCTATACCCTCTTCTGCATTCCCCCCCACTACCAGCCTCTCGTATCCTGAACAACTCGCGCGCTCGCCCGAGTTTCCTCCATCCGCCCAAGGCTACCCCTCCAGGGCAGGATACCGCCCCCCATCCACCACCGGCACTCGACAGTACCCACTCCAGGCGGGTCCACCCCGACCCGCATCACTCCCACTACTTGAACGTGCGGTGGAGAGCGTGCAGGCGCACCTCGCCGCCATCACCGAACGGCTTGAAACCCTCGAGGGCGTTGTCCACCACTCTACCGCCTCGCTCACCTCTATCGGGCGCGGGAGTCCGTACGCTTACGGGCACGCCGGTGGGCGACCAGACGCGCCACCTCTGCAGTGGGATCTAGACGACATGGGCATGTGGTCGATCGTCCTCCGGCCGCTCGCTCGCGCACTCCGGCTCTTCCGCCAGCTCGCGGTCTTCCTCGCGAGCGGAGACGCGCACGGGGGCCGCACGCCGACCTTTGTCGTCATCCGTCGGCTGTTCCTTGACATCTCTTTCGTGCTGTGCGTGCTCGCGGTCGCCACGACGGGATGGCGGCGGACGGGCGTGCGCCGGCGGGAGGTGTCGGTGGCACTAAACGTGCTGTGGAGGGCGATCGTGGGCCAGCAGGCACCGCGGCACATGGCGGAGAGGGGGGTGTAGGCTTACTATCTTGCGGTGCTTAGTTATATTGGATTGTATGTGAGCTCGGACTGAGGGACGCACGTCAAGTATAGTGAGGGCCTTCAGCAGCTGGAGTCATTGCGAACCTCTCTGCAAGGATTAACTTGAATGACGCGCCTTATGAAGCATCGAGGCATGGCATGGTGTGGTGAACGTAGTCACTGTTGTGGTTGGTCGGAAGCGAACCATCCGCTTGACTCAGTTGTTCTCCTGCGGTGTGCGCGTTACCGTCGGCCTGCGAACAACGGATAGTCAAACCGCTTGCCCCACCGTCGGCCGATGTCGTATCCGCAGCAAGACAGAGCACGCAGATGAATGGTGGAAAAGCGCGAGCGAGTCAGCGCAAGTCCGTTCGGAGTTGGTTCGGAGCGCCAGTTGACAAGCCCCAACTCGGGCGCCAGTCCCAGCTTACATCACGCTCTGCCACGGCAGCCACAGTCACCCGTCTTCTTCCTCCTACCACCACTCCCTCCCCCTCCCCTCCCGTCCGTTGGACATCGCCAAATACAAATATGGTGCGTCTCTATGTTCCCCATGCATTCTGCGAGCTTACACCAATCCACAGGGTGTCCCGGCGCTCTTCCGTTGGCTCAGCAGGAAGTATCCCAAAATTAGTGCGTGACGCTCTCTTTCCCTCTCTGCGTGCCCTTGTTGACCTCTACTGCAGTCTCCCCCGTTATTGAGGCAGAGGCGGTCAAGGTCCCCGATGCTGACGGGAACGAGGTCGCTGTACCGCTCGACATCACCGAGCCCAACCCGAACGGTGTAGAGTTCGACAATCTGTACCTTGACATGAACGGAATTGTGAGTGCATACCCGATGCCGTGGCGTCGTTGTCCCCCAAGTCCCCAACACGATGCCTCTCCCTGCCTCTCAAGTCCCGCCCCGCATGTGTCCGACCCCAGACCCTTTTTTGCCGTGTTCCCTCGTTTCGCGTCCCCCACGTTTGAAGAGCTGTCCGAGCGGATGTTTGGCATGAGTCCCACTCTCCTCCAGGCAGTCTGGCAGAGTGAGAGATGCGCGAGACGTGTGCTCTGAGCAGTGTGATGGCCAATGTGCCACCTCATGGCTATGATGGGCATCTGTATTACGCAGCCGTCGTGGAATACGCCGACGGGCTCCGTTGGAGAGCTTCTCATGCCTTCGACCACCCCTAGGCGGTTCGCCTGTGGAGCGATGTTTTTGGGCGTGCGCCCGGTCAGCTCTTGAGTCTTGTTCGTGCAGACAGACGTCAGTTCAGTGCGGCAGTGTGAACGGCACTGGGCCGATGTATGCACTCTGTCTCGCTATTGGTGTCCCTCTTCTCCGTCTGAGGCGACTCTGTCGGTTATGCTTGTCGCCTTGCTGCACTAGTGCCCATGCGTGCTTTGCTCATACAACGACTTAGGTCCACCCATGTACCCACCCCGAGGGCAAGCCCGCTCCTGAAACAGAGGAGGAGATGATGATTGAAATTTTCAATTACACCGAGCGTGTTGTAAATATGGTCAGGCCACGGAGGCTACTGTTCATGGCTATTGGTATGTCGCATGCAAGCCTCGACCGCGGCATGAAGCTCATGGCGTCCAGATGGCGTGGCTCCACGCGCCAAAATGAACCAGCAGCGTTCTCGCCGCTTCCGGTCTTCGCAGGAGGCTCAGGAGAAGGAGGACGCCCGACTGGAATCAATCAAGCTCTGGGAATGTGAGTTTTCAAGACTTATGAGGCAGACAAATCTTGACGCATTGCGCAGCCTTGGGTAAAACGCTGTCAGAAGAAGACAGAAACAAGAAAGCCTGGGACAGCAATGCTATCACCCCTGGCACGCCTTTCATGGACCTCCTCGCGGCCTCGCTGCGGTACTGGGTCGTCATGAAAATGAACACAGATCCTGGCTGGAAAGATGTACGCCCTCCCTTGAACGTTGGATCGTTTGTCGAACTCACCCAACACACTAGCTGCACGTCATCATCTCCGACGCGAGTGTCCCTGGTGAAGGTGAACACAAGATCATGGACTACGTTCGTCGTCAGCGCACCAACCAGGGCCATGATCCCAACACTCGCCACGTCATCTATGGCCTAGTGAGATACGTTCCTTCCCGCTCGCCTTCCGGCCTACTGACGCGACTGCAGGACGCCGATCTTATCATGTTGTCACTGGCGACCCACGAGCCCTACTTCCGTGTCCTGCGCGAGGACGTCTTCCATCAGGAGGGCAGTCGCACCGCATGTCGCACGTGCGGCCAAGAAGGACACTACGCTGCCCAGTGCACAGGGCAAAAGGCCGAAATTAAGAAGACCCCGATGGAGAAGAAGCCTTTCATCTGGCTTGATGTCTCGGTTCTCCGAGAGTACCTTGAAGCAGAGCTAAACGTTCCGCAGACGCCTTTCGCGTTCAACCTGGAACAAGCGATTGATGATTGGGTGTTGCTCATCTTCTTCGTTGGCAATGATTTCTTACCGCACTTGCCGTCGCTCGAGATCCGCGAAGGTGCCATCGATACGTTGCTGAAGATCTGGCGGACGGAGCTGTCTCGTATGGGCGGCTATATCACGAACCACGGACAACTGGAGATGTCGCGAGCTCAGATCATTCTTGAGGCGCTCGCTAGCCGCGAGGACGACATCTTCCGTAAGAGGCGTGAAGGTGAGTGTTAGTCGTGTCTCGACAGCCCGCTGGGAGCTGACACGGGCCGTAGGCGAGGAGCGCCAGGATCAGAACGCGAAGCGGCGTAAAATAGAGAAGGATATGGCCAGCAAAAAGTCGACTGGACCGTCTGCTTCTTTGAACCTCACTGCTGCACCCACTGCTCCTAGTGGCCTTCCCTCTCGTCCCGACTTTGCCGCGAAGGCCGACAGTATTGGTCTCGGTGGCCCAAAGACGGCCGAAGCCACGTCCTACGCCTCGATCGCCGCGCAGGCCATGGGCGGCTCGAACCGCGACGTGGTCGCGAACCGCGCCGCGATCCGGCTCGCGAACCTGAGTGCGGCTGAGACGCTCAAAGCCCAGATGGCCGCGTTGGTGCCTGTGGGAAGGGCGTCGAGAAACGCGGTGCCGAAGCCCGCGCCCGCGGCCACGCCTTCGCCTGTCGTAAAGTCCCCGAGCACTTCGACTGGGCCAATCGTACCGCCCGTGACCGGCGCGGTGGACATCGAGATCCCGGGCCTGGGCGGTGCGCCCTCCCCCGTGTCCAGCACCGTCGCCATCTCGGAGCCGGTCGTGTCCGTCCAGCCCGAGAGCGGGGCACAGGGCCCCCCGGCGGAGCCCAGCGCAAACGCAGAGCCTAGCGCGGACGCGGAGCCCGCAGCGGCCGACGACGTGCCCATGGCGGATGGCTCGGAGCCGCGTGGCATGAAGCGGACCATCGAGGACGTCGAAAACGACGACGACACGGCCGCCGGCGACGACGTCCCGGCGTACGAGGACGAGGAGGCGCCAGCTGGGGCGGACCCGACGCTCGCGATGAAAGTGAACCCAGACGGGACGGTGGAGCAGGATGACTTTGTAAAGTGCGTGGAACTGCCGCGTCCGCCTTGCGTGGGAGAGCCGCGATTGACCCTGAATCCGCGATCTTAGGCTATGGGAACCCGGTTACAGGGAGCGCTACTACCGCCAGAAGTTCAACGTCGAGTACAGCGATCTCGAGTTCAGGAAGCAGTGAGTTTCCGCCCGCCCGCACTTGCTTGACTGGCAGCTCACGTAGGATTCCAGGGTCACTCGCTGCTATGTCGAGGGCATGGCTTGGGTGCTGCACTACTACTATCAGGGAGTACGTCGCGCCCGTCGGCCTCGTGTCCGGAATGCATCTGACTTGTCCGCGCCCAGACCCCCTCGTGGCAGTGGTACTACCCCTTCCACTTCGCGCCCTTCGCGGCAGACTTCGAGGATCTCGAAAAGATGGACATCACTTTTGACATCGGGCAGCCTTTCAAGCCATTCGAGCAGCTGATGGGCGTCTTCCCCGCTGCGAGGTGCGTATCCCTCTGGCTGCGTTTCGCTCACTGCTGACCAGCGTTTTTAGTCGATCGCATATCCCAGCCCCGTTCCATGACCTCATGACAGACACAGAATCTCCGATCATTGACTTCTATCCCACCACATTCCAGATCGACATGAACGGCAAGCGCATGGCCTGGCAGGGTGTCGCGCTCCTTCCTTTCATCGACGAATCTCGTCTTTTGTCAGCGATGGCCCCGCGGTATTCAAATCTCACCCCGGACGAACACCGGCGCAACAAGTGGGGCAACAATGTCCTCTTCGTCTTCGAGGAGAACTCTCTGTACCCATCTCTCGAAGCGCTTTACGGCAAGCGCAAGAAGGACGAGGTACGTTCATTTCGTCGCACGCGACGGCCTTCATTTCTCACACGCCCCCACACAGCCTTTGCCCATCAATCCGAAGCTGAGCAAGGGCATGAACGGCTCGCTCCTGCCGAACCCGGACTGCATCCCGGACTCGACCTTCCCCTCCCCGCTCGTGGGCCAGGATCTGCCGGACATCAAGAACGACCGCTCGCTGTCCGCGTTCTACTTCTTCCCTAAGCAGCTCAAGCCCCACCGCTCCGTCCTCCTCCCGAACGTCCACCGCCCGAAGCCATCGCTCTCCGCCGCGGACCTCGACCACGCCAAGCGCGGAGGAGAGCGCCGCGGCCGCGGCGGCTACGGCGGCAGCTTCCACGTCGAGCGCAACCGCGAGCCCCGCGGCGGACGGCGCGGAGCAGGCGGAGGCGGAGGCGACTGGGCCAACCCGAACCAGATTCCCAACGGTGGCGGCGGCGGGTTCGGCGCCAACAACGGGTACGCCCAGGCCCCGCAGCAGTTCCAGCCGTACCCGGCCCGGGGCCGCGGCGGCTTCCAGCAGCAGCAGTTCGGCGGCGGCGGCGGCGGGCGCGGGCAGTTCAACGATTTCGCGGGCCCGCCCCAACGCGGGGGCCGTGGGGGCGGCGGGCGCGGAGGCTTCGCCAACGGCGGCTACGGGGGCAGCGCGATCCCCAGCGGCCCGCCGACTGGCGGCTATCAAGGCGGGCGCGGCGGCTACAGCGGCTACCAAGGTGGTCAGAACGGCGCGTACACCCAAGGGGGCTACAACGCGAGCCAGGGCGGCGGCTACGACCAAGCCGGCTACGGCGGCGGCGGGTACACCCAAGGTGGCGGCTTCGGCGGCTACGGCAACAATCAGGGCGGCGGTGGGGGCTACGGAGGCTATGGCGGCCCTCCCCCTCAGGTGCAGAGCGGCTATGGCGGGCGAGGTGGCTACGCAAACCGAGGCCGCGGCCGCGGCCGTGGCTACTGAGCGCACGTACGTACGAGTGACGGCTCGGGCGGAGCGTTGCGGGCTGTCTCCAGGTATCTATCTGTTTGCGCATAACGTCGTGATCTACTGTCCATATTCCTAGGCCAGCTGTCTTCCGTCTCTGCACGCGGATGGGCTTCGTATCTGTACTTCTACCTTATAATGTCCTCGATTATTTATGTTCGTTAGTGTTCATCGACATCGGCGTGTACGGCAGACCATCGGTCAGGCTGAGGACTGGCACGGTTGCACTCATCCTTGTATAAGCCTTTAGACTAGACTCGGTCTCGTTGTTCTTGTTTGTCTGTAGACGGTAATGCATGATATTGACGAGACGGTGAGAGCAACCCGTGGAGATACATGTGAAGCCTCTGCATAGCACATAAGTAGACGTACATTGATCGCATGATATTTCCTTTCCAACCCCCCTCCACACCCCCCACGCCCGACCAAGCCCATTCGCGACGCACGCGCTCACAGCCCGCGCTCGTCCGTCGGGGGCACGCACTGGAGGTACATCGAGTACGTCTTGTCCATCTCCTTCTGCCGCCGACGGATCTTCTTATCCAGCTTCCGCTGCCTACGCTCCGCGCGCTCTGCCTTGCGCTCCCGCCAGCGTGCGTCCGCCTCGGCGCGCCCGTACCGCGCCCGGTCGCGGTCGCGGTCGCGCCGCTCGAGCTCCTCCTCCGCCGAGTCGTCCGTCGCGCTCGGGGACGACACGTCGCGCGGGTCCACGCCCGGGAGCGACGCGTCGAGCGTGCCCGCGTACCGCCCCGAGCGCCGCTCGCGGCCCTTGTAGATCACGGCCTCGACGCCGCGGAGGCGGAAGAACGACGAGTTCCACATGTCGATGACCTCCGCCGCCATCTGGGAGCGCTTCGGCGTGCGGCCGTCAACGGCGGGCAGGTTGATCTGACCGGACCAGGCGAGCCCAAGGTCCTGCAAGAACATCACGCATGTCAGCCTCGCTGACAAGAAAGGAGAAAGGAGGGACAGGAGGGACAAAGGGAGGGAAACGCACCGTCATGAGTCGGATCCAGTCCTCGTGGTACACGTCGTGCGGGACGAGCACGGCGGGCATGCGCGGCATCTGCTCGAGCACGTCGTCCATGTCCCCGATCTTGAGCATCTCGAACTGCGTGTACGGATGCGCGCGGTTCGGCGGCCGGCTGAAGCCCTCCGGGGGCGCGAGCTGGCCTGGCACGGGGACTTGCACCGCGCCGCCGACGGGCTGCATTCCCACGAGCGGCGCGCTCATCGCGCGCGGGCTCGGCGCGATACCGCCTGGGTAGGGCGGGATAACAGCCGCTTCGCCGTAAGGGTTGTTCGGGTTGGAGTACACGTTCAGGGGCGCGGCCGGCGCGTAGGGAGACGGTGCGGCTCCGTATGGGGACGCGACCGAGCTCGCGCCGTAGGGAGACGGGCTGGGGGCGCGTGAGCCACGCCCGCCCATCGACGCGTTGCGGTACATCGGCTGGCTCTCGAGGACGTGTCCTGAGGAGTACATTGGCTGCGCCCCATACGGAGCGGCACCCGTGGATACCATCCCACCGCCGTAGGGCGACGCGGCGCGCTGGATCCCGCCCGCTTGATAGGGCGAGGCTGAGCGAGGGATAATGCCCCCGGCAGCGTAAGGAGACACAGGGCGTGGCGCAGCGGGTTGAGCGTAGGGCGACACAGGGCGGGGAACGGCGATTGAGCCCGCCGCGCGGTAAGGCGACGAGGGTCGTCCTGGGAGGTCGCTGGGGCGCGGCGACGCGGAGCGGTACGAGCCAGTTGCACCCACGGGATAGACACCGCCTGCCGCGGGAGTGTACGAGGACCCACTGCCTGCGTTTCCGGGGTAGGCCCCAGGGTAAACGCCGCCCGCCGCGGGCTGGTAGGTGCTTGTGGGGCGTTCGGCGCCGTAGGTCGAACCTTGGCGGGGTCGGGGACGAGCGGGGTCGTATTCACGTTCGCGCTCACGTTCGCGTTCGCGCTCGCGTTCACGGTCACGGTTGTGGCGGTCGATATCGAGGTTTTCCATGCGACGCTCGAGGTCCGTAGAGGCGTATTTGTCGTATTCGCCGGGATAACGGCCCCCGTAGGTACTCGTGCGGCGTTCAGCGGCGCCCTCGCGGTCACGGTCATCGCGATCGCGGCGACGGTAGTCGTCTGTGGGACGGTCGCGCTCGCGCTCACGGTCGCGGCGGTAGTAGTCATCCTCTTCGTCGTCGTCGTAGCGTTTGCTTTCCCGGCGGCGGCGGCGATCCTCGTCGCCTCTCCTGCAGAGGGCATGCGCGTGAGGCGCTGTGGGGCAAACTCGCGGACAGAGGACGTGCTCACCATCGGTCGGAGTCTGCGCGGCGGGAGGACGTGAAGCCCTGTGTGTACGTGGGAGATCAGGATCCGTGCGGGGCACCGATCTAGATCGAGAGCACATACCGCATCGGCGGGGGTGGCATTGGCCGGGACGACAGAAGTGGCTTCGGCTGGGATCCACTGGATGCCGTTCACGATTCCTTGCGGGGTTTGGTAGCTGGACGCAACGCATATATATGCAGAATAAGTGAAGGAGGGATGAGTGGCTCACCTGGCTGTGACCGCCCTGTGCGCGCGATCAAGACGTCCGATTAGATATGGATGATCGAGTCGCGGGGAGTAGAGAGGACGTACTTGAACGGGTGGTAGGTGACCTGGCCATCGTTGCCCACGGTGGTGGTGTATGTGATCGAACCGGGCTGGATGTTCTGCGCCGCCTGCTGGCTGGTGTTGGGGTAGGGTGTTGGGTGCCCGACGAGGGGCGAGGGCGGGGCGGCGTAGGGATTCATAGCGATCAAGGTCGGTCTCCGGGAGGGCTGGACGGAGGGTGGGATGCGCCCAGGAAGAAGGTGGGGGAGGGTCAGAAGGAGAGAGGCTGAGAGCGGGAGAGAGTAGGCCTATCCTGGACGTTATCGCAGATGGCAGATCATCTGTTTGTATATATAATACCCAGCCTCCGTACCCGACCGTCGTGCAGCGTGCCCGCGGCAAGATCCCTGCGCGGCTGTGGCCCGACAACGTGGTGGCCATTGCATTATCACCGCAGCATGGCATGCGCACACTGTGGCCCACAGAGATAGCACGAAGCAGGGAAGGGGCCGGAGTAGAATAAAGAGATTAAACGTGGCGAATACAGGGTACATCCAATCCGTCCTAGAGCACGGTGCCTCATGAGAACCGCCAGTAGATGAAGATAATTACCAGCAGGGCGACTGCACCAATCGGCGCATACTGCCGAATCATCGCGTTGATGTTAATGTTCCGAGCCGCCCGACGGTACTTCTCCGACTCGGACCGTAGCGACGTCGACAGGTGCGACATCCCTGCGAAGGCGTTGCGTCAAAGCCGCCAGTGCGCACAGAGGTCAGGCAGACGTACGGTCAAGTGAGTCCCCTCGCCACAGAAGCTCCTCCATGTTTTTGGTCATGATCCGGGTCACGTCCTGTAGCTCGTCGTTGAGCTTGTCCATGCTCGAGCTGCCTGCAGCGCTTGCTGTCCGCGTGTCTTGGTAGAGGCGAGTCGTCTTCGACATGAAAGTGTCTGTATGCGGGATGGTTGGTGGTTGTATGCGCGCAGTGCCTTCGCAACTCACCGAAGCCCACGAACGCATATGGTTTCCGCACACCGTCTACCCTAGCGCCATATGATGTGTGGAACTCCTTCGAGAGCTCATCGAGGTAAGAGAAAGCGAGCTTGCGGGGATAGGACTTTTCGGCAATCACGAGGTAGATGACATTTTCTGCAATGTAGTAGCTGCCGGTAGAATGCCTGAGCAACGAAGGTCGAAGACGGCCAACAGAGGTGAACGCACTGCAGTGTGTACTGCCCGCTCTCAATCGAGCAACGGGGTTCAGAGGTAGGACCTATCCGGCGGAAGATGAGCTTCGCTTGCTGCTTGTGCTCCGAGAGGGCGATTTCCGTCTGCTCAACAATTAGCACTTTCTCCGTAGAGCAGCTAGCGCGAACGGACCTGCTCGTCATCCACACTGGCGGCGAGGGGAAGGGCGTCTGAGGCCCGGACAACAAGCGTGGACTTAACCATGTCGTTTGAAAAGACTAGGGAGCGTCGAGGGTCGGAGGGCGGTCGAGAACGAGGAAGACGGTGGCTGGAGCGCAGGAGGCGCGACTGACGTGCCATAGTAAGACGGCCAGACGCCGATACGTGGTGCGCTGCTCACGTGCGTGCCTTGTCGGCGTTGCGCGCCACGCCCGGCGCCGGCTGCCCGGAGCAGCCTGGTTCTGCCGGGCTCAGCGCATGACGTCCGACAGACCCGGCGAGCTCTGCCTTTTGCAATTGCACATGTTAACCGGCTCGCCTCAGGTCCTGCTGCCCTTCGTCCATCTCCCCTCGCTCCCCGCCCGCCCACTGCGCTTTCGGGCCTCTTGCAAACATGTCCCATCTCCTTAACGTGAAGCACCAGGTCAGTTCGTGTGGCCCGATCGCTGCAGTGTGCTCACGCCAGATCCCAGCTTACATTCTACGGCGCGTACCATGACCATCCCGTCAATGTCGCGATCCACATGGTTTTTGTCCCCGTCCTCCTCTGGTGAGTGCATACGCACCTCCTCGTCCTACGCGCTCTTCTAAAACATCCCTACACACAGGACCGGCCTCGTCCTCGGCGCCCAAGTCCCCGTCCCGTCCTTCTTCCCCTCCATCCACGTCGCGATCAACGACTACCTCACTTTTGAGTTGACTTGGTCCACCCTCTGGGCTGGCGCATGCCTCCTCTACTACTTTGCGCTCGAGCCCGTCGCGACGGTACGCCCATTGCCCATTCGTGCGCGCGCCACGTGACCGACCCGCCTCCGCCCCCCGCCCAGATCCTGTACACGCCCCAGATGATCCTCACCACGCTCTCTGCCGCCGCGTACGCGCACAAGCCCGGCGGGATGGACACCGCGCTCTACGCGCACGTCGTCTCGTGGATCTTCCAGTTCGCCGGCCACTTCCTCGCCGAGGGCCGCTCCCCCGCGCTGCTAGACAACCTGCTCGGAGGTGCGTCTCCTTCCGCTCTGCGTCTCCCTGCGCTTTCGTTCGCTCGCGCTCCTCCCCTCGCGTCTGTCTCTGCTTTCGCCTCTTTAACTCGTGTAGTCGCCCCACGCGCCCTGGCTGGACGCTTACCGCCCCCTCCACAGCGCTCGTCCTCGCACCCCTCTTCGTCCACCTCGAGGTCCTTTTCCGCCTCGGTTACAACAAGCCGCTCCAGAAGGAGATTCACGCGAGTATCACCGAGGAGATTCGCAAAATCAAGAGCAAGTCCTACTGAGCAGCCCCTACCCAGAATAACGGCACTGCGCGCGTGCCACCCACTTTCGGAGGCGTCGGATATTTCATCAAGTTCACTGCCCTATCTACGAACCCTTTCGTACCCGCGCGTGTCACGGATACTTGCTTGCTTACCCCTTCGACTCCTACCCGTCACGACGTCCCCTTGCCGGTGTCGGTTGCGAGTTATTTAACGCTTCCTGTACGCGTGTGGAGGATCTGATGTACATGTACAACACTTTTTCGCCGCGCGTCTGCTTCTCGCCGCCCAATCCGTCTTCTTTCTCTCTGCACCCACGCGCCCGCTTACGCGAGGGAAGAAGGAGGGGGCAGCACGGGCTCGCCGAGCGGGGTTACGTAGCACGAGGTAAGGCCGCCGTCGACCTTCAAGTCCGTGCCCTGTAGCCCGCCGCATCAGCATCGCGCCCATGAACCAGCGCTGGAGCGCACGCCGGAGCACGCACCGTCATGTAGCTGCTGTCGTCGCTCGCGACTGCAAACGAGACATCGGCACGCCGGATCAGCAACGGAGGTCAGGGCAAAGAAGAGCAGCGAAGGGAGGGGGGGAAGGCACGCACGGAAGAGCGCGCCCTTCGCGACCTCGACCGCCTCGCCGAAGCGGCCCATCGGCAGGTGGACCATCCGCCGGTCGCGCTTCTCGGCCGTGTTGAGGAAGTCCATCAGGAGCGCTGGGCGACGGAGAAGCGTGAGGGGCAGGGCGGAGAAGCGCATGTGCCGCCGGAAGGGCGCGCGGCGGAACGATTGAGGCAGAAGGTGGGGTGAGCGGCGCGAGCGTGAGCGAAGACGGAGCACGCACGCGTCTTGAGGGGCCCGGGGCAGATCGAGTTGAGGCGGATGCCCTCTCGGGCGTGGACCATGGCGAGCTCGCGGGTCATCGCGAGCACCGCGCCCTACGAGGCACGCGGCGGGTGAGATCGCCGTAAACTCCGAAGCACGCCCAAGATGGGCGCGAGCGTACCTTGGACGCGGTGTCTGCGAAAACGGGTCAACCGAATTCTACGCGACAGCAGGCGAGCGACAGCGCGAATCGCCCAGGAACAGAAAGATGGAAGGGGACGATCGCGCGCGGGACAGGGAGACGGTGGATCTCGGGTCGCGCGCGCACCCCGCGAGACTCGATCGCGCGAACGTAGAACGCGGTGAGTACGCACATGCGAGCTGGGGCGTCGCCGCGCCAAGGATGGCGACAAAGGACGCGGTGTTGATGATACTGCCGCCAGTCTGGAGACCCCGCGCGGGGTCCGCAGGGTTGTTACGCATGGCGAGGATGGCGTACTTGCAGCCCCACCAGACGCCCTTGACGTTGATCGACATAGTGAGGTCCCAGATGCGCTCCTCAGTGTTCAGCGCGTTGTCGTCTTCGGGGTGCATGATTCCTGCGAGCGACGTTGGCGGAATGAGCATGAGCGAGCGCCGGGCAGGCGAGACGGGGAAGGCGTACCAGCGTTATTGAACTGAACGTCATCACAGGCGCATGATCAGCAGTCTCTCTCACACGAGCGCGATAAATGCGCGGGGTATCCCGGTTCCGCCCAGGGCGAGGGGATGGAAGGGCGCGGACTGCGGCGGAAGGTGACATACCATGATGTCAAGACGGCCAAAGAGCTCAACGGCCTTGTCGACGGCAGCCTTAATATCGGCCTCCTTGCCCACATCAGCCTTGATTGCGGCGGCCTTGACGTTGGGAAAGCGGTCCTTGATGAGCGCAAGGACCTTCTCAGCAGCGGCGAGGTTGATGTCGACGAGGAGGACGTCGGCGCCCTCGGATGCAAAGAGGATGGAAGACTCCATCCCAATGCCACTGTGGGGAGAGAGATGAGCGCGTCATCGCACAGTGTATGACTCGGGCTGTATGCGCAATGATCACTCACGATCCGGCACCAGTAATGAGGGCACCCTAGACGTCGGGCTCTGTGAGTGCCCTGAGGGACGCGCGCACAGGGCAATGCGCACCTTGTTCTGAACGCGACCGGGCATTGTGTGGGATGGTGAGCAGAAAGATGGGAGATGGAGGAGAGGAAAGAGGATGGAGATGGACTCTTAACGTTTGACGGGCGAGATAAGCCCCTGTTCATCAGTTTGCCTCATCGATAACCCGGTGGAGAAGGTCGCTGTGGGCGCCGATGGCCAGTACTCCAGTATCGGTAGTAGGAGTGACCTTTACGCGTTGCTGTGGCAGGCCACAGCACAGAAAGAGCGGAAGCGTTGCGCAGCGCAGGTACGATGCGCGTGGGCAGACCGTCTCGGGCCGTAGCCGGCGCGATGCGCAGCTCTGGACGGGGGAGGATCCAGGGGCGACACGTGCTGGGCGTTTCCGCCTCTTTCATTGTCCCGACGTCATCCTGCTCGACCTGCTCTCGTGGCCACCGACGCTGTCCGCTTGGACACGATGGCACTACGGGCTCCTATTCTCAACTATCAGGTCAAAATTTACCGCCTCGCCTCATGGATCAGCTTCGCGCTCTGCTCTTCTGTTTGTCAGCGGTCGTCTGGCCAGCCCAGGACGGTGACCCCCCTGGACTGCTGTTTGATCCTTCGCTGAAACGACGTGCAGGTCCCAAATGAATTCAACATGGGCGCCGTACAAGCGTCGCTACCACAACTTCTCGATCCTGCCAACCTGTAGGAAGGCGATGGATTGGTGGCGCTCCTCCCACACGGCTTGCATGTACAGGCACCGTGGGCACCGCGGAAGCAGGTGACAAGCGAGCGGGCCTAGAAGTTTGGTCTGCACCTGCCTTTCCCGCCCGGTGCTTCGTTCCCCCAGACTGCGGTCGTTGCAATTTGCTTGTCGCCTTCGCCCCGCCTCCGCTTTTCCGCCACGCCACCGATCCGCCAGCGCTCTTAAATCCCGCGGCCCCAGCCGCCGCTCGCCTCGTCCTCCCGCGCGCGCCGCCTTCCGATTCTCTCGCCTTCGGTCTCGCTGCGCCATGCCCTACTCTCCCAACTTCGTGGACGGCATTGCTGTCGTGGTCGCGCTCTACATCGTTTCTCGTCTCGTCGCAAAGAAGCCCGTCGGTCCTCTCCCCCCAGGCCCCAAGCCCCTCCCCCTCCTCGGCAACATGCTCGACATGCCCCAGAGCCACGAGTGGAAAACCTTCGCCCAGTGGGGTGATCGCTTTGGTATGTCCGCAGGGACTCACTGCTCCTGCTGCACGGCGTCCCATCCTAACCCTACTCGTCTTCGCGCTTCAGGCGACATCTGCTCCGTCTCTATGCTCGGCAACACATACGTCATTCTCAACTCCTCCAAGCACGCATTTGCCCTCCTCGACAAGAAGAGCGCAATCTACTCTTCACGCCCGACCATCCCTATGGGCGGTGAGCTCGTCGGCTGGAACCGCACTCTCGTACTCCTCCCTTACGGCAACAACTTCCGCGAGTACCGCCGCCTCATCTTCCAGCTCATCGGCTCCCGCAAGAACATGGAGCGATTCCAGCCCATCGTCGACAACGCCACCCGCGACTTCGTCCTCGACCTCGCCCAGACTCCCGAAAAGCTTGTCAAGCACATCCAGAAGTGCGCGTTCCCGCTCTCATGTCCCGTGGTGATCGAATGCATGTCTGACCAGGGTGTACAATGTTAGCTGCGCGGGAGCCATCATCCTCATGATGTCGCACGGATACCAGATCCAAGGCGAGAACGACCAGTTCGTTGCTACCGTCGACGAGGCCATGGAGCAGTTCGCGGTCAGCACCTCTGCGGGTGCCTTCATGGCGAACATCTTCCCTGCTCGTCCGTCTGATATTGTTTGCTTCACATTCCCGGTGTTCCCACTCACACGGGGCCGCCCACAGTTGTACACGTGCCGGCTTGGTTCCCTGGTGCCAGCTTCAAGAAGACTGCCGCAGCCTGGCGTGCTACCTTGGACGAGATGTGCGACAAGCCTCATGAGTGGGTCAAGAAGCAGATGGTGAGAACCCTTCTGCGATAAGCGGTCGCGGCACAGGAACGGAATGCACTGGCTGATGCTTCCTCAGGCGGCCGGCACCGCGATTCCATCTTTCACGTCGGATGCGCTCGAGGGTGGAGTGACCCCCGAACGCGAGCTGCTCATCAAGAACGCCGCGTCGTCGCTCTACGCCGGAGGTGCGGACACGGTAAGCATCCGCAAATGCACCACGCGTTTGCCTCACGTGACCTTGTTTCTCCGCGCCATCCATCTAGACCGTGTCCGCTATCCAGACCTTCTACCTCGCCATGACCCTCCATCCCGAGATCCAGGAGCGCGCGCAGGCCGAGATCGAGCGTGTCGTTGGCATGGACCGCCTCCCGTCCGCGGAGGACCGCGACAACCTCCCGTACGTCGAGGCGATCTTCCGCGAGACCCTCCGCTGGAACCAGGTCGCTCCCCTTGGTACACACTCGTTTCCTCATGGCGCTTCCCACAAGCCGTTGACACACTCTCCACATAGCGGTCCCCCACGTTTTGATCGAGGACGATGTCTACGAGGGCTACCACTTCCCCAAGGGCACCATCTTCATCGCGAACGTCTGGAAGATGCTCCACAACCTGGAGACCTACCCCGACCCCTTGGCCTTCAACCCGGACCGGTTCATAGCCTCGCCCGGGCACGCGCCCGAGGTCGACCCGCGCGAGATGGTGTTCGGGTTCGGGCGCAGGATCTGCCCCGGCCTGCAGCTCGCGGACTCGTCGGTGTGGATCACGATCGCGATGTCGCTCGCCGTCTTCCGCGTGGAGAAGCCGGTGGTGAACGGCACGCCCGTCGAGCCCGACACCGAGTTCACGACCGGCACGGTCTCGCACCCGCCGCCGTTCGAGTGCGTGGTCAAGGCGCGGAACGCGAAGGCGGAGGCGCTCCTCCAGCACGTCGCCGTCGAGCGCGCGCAGGCGAAGGCGCAGCGCTGACCGGCAGTCACCGCTCGCCGGGCGGGACTGGAGATCTAGATGGGTGGCTTACATGTTTACACCCCCCTGCTCTTGCTTTTCGTTCGTCCGTTCACACCCGAGACGATACCCCTTCTCAAGGCCGTGCACGCCTAGTGCGCATTCCCCCCTTACTCTTACTGTACTCACACTCTGTTCCTGTCACCCTCAACCATGTGTCGCACCTGGACATCGCTGGTCCACGGTGCTGACGTACTCTGTACAAATCTCAAAACTCCGGAAGAGGTCCCCTGTATGCATACACTACATCCGCTGTACATACTATACAAATACTTGGTTTTCCCGCTCTCTTTCTGCAGTGTGCGTGAAGCTGCGGTACGGCCCGGTGTGTGCTCTTCACTCACCAGCGCATGCATCACAAACGCACAACTGGTGCCCATAAATTTGCGTCTCGCGCGCGCACAATGCACCACGAACCGTGGATCCAGGTCCGCATGCTCCGCCGCTTGCGAAAACTCTCCTCCCTCTAACGCCAGGGCCTCGGGCGTACGCTGGCCCTAACCAGGGCAGGGTCCAGCTCGGACTCGGCGCTCGGGCCCTGGGGACCTCCGACGGTGAACGCTTCTAGGCTGGCGGGTTGACCGTTCTGCATGCAAAACCAGCTGCGTGCGCCAGGCGAGTTCTGATTGATTGCTGGCGCGCCAGGTTCGATTTGGCAGGCGTTTCTCGCCATACGTCCAGCGTTCGTACCGGAGAATGCGGACTTTGGGCGGACCCGACCGGAAGCCAGAAGACCTTGGAGACTACAAGTGAAAATTGACATGATTGCGCGAGATCGGAAGACATTCGGAAAGGTCTGGCCTTCGGGGAACATGCTGACGAGAAATAAGTCGAATGATGGCTCATAGTGTTTTACGGGAGTGGAAGCTACAGGCATTATTTATGCATCTCAATGAACAGATTTCCGAAATTGCGTATGAGAGATTAAGGGTAGCTGCCAGTTTCTGCCCGTGTCTACCTTTGTAAGTGGATTTTTATGTAGAGCATCATGTGACTTGGGGTGTACGATCTCGGCAAGATGCGAAAGCACGGCATAGATTTTTAGATTTTGCCTTCTACTGACCAGCCCAGGGGGCGGGCGGCAAACGGGTGGATGGCAGATCAGCGCCCACTGCAGCAGATACCTGTTTGTGCATGACGCTAGTCTCGACTGAATACTTGAGTTGTATGCATAAGTACTCCTGTATTCGCTCTCAACGTGTCGTGTGCGATAACTTAAGCCCTTAGGCTTTGAGCTTGAGGCCTTGAGGCTTGTCCGGTTTTGGTTGTGATCCGCCGGGAGTCTAGTCAAGCGCCCATTGGGACCCGCGATGCCACATTGATTATTTGTGTACATGGACTCGAACGCTCGATCGGCCATCGGAGAACTGCGCACGCGCGTAGTCGCGAGAACCTCAAGGACAAGACATGATAGCGTCATCGACATCTTCGCGCGATGATGTTGTGCGACGGCCTGACCCGGCAGCAGGCTAATGGCTGAGAAGTGCGGATGACAATGGACGTACGTGAGCGAAAGATCTCTGCGGGTGCCGGCGAGTGCGTTTATCAACGTGCTGCTTACGCGCATCAAATACTGGGCCGGTGTTCGCCATCAGACTTCCGGTTACATAGCGGAATTTTAGCACTACACATGATCAACTGGCGTCGAGACTCGAGATACCTACTTCCGCCCGAAGAGATTGTGGGTGTTTTCAGGGCTCCAGATGTTACATCTCATATATAAGGATGGGCACCTCCCGCAAATCAGACATAAAGCCGACTCAACAGCTGTCAAGAGGACTTCCAGGTCAGCCTTTCGAGCGCTTCGGCGGCCGCTCTCGCTAACGGCTACCAGGCTTCATCAGCGTCTCTTCGCCCAATCTTCGCCCCCATCTTCTTGTCCTTCGCTGCCGGAAGTCTGACGCAATTTCGCATTCTCCTCAGAAAAGAGACACTCGAATTGCATCTCCTCGCTCCCCTCGCGGATGATGGAACGTTCGGTATGTTCTATTGCAGTTCTTGCTGCATATACTTTCCACAGCGGCGTTGATTCACAACCCGGACCGCCTGGCTCTGAAAGCAGCTCTGTTTATCCAGGTGATACACACCAGTACGTCTTCCACTACTCACAAAGCGTGCGCCTCCATCTCTGTGTGGTATATGAAGTTGCTCTCAGCTCGTATCGCACTTGGACTTTCACAGACCAGGTTACGTACCTTGCCCGGAAGCAGCAAGCTCTATAGCGTAGAAGTGAACCAAGAAAAGCACCCAACCTTGGCCTCGCTGGGCAAGGAAACGAAAGAGGTCTGAGGAACTCCTTCGCGTGGTGCGTAGGTCTGTTGATTCGCGTATGGAACGAGAGGAGACGCAGGGCCGTCGATAGGACTGCGGGTGAGTAGTCGCCCTGCGAACGGCTCGTTGCTATCGACCTCGGCTGGAGCCGTACGTACGTATTTGTACATATTGATGGCGGCATATCTCGCGGATTGAACTGTTCTGTTGCAGAACGTAGCCGCGTTTTATGTACGCCGACCCACAAGCGCGATACAGACTCGATGAGCGACGTATGCTCACAAGCAGTCTCGGAGCGCATGGCGAAAGAAACGATCAGTCTTGGCGGCTTGCGACCAGCCTCGGCTCAGGGCTGTACCGTCGTAGAAACCCGCCTCGCCACGCTACGTCCCCTGATATTGGTCGGCTGGTGGCTGGTGGATCGGGGGTAGATCTACGACGAGACGCGGTCCGCGCTAAACTCACGTACTCCTGATCCCTCGCCAACGCATATATGCTCATCCCCGGCATGGCCTGCACTCCAAACTGCCTGCTCAAGGCCTCCACTCTTTTCTTTCCTCTCCTTGCCGCCATCTCCTCTTCCTTCTCTTTCTCCTTCTCCTCCTCCCCCTCTACCACCTCCCCCTCCTCCCCCGGATCTGCCACGCTCGGTCGCGTTGTACAGTGCCAGATTAGAAAGCCAGCATGCACTTGTTTGACTTCGTCCTCCTTGGCCTGGCTGCCTGGTTAGTTTCGCGCATCTTCGCGAAGCGCCCCGCAGGTCCCCTCCCCCCGGGCCCGAAGGGATACCCCATCATTGGAAGCCTGCTTGAAATGCCCCTCAAGTACTCCTGGTTGACTTTCGCGCAGTGGAGCGAGCGCTGGGGTAAGCCCTCTCTACCGTTCTCATTGCTCCGACCCTCATCTACTGCGCCCTGTTTCCCACAGGTGACCTCACCACCTTTACGCTCCTCGGCCAGCGCTTCCTGCTCGTGAACAACGCGGACGACGCGCTCGAGCTGCTCGAGAAGAAGTCCGCGATCTACTCCTCGCGCTCGTCCATCCCAGTTGGCGGCGACATGATCGGCTGGTCGCAAACGATGATCATGCAAAACGAGCCCGCGCGCATGCGCGAGTACCGCAAGCTCGTCGGGACTGTCATGGCCAGCCACACCCGCGTCCAGCGCTTCGGTGACCTCATCGAGGCCGACACCAAGCAGTTCCTCACCGCGCTCCCCCAGCGGACCGACACTCTCTTCCACGAGCTGCAGAAGCTCGCGGGCTCGATCGTCGTCACGATCACGTACGGCTACAAGGCGAAGAGCGACCACGACGAGATCATCACCGCGGTCGACAAGGCCATGGCCGACTTCGCGCTCGTCACCCAGCCCGGCGCGTTCGTCGCGGACGTCTTCCCGATCCGTGAGTGGCTTCGCGCGCGCGCGAGTTAGTGCCAATCGCTGATGACGCGCGGGCAGTCACCTCCATCCCATCGTGGTTCCCCGGCACTGCGTGGATGCAGAAGGCAGCGCAATCCAAGAAGCTGCTCGAGGACATGGTTCAACTCCCGTACGTCTGGGTTAAGAAGCAGATGGTACGCCGGTCGATCTCTTCATGTGCGCACCCGCGGGAGTTCAATCTGGTATTCAGGCTGCTGGTACGCACAAGTCCAGCTTCGTGACCGCGCTCCTCGACGAGCCTCACGACGATGCACGGGAGGAGCTGATCAAGCTCGTCGCGGCATCCATGTACGCGGGCGGGGCAGACACGGTGCGTTCCACCGGCGTCTAATCAATTCCAGGTCGCTCATGTGGGGGTGTGGTGATTAGACCGTCTCGTCCTCCATGACGTTCTTCCTCGCCATGACCCTTTACCCAGAGGTTCAGAAGAAGGCACAGGCTGAGCTCGACTCTGTTATCGGTCACGGGCAACTCCCCACTCTCGCCGACCGCGAACGCCTGCCTTATCTCAACGCTATCCTGCTTGAGGTTCTCCGCTGGATCCCGGTTGCGCCGATGGGTAGGACGCAGTCGCACCTTGACTTTCGAATACATATTTACCGTTGCTTCCTCAGGCTTCCCCCATCTGTCCACCGAGGACGACTTCCACAAGGACTACTTCATCCCCAAGGGCACCATGGTCATGGTCAACTCCTGGAACCTCCTCCACGACCCCGTGCGCTACACGGACCCGAACACCTTCAACCCGGACCGCTTCCTGGACACGCCCTCGCACCCCGCCGAGCGCGACCCGCGCGACTTCGCGTTCGGCTACGGCCGCCGCAAGTGCCCCGGCATCTTCTTCGCCGAGGCGTCCATCTTCACCGCCGTCGCGCTCACGCTCGCGGTGTACGACATCGCGAAGGCGGTCGACGCGCGCGGGAAGACGATCGAGCCCGCCGTCGAGCCGTCGGGCACGCTGATCAGCCACCCCGCGCCGTTCCCGCTCCGCGTGTCCGTGCGCTCGCCGAAGGCGCAGGCGCTGCTCGACTCGTGGGAGCACGCGGGCGAGGTCGCGTTTTGAGCGCGTCCCTCCCTCCCTCCCCTCTGCATATGCATGTGCACAACGCGTCTCCGCCCGCGCATCACCCTCTCTCTCGCCCTCTCGCCTCGGGCCCCCGTTTTCGCTCCCTCGCCTATCTTCTCTTTGGTTCGGCGCGCAGGAACGCGGCCGGTGGCCCATGCGCACCTCGGGACATCCATAAAGGTCAACTGCCCAGGCGTACGTGTGGTCGATATGGGCACTAGTAGTACAAAACGCTGTAGAACTTCGGAATCCGATTCCCGCTTCCCATGTCCGCCTGTTCTCAGAACATAAGCTCCGGCACCCCTTCGTCCGTATCTTCTTGCTTGCAAGGGTGCTCAAAGTCGGACTCAAACTCCGGAAAGAGCGTGGACGACGTCACGCCTCGGTTCTCCTGCACGTCGTAGATCATCCGCACGAGCTCCCCGCCGCCGAGCGCGCTCGCGCGCTCCGCGCAGTACACCCGCACCGGGTCGTGGAGCGCGTAGTAGTCCACCCCGGCCCTGGGCGCGCCCGTGCAGAGCCAGCCGAGCGCGAGTTCGACGTGGTCGCTGTCGCGCCGCAGGGTCAGCGCACGTACGTCGCGCGAGAGAGGAACGAAGGGAGGAAGGCGCGCACGCACTTGACGTAGTGGTCCACGACCGCCTGCTCGTGCGCGCACGTCGCGCCGCACTCCCCGCACCCGAACCCGCGGCGCGGCATCGCGGCCTCGCACGCGCGCACTGCGCCCGCCGTCTCCGTGTCCAGCGGTGTCCACACGGGCGCGTGCCCCCCGGTGTGCATCGTCTGTGGGTCGACGTCAGCGCAAGGAACGGCGTTATGGTCAAGGACACGCACCGCGTTCTTCCACGCGAACGCCTCGCAGTACGGCGCGCCGACGAGCGCGAGCCCGCGGCACACCGCGCACGCGACGCGCGTCTCGAGCGCCTCGAGCGCCGCGACGGACTCCGCGCCCGCATCCGCGTCCGCGTCACCCCCACACGCCACCGCCGCGTCGCGTCGCGCCGCGTGCGTCACGTCCACCAAGAAGTGGGCCGTGGGCGGCGCGGGCGGCGGGTCGCCGCGCGCCGCGCACCACTCCAGCACCGCGCGTTTGTACCGGTCTTGCGGTGGGGGCCACACGACGGCGGGGCCGCCGCCGTAGGTGGAGAGGCAGCGGTGGGCGAGGACGTGCGGGAAGCGCAGGCCCTGCGCGCCGCAGGCGGTGCACAAGAACGCGGCGGCCGCGAGGCGGGGCGGGGCGGTGGTGGAGGAGGGGGGTGAGCATAGAGCGAGCTGCGCGAAGGCGAAGGTGCAGCGCGTGCGCCACGCGCTTGCGAGCGCGGGCAGGTGCGTCGCGAGCGCGGCGTCGAAGGCGGCGGGCGGGAGGTCGTCGTCGGGGGCGAGAGCAGCAGGGCGCGAAAGGGCTGGGCGAGTGCGAGTTCGTGGAAGGGCGGCAAGGCGAGGTCGGGCGCGGGGGCCGCGACGAGCGCGGTGCGCAGAAGGGTGAGCCGGTGTGGGACGAGGGCGAGCGTGCGCCGGTGGCGGAGCTGCTCGAGATACGAGCCGAGTTCGAGCCGAAGCTTCTGCCATGCTGTGGTCGAGAAAGCCGGTGAGCTGCGCCTGGGCTGGGGAGAGGGAGCCTGGGAGACGGACCACGATCTGTTAAGGGCTGCTTCTTGTTCACGCCGGGGAGCTTTGACAATTTGTAGTGGTCAAACATGTTCATCTCTGCTATGTCCGTGGCCCATCCTTCGTCGCTCAGACGTCGCTTGATACTGCAGGGAATGAGTTTTGAGCTCTCTCCATAGTCTGGGGGTACACGAGGACTCACTCCTCGAATCGAGCTTTTCTGAGAGACTCGATTTCAGCTTCTCTTGCACAGTCAGCTGCCATCTGGTATTTGAGCATAGCGGCTTGGTGCTATCAACTCGATAAGAGGAGTTGTGTAAGAGCGAGATGGTTCTCTTACCTCAAGTCTCTCTTTGACAAGTTCCGCACAATGCTTCACGAAAGCGGTCTTCTCAGAAATGGTCTCCAAGCAGACATACATGGCCTGGAATTTTTCGTAGTTGTGGGATAAGTAAAATTTCCTGCCCCCCCTGAAATAGCTGTGAATGCACTTAGTGAGTAGAGAACGAGCATAATGTGAGATCAAGCCTACAACGGAATAAATTGATCAGTCACTTGCGTGGTCTGAGATACTTCTATGTAAAGGTTGACTATGTTTGTCTCATACGCTGACAGTGTTCTGCGACCAGTACGTCAGAAATCGACCAACAAAGCAAGCGCATTACAGAAACCCGGAAAGCTGGTTTCTGAACGCACATCCAGAAATAACGTACGCTCTTTGCTCACACTCCCGACACAGTCGAACGGAGATCTCCCAAATGGGGAACTTGACCTGTTTTATTCCACAGTGCTGCAATGATAACCCGGGTAAGCGCATGAGGCGGAGAAAGACCAGGTTTCCAACGCACGTGGCAGGCGGTGTTGAAGACGAGATGTGCATACGCGGGCTCGCTGAGGAACGAGGGGATGTCCGGCAGATGGGGCACTAGACCTCGGGACGCCTTCCAATACGACCTGGACTTGCGACTCATGAGGAAGTCTCGGAAGGATCTGGTGGTACGGGCGAGGGTGAGAAGATCACGGGGATGCATATGGGAGAAGACCTGGGTGTTTCGAATGCGAGCATGAGTTTGCAGCCGCAGTATGGAGTGCCCAACATGCGACGTACCTCGAGAACGATGTCCAAGGGCATGTTCAGCATGTCTCTGAGGCCGCCTCGCTTTCCGCGAACACGACGAGACGGAACGGGTCCGGAGATCATGGGTTGAGGGCGAGAAGGAGGGACAGCAGTTGAAGAAGACGGGGGCAGATGGTGGGTCGCATCCTGGGAATATGTCTGGAGCGGGAGCATCGCGGAAGAAGATTGGGGTTTGAAAAGGAGGAAGGAGGAAAGAGGCGGCGCTTTGACTGGGCATGAGGAAGTCGTGCGGCAGTGTATATATGTGCTCTGGGGACGGCGCTCATGTCATCTGAGAGAGTTTGCAAAGGTGAGTGATCTGCCAAATGAGGTCTGGACGGGTATGCGGCGCAGGGAAAGGGAGCGAGACGCCAACAGGGGCGTGCTGTATTCGGATCGCGGACAAGACCCATCGCTTCCCAGGTGTTCGCCCGTGGACCGAATCTTGCTTCCCGTGTACCGCGGCTGTGGACACACTGGCACTCATGACTGCACTGCCCACATGGGAGACTGATGATCATGGTCTGCGCGGCCGCTCTTGACACACGTTCTCCAATCCACCGCAGGGATCCCGTGGAAGTCGTAGGGCCGGTGTGCAGATGCCTACGGCACTACCGCAGTGGTATCATCGACGGGCTTGAACGCATCGTGGACGCTTAATGATATCTAGCAAACGCTAGCGACGCAGGGGAAAGAAGGTTAGGTGGCTTCTGTTATGGTCGCGGCTCACGGAAGATCTCACGAGGTATGTCCACCGTCTGGCACATCGCGGCGCATGCGGCGAAGCGCAGCACCGTTGTCGCCGCCTCCACGCCGCCAGTGCCGCTGGCAGGCGCTTTGCCAACGGGCGCCCACCGGCATTGCCCACCACCACCACCACCACCAAACTGGTACCTGTGTTCAATATGCGATCAGAAATGCATCGAGGAAACACATTCAAGAGGAAGCTGTCCTGGTTGAAACATTTGCTGAGGCTGGCATACACAACCATTGGAGTTTGGGCCATCTGCCCTTCCTCGTCCCCTGTCAGCAAGGCTCAGGGACGGTAAAAATGGGCCGCGTTTGCGCTTACCTCTCCCCTTCACTCCACGATCGACCTTCCCCGAAACCAGTCAACTCACTGCTTCATGGCTTTCATCGCCGCTGCTATCAAAACCGCCCGGCGCGTGTTCTACAAGCTGCGACCCGTACGTGCTTCCAAACTGTCCCGCACCGAGGCTGCTCCACTCGCTGGTCGAGCGACAGCCCCGGACCGACTCACTGCCCTTCTTACTACCGCAGCGACCAAGGACAACCTCGACCTCCTCGAGCGCCTCGACACCGCCAAACAGGAGAACATCAGGCTGGCTGTTCAGCTCTGCGTCACTGAAGGCCGTCTCCGCCAGTGGGAAGACGAGCACACGTGGACGAGAACGATCCCGGAGGAGGTTATCGCTGCCAAGGACCGCGAGTTCGTGGGCCTAGGCGCGTCGGCCACGGAGCGGGTATGTTTGCCCGATCGCTCTCCCGTCTGCACACCGCTCACCGCTCACCGGGTATCGTTTTCAGGCCTCTGCACCGACGCAGGGATTAGTGAAGCCGCATCTCGTTTTCTCGACGTCATGCACCGAGGTTGGCTACCTGAGCCTCGGCTGCGTCGACGGCGCCGTGCCCGCGATCATCTTCACCCTCCCCACCCTCCCCACTCTTCCAGCCCTCGACGACGCCCTCGAGTCCATCGACCCCGCCCTGCTCTCCGTCCCCCGTCGCCCCCGTCGCCGCCTTTCCTCCACCTCTACCCCCACCACTCCTTGTCGTCGTCGTCGTCGCCTTCCCCGGCCCCACGCCCACCCCGGGCCCGTCGTCACCCCCGCGCAGTGCTCCTTGCCGTCGACACCAAGAGAAGCCCTTCGCCCATCCGTCCGCCTCGCCGCTCTCAAGCGCCGCTCTCTACCGCCTCCGCCGGCGTTCAAGCCTCTCAAGTCTGGCTCGCCGCGGGACCCAATGTTCCGGTGGAGCCGGTGATTGGGCCAGAGCGCGGTACGCTTTCTCCCTCACGTGGTGTCCGGATGCTGCTCGCATTTCGCATTCATTTAGGTCGTCGTTCGCAAGATCGCGGCGCGCGACGGAAGGCGTCGGAGTGGTTGCGGATGCATGTCAGCGATGGTGTCTCTGCCATTTGTGACGTCCCGGTTCTGTGCTTGCTAGTTGGACGGTGTTTGGTTCGAATGGATGTATCATATGATGTGCATAAACCTCCCTTCTATGTCTGAGACTGCCTTCGACGAAACCGCAGCTGCCCTACAACAAGTGGTCTGGATGTTGGAGCCCAACAGGAGCAAGAAAGCTCAGCACGCTGAGACACGTTCTTTGTGTAGCAGCTGGTGACTTACCGCAAATGGCTGGTATTCGAAGGTTGTTCGTACGAGCTGTGGCGCACTATATGCGTTCTAGTACGTTCACATCACCACTCGCTCGGGAATGTCCCAAAATCTGCCGAAGGAAGGTGACGATCGACAGTCAGGAGAACACAACAGGTCTTTGGATATATAACGGCTTCTACGTCATACTCTCGTACATACTGATATTCGTACTTCGCAAACCTGACTCATCTTCAGAAACACTTAACTACACACCCGCCCCGCTCACTGGAGAATGGACACTTTCTGGCTTTCTGTGGGTAGGGAATCAATCGATTAGCGCACGCTCGACTCGTCCCATGGACGCAAGAGTGTCACGCACCTATAACAGCTACTTTGACCTCAGAAATACGATCCCGGACGCTGCAGCTGCAGCGGCGCCCCACGGAGCGGCCTGGGCCGCACAACGCTCGTCTGCAGCGGCGGCGAGAGCGGCCACGGCATCTTGCGCTTCTCCTTTGCGGCCGCATCGAACCCCGACACCTTGCTCGTCAGGTGCGGAGGGAGGACGTACACGGGCGCTGCCGACGCCGGTTCGTCGAGGTTTCCCTGGGACGCCGCGGCCCAGATCACGGGTGAGGCCGTGGGGCGGTGCGGCCGAAACCGCAGCGGTGCCGTCGTGGAGATGGGGGTGACGGGCGAAGAAGACTCAGAGGAGCGCGTGGAGGAGCTCGAAGACGTCGAGGAGCGCGAGCGGAGCGAGGACGTCGAGGGCGACAAGGGCGGCGATGCGGGTGACTCCTCGGCTTCGGAGAGCGCGGCGTCGACGTCAGCGTACCCCTCTGCCTCGGCTTCGGCCTCTTCGTCGACCTCCTCGATCGGGTTGAACGAGAGCGAGAGCGGGTGCTTGCTGAGCGCGCGCTGCTTTTCGGCGACGAAGGCGGGTTGCTGGGGCGCTGTGTGGTTCAACTCGTTGAGGCCACCATGCGGATCCACGAACGGATCTTTGAGATCGCTGAGCTGCTGTGACTGTCGCGGCTGTCGCGGAGATACCTTGGGATCCTCCTCGACGACGCACCAGACACCGGTGGACATGTCCAGCGGGGGGTGAAGCATCCCCGTGTTGATGATGCATACGTCCTCTTCCTCATCGTCTTCGAAGGGGTTGCTTTTTTCGTCGGCCGATGGCGTGACCACGATCTCCGGGAGCGGGCCCCGGATGGCCCACGCGAGCGGGCGGAAACCTGGGTCGAAAAGGTCCAAACGCTCCTGCAACTTCTCTGCCTCCTCCTTGCGTACCCCGAGCTCCCACACGAGCCCATCCCGGTCCGTGCGCAGCTTCCTATGCACGACGAGCACGTCCCGGAGCGCGGCGCGCAGCTCGACCGCCGTCCCCGCGACCGCGGCGACCTGCTTCGCGAGCCTCGCGCGCTCCTCCTCCGCCGCCGTGCGCGCCCGCTCGGCCGCCTGCGCGCGGTAGCCGAGCACGGCGGCCTCCTTCGCGTGCGTGACGAGCGCACGCTGCTTCTCCGTCGCGTCGCGCGTCGCCGCGAGCAGCGCGCGCCCGCCGTCCGCGTGCTTCGCCGTGATCGTGCCGAGCGCGGCGGTCGCCTCCTCGAGCTGCGCCGACGTCTGCGCCAGCTGCTTGTCCGACCGCCGCAGCCGCTTCGCGAGCGCCGTCGAGTGCTCCTCCGCCGCGCGCAGCCGCTCCGCCATCGCCTGCTTCTGCTCCTTTGCGTCCGCGAGCTCCGCGGAGACGTGTGCGTGCTTCTCGGTGGAGTCCTTGAGGCGCGCTAGCAGCGCAGTCATATCTGACTTAGAGCCGGTCTGAGGAAGTGCTGAGGAGGGAGCGGGGCGAGGCTCCGAGACCGGGACTGGTGCAGAATGATGTCCTGGGTCCGAGGTCGCAGGCCCCTGCGTCTCGGCTTGTGCGTTCGATCGCGCCGTGAGGCGGGTGCGCAGCTTCGCGTTTTCGTCCAGCTCTGCCTCGAAGAGGTTCTTGTACATCGTGTTCGTCTGGATTTTAGCGTTGAGCTCGGCGATTTCCTCCCGAGAAGACTCGATCTGCGCCTTGAGCGGGGCAGTGATCCGGTCCCGGAAGGCGACCACGCTGTGGGGGGCGCGCGAAACATCGATGGGGGGCATCGTGGAGGGCGGCGGTGTGAGGTGTTCCCTGTGAAGGACATGGCGGTTGGCACGCCTGCTTTAGTTCGAGGTGAGAGCACCTACTGTAGCGGCAGGAAGTCCTCCAGGGAGCGAAGGAAGGCGGGTCGAAGAGATGACCAGAGGCGGGCTGGGAGAACGGTCGCTCGATGCGCCCCGCCCAAAAGAGACAGCTCATGCACTAAGTATGCACATGAGGATTGTGGCCGAGGAAGAATGAGATCATTAGGACGGCCCGAAGGGAATGCAGACGACAGCGAAGATCGAAATGGTCATAATTGACGAGGCGGGGAGGAGGAATGTGTGAGCTGCGAGTCCGGCTGGAACCCCTGGCTCGTGAGGTGTGATACGGTGCGTCGGGAAAGTAGAAAGCAGATTGTTAGCGATGATATGCTGAGAAAGAAATGCATATCCACAGCAGTTTTCCATTTCCAGCAACTTTGACGCACCATAACAGTATATCGCGCCTTGAGGGCCGAGGGTCGGATGAAGTGCGTCCGAGCAGCAGCTCACGCACATTGCCAAGACGGTGGGATGGGAGTCGTCGCCAGATTTTCGTGTGGTCATCCCGCAAGCCGCAAGTGCTTCACGCACCGCTTTACGGTCCCGCAGCAATTTGAGGAGTTGATCGTCGAGGCTTGTAATGCATACCGCGGATGAAGACTGGAGCCAGAGGCACCCCTTTCGGTGATCGTCAATCTCAACAGCGGCAGAAAATTCATACGAAAAAGTTCTGCGTGTGCAGTTCCACAGGCCATGATAAGATATGTCGTAGGAATGAGTAGTATTGAGTTGATGAGTAGAGCCGAAAGTACATACGTGCGTAACTGGTCTTCGTCATGTCAGCTGTGCTGCAAGGCATAAACACAAAGATTGGTTATGATTATTCGCCATGCGTAAGAGCTCAGCAAGTACAAGGGAAGCAGAGGTGGGATGAGTGCGTATTCGAAGGAGCAAGTGACTTCAGGCGCCTACGTCCGGCGGCCCTCGTGGTCATCCAGAGGGAAAAGCGCCCGAAAACCGATGTCGGTCAAAGTCGTCGCTCGAAGCATACTTGTCCAGTGTCTTTTCTGACACACATTGCGTCCATCAAAGGCAGTCTCGGACGTAGAAGGAAGGTATATGCGTATCATATGATACATCCATTCGAACCAAACACCGTCCAACTAGCAAGCACAGAACCGGGACGTCACAAATGGCAGAAACACCATCGCTGACATGCATCCGCAACCACTACGACGCCTTCCGTCGCGCGCCGCGATCTTGCGAACGACGACCTAAATGAATGCGAAATGCGAGCAGCATCCGGACACCACGTGAGGGAGAAAGCGTACCGCGCTCTGGCCCAATCACCGGCTCCACCGGAACATTGGGTCCCGCGGCGAGCCAGACTTGAGAGGCTTGAACGCCGGCGGAGGCGGTAGAGAGCGGCGCTTGAGAGCAGCGAGGCGGACGGATGGGCGAAGGGCCTCTTTGGGTGTCGACGGCAAGGAGCACCGCGCGGGGGTGACGACGGGCCCGGGGTGGGCGTGGGGCCGGGGAAGGCGACGACGACGACGACAAGGAGTGGTGGGGGTAGAGGTGGAGGAAAGGCAACGGCGGGGGCGACGGGGGACGGAGAGCAGGGCGGGGTCGATGGACTCGAGGGCGTCGTCGAGGGCTGGAAGAGTGGGGAAGGTGGGGAGGGTGAAAATGATCGCGGGCACGGCGCCGTCGACGCAGCCGAGGCTCAGGTAGCCAACCTCGGTGCATGACGTCGAGAAAACGAGATGCGGCTTCACTAATCCCTGCGTCGGTGCAGAGGCCTGAAAACGATACCCGGTGAGCGGTGAGCGGTGTGCAGACGGGAGAGCGATCGGGCAAACATACCCGCTCCGTGGCCGACGCGCCTCGGCCCACGAACTCGCGGTCCTTGGCAGCGATAACCTCCTCCGGGATCGTTCTCGTCCACGTGTGCTCGTCTTCCCACTGGCGGAGACGGCCTTCAGTGACGCGGAGCTGGACAGCCAGCTTGGTGTTCTCCTGTTTGGCGGCGTCGAGGCGCTCGAGAAGGTCGAGGTTATCCTTTATCGCTGTGGTGAGAAGGGCAGTGAGTCGGTCCGAGGCCGCCGCTTGACCAGCGAGTGGGGCAGCCTCGGTGCGGGACAGTTTGGAAGCACGTACAGGTCGCAGCTTGGAGAACACGCGCCGGGCGGTCTTGATAGCAGCAGCGATGAAAGCCATGAAGCAGTGGGTTGACTGGTGTTGGGGAAGACTCGGTAGTGGAATGAAGGGGAGAGGTGGGCGCAGACGCGGCCCATTTTTATCGTCCTTGAGTCGTGCTGACAGGGGGGCGAGGAAGGGCAGTGGCCCGAATTCCAACGGTTATGTCGGAGGATGTGACTCTCGACCAGGGGCGGATTACGTATGCAAGGCTCAAGCTGTATGACATGCATCTAGGTGCAGCAATCAGCAGGAAATCAACTTCGGATAATGCTGAGGCGTGTGAATGGACCCTACTTCCACATTATACACTAATGTTCAAAAGCCTGAAGTAAGTTGGCGGTGGTGGTGGTGGTGGGTAATCAAGCTGCTGGTTGGCGCGCGTCGAATATGAGGCGCCGTTCGAATCTCGGCATTGAGCGACTTTTGCGACTTTTGCACGAGCTCAGAACTGCTGCCTGAATATAGTACCATCTAGCACATGGTGGAACATACCACGCTGACAATAGTGAACGTTCTTCAGCACAGATGATTTCTCAGACAGCGTTACAGTAGTACAAATGCTAGTACTCCTTCACTCATTTCGGATCGTTTCTCTACAGAGCCCCCGAGTACGACAGAAGAGCCAATTTCACGAGCGCCGTCACGTCCTCCTCGTCGGGGATACCCCACTCGGCGATGAGCTGTTGCCGCTTCACCTCCACCTGGGACTCCTCCAGCTGGCCCAGCGCGTTGTACACCGCCCGCCAGGCCGAGTTCAGCGCGCCCAACACCCACGCGTGGTGCACAGACGTCGCCTCGCCAGCGACGTGCAGCCGGCCCTTCGCCGCGGGCGCCTTGAGGCTCGCGAACATGCTCTGCCCCTGCGCCGTGCCGTCCGTGCCGCCGCTGCTGACGCCGAACTGGCCAGGACCGAAGAGCGCGAACGCGCCGCGCGCGTTCGGGTCGTTGTGCCAGTTGAACGCGAAGTGGTCGACGAGGGGGCCCATGCTCTCGACGGGGACGTTGTGGAGCGCGGAGAGGTTCTGGAGCGTGATATCGACGAGGCGCGCGTCCGCCTCGCTGCCCTTGGTCTGCGCGAGCCCGCCGAGGCGCTGCGCGTCCTGCGCCCAGGTGTACGACGCGAGGAGGACGCCGGGGAGCGTAGAGGTGTCGGGCACGGAGCGGCCGTAGGAAGGGTAGACGCAGGTACGGATGGGGAGATCGGTGGACGAGATCCCGCCCTCAATCGTGCGGTTCGCGCCCATCACAACGGGGTCCTCCCACCACCGCGTGGCGAACTTGAGCGCGACCTTGGTGGAGGTGTCGTAGTTGAGCGAGCGGATGGCCATGCGCTGCATGTAAGAGAGGTCGTCGCGCGGGATGTCGATCGCGTCCAAGCAGCCTAGTGGTATGGTGCAAATGACCTGCGAATACGTCGTCGGCGCCTCGTCACCAGCTGGAGGGTGCAGTTCAGTAGATGAACTCGACGAATGCTCGACGAACGCACCGCAAGTGACATCCATCTCGCCCGACTCCGTGCGGGCAATCTTGGTCACCCGCCTTCCGGCCTGAGGCTTGGACTTGATGCGTTCTACCATCCGGTCGATGAAACGATCGGAGCCACCGTCGATGCAGTACCACTCGTAGGACAGCTGCTCGCCCCTCGGTCTCCCGTTCTGAGATGCGGACGACGAACCGAAGTCCATCGAGTCCATCGCGCTCTCGACAAACGCGTTGTTGTATAGGCCGGTAGCAGTTTCGAACGTCTCGAGCCACTCCACCACCGACTCCGGATACTGCCTAGACAGAAGGTAGCCGCGCGTCGAATAGGGGTCTTGTTGAGAGAGGTACGCCCAGGCCGTCGTGAAGTCTTCGGTTTGAAACTTCTCAGCGTACTCCCTGAATACGTTGTTTGCGACATTGTCGACTCCTTGGACGACCCAGTCCCAAGGAACAGCGCCGCCATGGATCTTGGAGACCTGAAAGATGTCCTCGATCGCAGGGTCGGAGGTGTTGTAGAGGATGTCGTTGTAGCGTTCAAAGGTGTTGTCCGCGGAGTACTTGTACTCGATGAGGAGGTCATCTTCGGACATCCCGAGGCGGCGCTCGAAGAGGTCGAAGACGCGCTTCATGAAGGGGATATTGGGGTACCGCATCGCACCAATGTCGATGTAGTCGTAGCGTGCGGGGGTGTTGATGGGGGCGTCGTGTCCAGCCTCGCCGTTGAAGCGATAGGTGAAGATGCGCCCACCGATGCGGTCGCTCGCCTCGAGGATCTCATAGGGGAGATCAAGGGTGTCGAGGATCATGGCGGCGTAGAGTCCCGCGCATCCGGCGCCGACGATGCAAATAGGACGGTCGGAGGCGGGCGTTGGTAGCCTGACCGGGACTTTTTGGCCGTCGGAAGGCGCAGGGAGTGGGGTGCCGAAGACGGGTAACTTGTCGATGACCTCTTGGACGACGTGTTTGGAGGCGCTTCCGCGAACAGAACTCTCCTTGGAGTCACCGAGATGGAATTTGACAAAGGACATGGCGGTAGCGGCGCTGGGTAAGTACAGCAAGAATGTAAGCAGCCAGCACGGAAGAGCGAGTGTGAGGAATCCGCACCTAGGAGATGTCTGCACAGAGTATGGCGGGCAGAGGCTGGGGCCACTTCCGCCGTCGAACGGCGTGGTATATGTAGCATTTCCGTCCGCTTTCTGTCGCTCGCCAGGATCGCTCTCGGGTCTCGTCTGAGAGCTCAGCAACTGCTGACCCTTGGTCCGCGCCTCGACGCAGACTGCATGGAAGCCTCTGTCGCCGTCGACGCAGGAGCGAGGCCTTGTGATGGCCTCGAGGTAGCCATCGATGAACGTTTGCAGGCCCTTGTGAGTCGCGTAGGAATGGAAGGGTCGACGGCCCAGGGCAGTTTGGGGGTCGTTCCTGGTTCAAGTGTAGTCAACGCGCTAAAGCGCGCTGCTTGTTCGGTCCCACCGGCGCCAATGGCACCGCCGTCCTCACCTCCGCCATCCACTGTCTTCCCTCCCAGTACACGGGAATGGGCACATGCTACGGCCACGACTCGGTGGGATGACTCAACGCCGTGCTCACCGGAGCATGCGAAAGCTGCTGCCAGCTTTAAGAGTACGATTCGCCCTGAGGTGGATCGCAGACTGGCTGGTCGAACTTCCCTCGTACTCCGCTCGCTCGCTCGCATTCGGCTATGAACACACAACAAGATCTCTATGCAAAGTATGACGTGGTTGTCATCGGCGGTGGTCCCGTGGGGTACGTTCTATTTGCTTCCCCCTCTCGCCGTCAGCTCACGATTCGTGCGCTTGCAGACTCTCGACCGCTTTAGAATGCGCAAAGGCGGGACAGAAGGTTCTGGTGCTTGAGCAGTCTGTCTTTTTCAACTACTCAGGAAGCTCGGGTGTGAGAATGACTCGTTTAGTATGCCGTTGACCGTGCTAACTATGATTCGTCGTATGCAGGATCTTGTCCGCATGTTCCGGACCGCATACACAGAAGACTTCATGGCCACCCTAGCTGTTCAGTCCATGACGCTCTGGAACGAGCTCGAGGAGGAGGCTGGAGAGCCTATGCGCTTGATGTCTGGACTTCTCAACTTTGGTGACCCTCATTACGGAGTAAGTCTCGATCTTTTGCGACGGCTGAACCCGTCCTTACTACGCACACGCATCAAGGAGGGTGGCCCCGAAGGCACGCTCTTGGGACCCATCCCTAACCTGGAGAAGTACAACATGAAGTACACCCAGCTCGATCGCGATGAGATTCAACAGCAGTACCCGTTTCAGAACCTCCCCGACGAATGGATCGGCATCGACATGCCTGACAACGGCTGCATCGACGTCACCCTCCTTGTGCGGACACTCTACCGCTTGTGCCAGGAGCGTGCGGTCGATCTCTTCGATTATTCTACGGTCACACGCATCGCACCGGATCTTTCGAAAGTATACCCTCCTGCAAAGTGGGTCATCGAAGGTACCATGCTGAATGCCAGCGGTGCCAGCGCTCAAGGCATGCAGTTCTCCTTCCGCTCGGATAAGATCGCCATCACTCCGGGGGCGTATGTCAATCACGTACTGTATCCTTCTTTTGGCTTCTCCGTTGATGTGAACATCTGGGAAATGGTAAGTAGCATCGCTGACTACTGGACCATACTAGCTCTTGTATTCACCGTGTTCTACAGGTCTACTCCTACTGGGCAATCGACTACGATATCTCGTTCCCGAAGATGTGGTTCCAGTTTCAGGAAGACTCCACCCGCGATGGCCTCCCCGTTTCCAACCTATTCTACGGTTTCCCCTCCGTCCCCTGGGGCCCACCCAACCTCTGCCGCATCGCCGTCGACACCGCCACGAACGTGGTCACCGATCCCGACCACCGCGCGTACGGCGTCATCTCTCCGGCCGACCTCGATAACACGCGCTCTTGGATGATCAACCACGTTCTCGGTGTGGGGCCCACACCCCTCCCCGTCCTCTCTGGGACATGCCTGCAGACGAACGTCTCGGACAACATGTTCGTCCTTGACTTCGTGCCTGAGCGCTATGTTGGCACGGAACGCGACAAGAGCATCGTCGTCTTCACGGCCGGCTGGGCGATGAAGTTCGTCCCGCTCCTTGGGCGGGTGTTGCGCGAGATGCTGCTCGACGGACAGACCCAGTACGACGTCAGCCAGTTCAGCATCGATCGCAAGCCCGACGGCAAGCCAATCATCCGGGATGGCCCTGTACCCAACGCTCCCGAAGTCGATGCGGCAGCGGCCTTGAGTGGTTCGTCCCGCCACATGGGCCACTAATGGTTGAGAGGGTAGAAGAGCATGGTGCGTCGTTTGTATCCCCTTCTGACCCACGCGAAAACTCATATTGGCGTAGTATCAGTAGCTACAGTGTTGTACACTGAGTGGGGGCTCGGATCGGAGACGGAACGCTCGTTATCGGCTGGGTGTTCGCCACAACTTGATACTTACGATAACCAGGCTGCGTGTACTAGAAAGAGTAAGAACGGTGTTTGCTTCTGCGGCGGCAGGTGCGCTTGGTCAGTGTCGGCCAGGCTCCCTCAACATGCATGAAGGGGGCGGGAAGGGGCGTCTGTTCTTCAGGCTCACAGCCTTTCCCTCTCCGAGTTTCTCTAGGTTTCTCTCCTCTCCTTCTGTCTTCCTCTGAAGATCTCCCCTTAGCTTGATGAGGTGGCTATGTCCCTCGATCGTCCATAACTTTGTCGAGTCTAGAGATCAGAGGCAGCCACGCCGCAGGGGCGACGACGCACCCATTCGCGCGGAGGAACGGACGCATGGCCGACGAATGACGAGTGGGTGGATGGGGGTTCGGAGAGGGAGTGACTACATCGGCGGTCTTCCCGCTTCCCCTCTCACCACGTACATAATGCATAATCCTTAAGTTCTCGGTCCGCTTTCTCTACCAGACCACCCAATGACGACGACTACATCACGGTGTCCCGACTCATCCGAATCGATGCGCGGAAGGAAGACAGTGGCAATTCGGCCGGGGCTATTGAGCACGCTGATGTATGTGACGCGAGAGGGAAGAGACGGGCCGTTTCTCCGGACTCGTGCGCAGCGAGCGGCAGCGGAATCGTACGGGCCGGCGCGAAACGGTCACTCAGACGCGTACGTCACGCGTGACCAGTCGCGATTGTGGCTGGCCGGGCGCTCACCCGGCCGAGTCGACCACCACTTCCTCGGCCTCCATCCTACTCTCTCTTTTACTTCTTTCTTGGACTCGTCATGCCCCCAAAACGAAAAGCGGCAGCGATGGAAGTCGCTGAAGATCAGCCCAAGACCCGTCGATGGACCCGGGCAACTACTGTGGTCCATGACCACCTTGACGATCTCATCCCACCTCCCCCTGCGAAGAGAACACGCAACCGTACGAAATCTGATGACGTGCCAGCTGAGCCCGAAGATGCAAACACGAAAGGTGATCGTCAGGCCACGACAGGGGAGGCTCCAACTCGGCCAGCCCGTAAAGCGACCCGTCCGGTAGTGCCCAAGGAGGTTAAGAGTACAACTGTAGCAAGCTCGAGTGCTCCGAAACGAGGAGCACGAACGAAGAAGGTATGCATTCTATATTTTATGGCACGTATGCATATTGAGACTAGAAGATGCATTGATCACAGGCGAACAATACCTCTACTCAAGCGGTTGCCCCAGTAGTCACAGAACCTGTTGAGGAGGTCAAGGAGGTCCCCAAGAAACGCGGTAGAGCGAGAGCAGTGCGTTGCATGCACCTTCTATGCTGTGTTTTCTGCTGACACGCTCGCCACATAGGCCCACCCTGCAGAGGTCGCAGAAACCACGCGACCCCGAAGACAGAGACGAGCCAAGTCGCCAGAGCCGAAGGCTGGTCCGAGCGAACAGACAGAAGAGTTTCAACCTGAACCGGGACCATCTCGTCCACCTAGTCCTGCTCCGGTAAAGAAACCGAGGGGGAGGGCGACTGCCTCTAAGACCCCGCTTCCCGCAAAGAATGAAGATATCCCTCGCTTGAACACCGAAGATGAAAGCTCCGACGATGAGTTGCTCCTTACGTCTGCGAAACCTCGTCTCTCTACGCCGGTTCGCAAAGCACCAAGCCGTACAAATACACCCCGACTTTTCCTCGAGGCCGTTGAGGTGACACCGAGGCGTTTGTTAAATACCCTGCGACGCGACGCTGGTTCTTCCCCAACACGAACGTCAGTTCACCTTCCTCCAAAAGGCACACCACGCCTGCCTGCTGCCTTTCCCATCGTATCACCCAGTCCAAAGCAGCGAGTTGACGCACCTCCAGCAAGGACTCCGTCCCCGAAGCCTTTGCTGTCTGGGAATCACGACTATGTGGTGTACCAATCACCGACTCGCACCCCACGCAAGACTCCCGCTTCTCCGTCCAAACGCCCGGTCACTCCTTCCAGCAAGCGACCAAACTCACCCACAAAACGTCCTCAGACACTCCCCGAACATCTGCAGCCTTGGTTGGCTCAGCAGAAGCGTGCCATCATGAAGTCCCTTCAACAATTCCCAGAGCTCGATGAAATTGAGCTTTATGGCGAGGACTATCCACCAACGAATACGGCCGCGTACGAGCAACTCGGCGACCTCCTAATAGGCTCCGTTGTGAGGGGTGAAGGGAATAGCTGCATGCTTATCGGGCCTAGCGGAAGCGGGAAAACTCAGGTGGGTATTCTCTTGTCTCGCCCCCTCGGCACACGCTCATAAGCTCCATTCAGATGGTTCAAAGGGCGATCGAAGCTCTTCCAAGGGAACCCATCGTCATTCGACTTTCTGGCCATTCCCAGCAAAATGACAGGGTTGCGATACGTGAAATAGCCTGGCAGCTGGCACAACAGACCGGACAATCGTTCCTACCCTCCGATGAGGATGACGCGGACGATGGTGTTGCGCAGGTCCCAGCGAAGCCTGAAGACGACGTTGTTGAGCCCGAGACTTACGACGAGGACGTCGACGAGGAACACGATGAAGACGAGAATCCATTCCTCACCAAGTTGGCCCCACCCTTCGACAACTCAATGCCAATCATCGCCCTACCGCCCCCTGCGCACTTACTTGCGCTCATATCTATGATCCCGACATTGCCTCGACCAACCGTCATCGTTGTCGAGGGCTTCGACCTCTTTGCCGAACATGCACGCCAGTCGCTGCTCTACTGCTTGCTCGATACTGCTCAAGCATGTCGTGCGGGAACGGGTTCGGGCAGTGGGATGGCGATCATTGGCGTCACCTCACGCGTCGACACGCTCAACCTACTGGAGAAGCGCGTGAAGAGCCGATTCTCTGGGCGGATGATCAGGACGGCAAGTCCGGCGCGCTTCCAGCATTGGATAGACCTCACGAAGGCGGTCTTGTCTACGCCACCGCCCGCGGCAACAGAAACCACATCCGAAGACGGACAGGAGTGGACAGAGATGTGGCAGAGCTCTGTGGAGACGTTCGTCAAGGATCGAGAGGTTGTGGACATCCTGAGGGAGACATACTCGTTGACGAGGGACTTCCACATGTTTGGGCGTATCATGGTAAGCCAGCTCGTCCATGTTCTCTCCGACTTGGGCTGAAAACCTCCCAGACGTGCTTTATCCTCGAATTGACCCCTCAATCGCCATACCCGACATTCTCGAAGCTCTCGTCTGCTGTCGAACGCCAGCGGTGTCCCGCGCGGTACCCTCCATTGCACAGTGAGTCATTTCATGGATGCTAGCGCCCGTATTTGACCACCAGTCAGCCCTCCCATATCCAGCGGTCTGCCTGCTGATCGCGTCGGTGCACGCGCAGACGGCGGGCCACGACACGTTCACGTTCGAGATGCTCCACGACGCGTTCAAGAGTCAAGTTCGCACGTCGCAGTCCGCGCCCGTCCAGGTCGCCGGCGGGGGCCTGGGGATGGTGCGTTGCAGCCGTGAGGTGTTGTTCGCGGTGCGTTTTTGTTATCCGCGCTTCTCCTCGACATGAGGCTTATCGGACGCATAGGCCTTCGAGCGCCTGGTTGATCTGCGCATGTTCCTCGCTGCCGCTGCTCCCGCGGCGAGCATCTCAAAAGAGTTTGCACTCCACCGCAGTGCTGTGGATCGGTTCTCCGTGAAAGAGGCCCTCAGGAAGATCGGACAAATGAATTTGAAGAAGTGGTTTACGAAGGCATGATGAGTCTATGGTAGATACTCACTCTGGACTTGGTCGCATACGGTGTACATTGCTCTGTCGAAATGTTTTGTTATCGAATATGCTTTTGAGCTTTTGGACGTTGTCGATCGTCCGCGGACGGCCGACTCGATCACGATTGGCCACGACCTGCCAGTGGACGGGTTTGTGGCACGGGCTTGACACGCGTTAGGGGGTGCAAACACGCGTCATTGGCGTGACCTGCGCGTGTTGCCCGTGACGCCGTCGCGCTCCCACGCTTGCTTCAATAGGCTCGCTGCGATAGCCAGCCTACCACTCCTTCCTCTCTGCCATCTCCTCCCACTCCTTCACCTCTCCTTCCAACCACGCATACAGCGACGCCACGATGAACGTTTTTGGTTTATTCGCGCGGAAGCCACTACAGCCACCAGAAACGGTACCACCACCGTCTTCCCCCTCCGCATCGACTTCACATCAGTCGCCCACCTCCAAACCTTCAACTACAAAGAATGCCCAGCTACGAACCCCGTCCCCGTCCGTGGAGTCTGGCTCAGCCGTGAATGCGACGGTGCGATCGGCGTCGCCCTCGACAAAGATCGCACGACTCTCACTCGACGAGCGCAACGCCTCCCCGACCCGTCGCGGCTCCTTTGGCGGCGCGACGCTGACCGCCGTTGTTCCTCCTCAACCGTTCTCGCCCCCAGAACCGACAGTCTCCTCGCTCGTCGCCCACCTCACCCTCATCCCGCCCAAGACACTGCACGCCTACGTGCTCGCGCGCGTGCCGAGCACCGCCGAAGATCACCTCCCCGCGCTCGCCGCGTTCTTCGCCGAGCTCGCGCCGCCACAGCGCATGCACTGCGTGCGGTGCCATAAGGACTTCGTCGACGTCGAGAACGATGACCGCGCGTGCCTCGTCCCGCACGACGACGAGAGCGCCGAGGTCGAGCGCGTCGGCGGCGCCAAGCGCGTGCCAGGTGCCGTCGGTGCGACCTTCGAGACCCTCTGGGGCTGTTGCGGGAAGCTCGTCGAGGGCGACGGGGACCAGGGCCCTCCGGACGGGTGGTGCTACGAAGGCAAACACACGGTGCGTCTTTGTTCTTCCCTCACGGATTTTCGCTCTTCCATTCTCCATGTACTCATTGTCCTCGCCTGTAGACGGACATTAAGCGCGCACGCTTCCGCGCGGACTCGACGCCCAACGACGACAAGCTGGTCTCGTGCCTCCGACTCAACTGCCATGGCATCCGCGCACAGCTCCCGCGCGGCGCTCGTTTGATGCGCAAGCGGCCGCGGAGCATAAACATGAAGGAGGCGACTACGGACGAGGACGAGGGCCTGAGCGAAGGCGGCTCCGACAGCGGCATGGACGAGATTACGGGCAAGACCCCAGCGAAGCGGCCGCGGGGCCGGCCGCCGAAGAAGGCCAAGTCGGCCAAGTCGGACGGAGGCGAGCGCATGGACGTGGACGACGACGGCGCGAGCGTCGCGGGGGGCAGCGTGCGCGGGCGCGGGCGACCCCCGAAGACCAAGGCGCAGCCCGGCGCGGCGTCGCCGCCGAGCGCGGCGAAGCGGCGCGTGCGCATCGAGGAGTCCAAGATGGTGCCGGGCACAGATGGGGAGGACGACGACGGGCAATCGGTCAAGTCCACGCCCGCGGGGCCTGCGAAGAAGCGAGGGCGCCCGCCGAAGAGCAAGGCGGCGGCTGTGCCAGCGGCGGAGAACGCAGAAGTCACGATGGATGTGGAGGACGGGCAGAAGAAGGAGAAGACCACGACGAAACCGAAGCCGCGCTCGCCCAGCAGGACGAGGCCAGAAGAAGCTGGTGAAGGGTGCACCGTGAAGCCGAAGTCGCGCGTGAAGAAAGTGCGCGAGGCCAAGGCGAAGGATGCAGAGGGTGCAGAGGTGGAGGGCGCAGCGGAGAAGCCCAAGAAGAGGAGGAAGGTTGCAAAGCAAGACACAGAGGCTTGAAGGAGATGGCCCGTTTCTCGTTGTGCTGAAATATGGCCGTTCCGTGAACACAGGTGCAGTGTTATTCACCCTCGTTTGCATTGATTTCCCCATTGCCGCCTCATACCAAGGTCGCATTCTGTTATACACTACGAACAATGTCTTGTATCTCGGCCTGCGAGGACGGGTCACGCAGGCGTAGTAATTTATTCTGAACCACGTCATCTACCGTACCCAGCTTACCGTTGACCGTTCGTTGAGCTGTTCCACCATGTAACTAGTTGTAGTAGTCTGCCACTATCCCACACATTTCCGCCGCAAGGCGTTGGAGGTCCGCTCGAAAGTTGCAGAGTTGGAATGCCCTTCCTCCTCTGCCCTCCATCCTCACGCGCCCCGGCCTGCAGTTGATCCGCGACTGGAAGACGCTCGAGCCTTCTCTGCTACGGTTGCCGGCCAGGTACGTGCACTAGACTCGTTCTGTGTCCCACGATGCACGCGTTCACCCCATCGATCGCTTGTGCTGCAGCCAGAGCGACTACCGCAGCCGCCACACAATTGTCATTGGCGGGGCCGCACCGACCCCTCTCTCAAGCTCAAGTACATAAAACGTACGCTACCCCTCTCTCAGCTCACCTTGACGTGAACCACGCCACCTCCACCACGCACAACTTCACGCGCATACAGCGACTTCAAGCGCATGTCTGACCCAGCAATGGAGCCAGCTCTTGTTCCTACTGCCGACCCTGAGCCTCCCACAGCAGCGCGCTCCGCCGATGCGCCTCCTCCCGCCGAACGTCCCTTCCTTAAATTCCCGCCGTTCCCCACCGCGCCCCCCTCGCTCATCCCCTTCGCCAAGTTCGTACCCCTCGGATATAGTGAGGCGGAGCCTCGCACAGCCCCGCAAGACCCGGACGACGTTTCGTCCGCGCCCGCACCCGCACCTTCACCTCCGGACGCGCTCGGCATCCCCGCCGTCACGCTCGGCGTGCACCACGACCTGACGGAGATGGAGAAGCGCAAGCGGCGGGTGGCGAAGACCCGCCTCAACGCGAGCGGCATGCGCGTCCGCGTACCCTGGTTCGAGGAGTGGGCGGCGGTCGAGCACACGAAGCGCACGAGGTCCCTAGACCCGTAAGTGCCGCGGTCGTGCCTTCGGGTTCGGTGTATGCGCATGCTCAACCCGGGGAAACTGCGACAGGAAAACCTCGCGCTTGGACAGGCTCTTCCAGGCCTCCCACGACTTTAGAGACGGCCGGCCGCTCACGCAGAACAAAGACATCGAACGGCTGTGGAACTTCGTACGTCCGCCCGTTTGTTCCTCTTGCGAGGCTTGCGCTCATTTGCGCGTGCAGTTCACCCATTTCGTCGGTTTGACAGCCACCGCACAGTCGCTTGAGGAAATGAAGAAGTCACGGGCGATGCGTAAACTTCAGCAGGCGCAGGAAGCGGCATTTGGTGTCGCCGACGACGACAGCGATCCGGACGAAATGCCGGACGAGCTCGGTGCGCAGCCTAAGGAGAAGGAGAAGGAGAAGGAAAAGGAGAAGGAAAAAGAGCAACCCAAGGAGCCCGAGAAAAAGCGGCCCCTCCCTCCCCCTGGGGTGCCGATGACGCAAGAGGAGAGAACGAAAATGCAGACGTACCGCAGGGAGGTGCGCGACACGCGCCTGGAACGCTTCTTGAACGAGCCGGAGCATACGGTCAGGATCTTCTTCTCTGGCTTCTACCGCGACCGCGGCATGTACGGGTGAGTCCGCGCCCGCCTACCGTCGATCGCCCAACGCTCACCGACGCCCGCAGGTCGCAGAGGGACTGCCGAAACGGTCCGATCCTGATCTCCTTCTTCCTCAACTTCCTCCTCCGCAACCGCGTCTTCCCCGAGGCGGAGAAGGACTTCAAGCGCGCCCTCGCCGCGTCGGAGCTGGCGCGCGAGGAGCTGCCCCGGACGTTCGTCGTCAGCCAGCAGTTCGAGGCGGACGCGTTCAGCCGCGGCTGCCAGCGCACCTTCGGCGTGCTCTCCGAGGCGAACTCGTGGGACTACGCGTACACATATGCGGGCGACGGCGGCGACGAGTCCCCATCCGCGCCGTCCGAGGACGAGTGCGCGACCCCGGACACGAAGCGTCAAAAGGTCGAGGCCGCGATCCTGCAGGTCGCCGCGGGAGTCGACGAGCGGATCGAGATCGTGGGCCAGGAGGAAGCGGTGCAGATGGAGGTGGAGGCTTTCGCCGCGGCCGAGGCCGCTGCGGCCACTCCAGACGTCGACGCGAACAAGACTGCCGAGACCGACTCGCTTTCGCCGTGGGACGCGCCGGATGCGACGAACCACTCGTGGGGAGAGCCGACGGATGCGGTCCCGGGTTTCGAGTGGGGGGTGAACGGCGCGGCGGAGCCCAACACGGCGAGCGAGTGGGAGGCCCCGGTGCAAGACAACCCGCTCACGCGCTACTTGGGCATGACGCCCCTCCCCCTCACGCACACCTCCGGCGTCATCGAGGTGTCGACACGAAGCATCAAGCGAGTCACGATGCCCGACCTCACTGCTCCAGCCCCGGCCGACGCAGCTGGCGACGGGAAGGCGGCGGCGGCGGCGGTCGAAGACTCGCTTGCCCGCACGTTCGCGCGGCTCACGCTCGCGCCGTGGCGTGAGTGGGACGCCACGCCGCTCGCAGAAGCCCGCATGCCACGCGTCGAGCGCAACTCCCGTGGCGCAGTCGTCGCCAACCAGTCCGCCACCCCCGCTGAAGGCGCGCACAACCCGTTCGCGGACGACATCACCGTGTACGTCGAGCCGTCAGTCGCGCAGGACCTGCGCGTGGGCATGGGCATCACCGCGTCCTGGATCCAGCTTGCGCGAGTCGACCCTGCCGTGCCCGTGCGGCTCACGCAGGCTGAATTCGACAAGCTTGGGACGACGGGGATCCCGGGCAAGACAGGTGCGCCGGGGACGCCGGTTCAGCCAACGGGGATCTGGTATGCAGAGGCGGTCCGGTGCGTCTTGACGAGCTTCCACACCGAGATGATCCCGCTGCCGACGACGGAAGAGGTCCTGGGTGATGGCGACGAATGATTAATGAGCCTGAGTGTCATAGGCTGGCAAATATGATGTTTGTATTATAGTTGTATTCTTGTTGACGAGATGGTCTGCCTATAATCGATCGATGTTCGCACACTGCTTGCACGCCAGCTTTGTGGAGTTGTATAGCCGGTCTCGTCAAACAAGCGAACAGATAGAGTACAACACGGCAGTTACACAGCGATAGCAGGCTCGATCTCACCCAGGAGCAAGGTGGCATCTTTGCTACCAGTGAGAACTGCGCGACACGTACGTTAGTGAACATATGAGGAGCCAATACCGGGGAGGGCACATACTGATAGGTTCCTTGGGGTGGAAGTCGACGGCAGTGACAGTGCCTTTATGCCCTGGGAGCTATAGAAAGCATCAGGCTCATTCGCAAAGTATACAGCTGCATAAAGGAGCACACGCCTTGTAGAGCACCTTGCCGCTCTCGACTTCCCAGATGCATACCGTCCTGTCAGCACCTCCAACGCCAACACGCCGCCCATCATCGTCCCTGCTCCACGCGCCGCGGAGGAGCGTGTGTTCGAAACCGGCGGGGGCGCCCATCAGGACTCGGTGTATGCGGTTCGGGGAGGGGGAGAACGGCCGGATGTCGTGGATGAGGGTCTGCGAGGAGAGCGAGGGGGAGAGGAGGTAGTGCCCGTTGGGGGAGAGCGACAGCGACGTCGGGGTGTCCGTGTGGCCCATGAGGCTATAGACCTCCTCGTTTTTGCGGAAGTCGATGACCTGCGGGCGTGCGCTCAGCGCGCGAGTGCATGAAGAGGACGGCGCGGACTCACGTGGATCTCGTTGTCCAACGCCCCCGCGTAGATGCTCGCACCGTCCGCGCTCCAGCAGACGGAGGTGACGGGGCACCCCAGCTCGAACACGCTCACAGGCTGCTTCGGGCCCTCGTCGCCGCCCTCCCAGACGCGGACCGTGCCGTCGTCAGAGCCGGTGACGACGAGCTCGACTCCAGCGCCGCCTGCGAGAGTTCTGTCCAAGGAATTAATGATGCCGCGGTGAGCCTGGAGTTTACGCACACGCTGGCCGGTTGTGAGGTCCATCACGTTCATCGTGTGGTCGGCGGAGACGGTGTACATGAGCTGCGAGGCGAGCGACCACTGGAGGTCGAGGATGGGGGCTTTGTGGATACTCGAGAGCAGGCCGTAGTTGGTGTTGGGGGAGTATGTGCGCCATAGGGCTGGATGGGGGACACGTGTAAGCGAAAGATGGGCGGCAGGGGGAGGAGATGCGAGACGAGGAAAGGGAGACTCACAGACACCGCGGTCCGAGGAGCATGCGGCAATATTTTGACCACTGGGGTCGAATCTGCAACTGAGAATCTCGCCCTGGAGGTCGATTTTAGGGCGCTGCGCGCAAAGACAAGCTCATGGTACTTACGCCATGTGCGCCCGACAGACTGATGATAGGAGCCTCGAGACTACTTGTTCGCTTGACGGTGCGGATGAGGGCTTGCTGCCTTTCGTCGTTGGACGAGGAGATGGCGATTTGCGTATTCGGAGCGGGGCTCCCTGAGCGCGCACGTTTGATGAGTACGCCACCAGGCGGGGGAGATGCGCCGCGTTTCGACATTTTGGAGGTGTGGGCGGTGGCGGACAAAGCGAAGTCGCGAATGTGGGCGCGACGAGCGCACGCGAGGCCGCGTTGGACGCATCTGTGCGCCCATGACAAGCGCCAGCTCAGTAAGTCCCGTTTAGATCTCCGAAAGTAAATGCCTTGTAAAATGTTCAATCTCCGAAAATCGTCAGTTCCTTTAATCCTTTGCAACGCAACGATCCACTAGTAGAACAGCGAGTCCAACCCCAACTGCCGAAAAGCACATCCGTGCAGACCCGTCGAGCCAAGGAGTGGGGTTACGAGGTCTAGGCGGTACAAAAACATGGAAGTAAATACTCTGGGGTGTTCGTTGAAGTACTGTTGAAGCAGATAGTGTGCTGCGACAAAGTTCACGCCACAGATCTGTTGCTCACTGCGGTGAAGTCAGTCGCTGAGAGGCGAGAACAAGGTATGGAAATACAAATACACACGAATTCCCCCGATGAAGCATGAGATGGAGGGCCATAAAAAGTGCTCGCGAGCCCCTTCTAGATAGCGCGATCGAGTTGACCATTCGCAACAACTGCCACCTCCGACACCGTTCTCTCAATGTGGGACACAAGCTTTGTCCCCACGTCCGATTTGTCCCTCTTACGTTCGAGTAGCTTCTTGATGCGGCTCTCGAGTGCCTGATCGTCAGCAGCATATGCGTCTGGAGAGGTTGTCAGGACTCAGAAAACATGGAAGATGCCTAAAAGCGCATACCTATTAAAGCAGAAGCTCTCTGAGCATTCACAGCATCGGGGATCGCCAACGAATCGGCAGCATTCAAGAACGGCTGTGACTTGTCGTCTACCGAAGGTCCTTATTCAGTCAAAGGTGATGGACTTCGGAAAATGATATTATACGCACATTTCGAAGTTGAACGTTCGATTTTACTCAACGCTTCGGAGAAAGTCTGCATACATGAGATGATTCCATCGCTCAAATCTCATGTCCAACTGAATCACTTACGTATCCCCCTGCGAGATCGCTAGGCAGCGGTTCAGGACTGCGGTTTGCATCCGTCACAGATAGACGAAGAGCATCAACATATCCTTGAGTTGAGTGGTACTCAGATTGAAGCCCATCACGAAGAGCTGGGTACGTTTCCTGGGCAAAGTCCGTATTCTGTTACGGTCCGTCAACGCTGCGAAATCAAGACGTATGAAGAAAGAAATACCAGTTGGAGAGATTGAATGCATGTAAGCGTCAACGCGGCGGAGTAGTCCAAGATTCTTTGCAATTCCTTCTCTTTCTCCGCCTAAGAGATGCACCAACGTCAGCTCCAGTGTACATTCAAACAGGATAGACAGTACATACAACTCGGTGAGCGATATCTTCAAGTTGTGGCGTTTGATCTGTATTCATGGAGCAAGGCGATTCGTATGCTACGCTTCGGCGAGCCTGCTGCTGAGCGGAATGACGAAGCCGCTGACTACATCCGGTTTCAGTGTCACCTTAGAAGCCCCCAGATATTCATTCCACTCACAACGCATCCTCAACCCTTGGATCATCCGGTGGCAAATCGAGAGAATGTGCGACTGCATCCAGCATTTGTGTCTCTGCTTCTATCATCGATGTTGGACCCTTTGAGAGGCGAGATGCTTTTTCTAGCTGGGAGATACGGACCGCATGCGACTGAAGTGTCTATAATATGTTCCGTTAGCATGCCGGCACTGCAATGCAAAAGCTACGACGCACGGATAGCACATCCGAAGTGTTCTCGGTCCTCGGAACCTTTGTGAGTCCAAACGAAATACTACTACTCGCGACACTGGCCGTTTCTTCAGCCTGCGGACCTCATCAGCGTATTTTCATTGTGAGTCAGAAAGGAAAACAGCACCTGAGCGAGTGCCGATACCATCTCTTTCTCGCTGCAGCGATGAAATCGGGACCTGGCGTTCAATGGCGGAGACCAATGATACTCACCGAAGATCAGTGAGAAGCTGTGATATTTCCGAAAATCTCTGGGATCGAATATTTTCCTTGCGCTCCAAGATGTCCAACAGCAATGACGTGCGAATCTTCTGCTCAAGACTGGCTCGCAGTCGCAATTCCTCGTGCTCTACAGCTTTGAGATGAGTTTCGAGTATAGGTACATGGTTTGAGATCTCACCGAGCATCTCAATGTTCTTTTTCTGTTCACTATGAGACTTCTGCATCTCTTCCAGGGAGATGCGAGCGTTCTTCAGACGAGAGTCAGCCCGGCGAGCTGCAGCGTGCAAAGGATCATTTGTTTGATGGTTCCTGACGATGCCTTCGCGTTCTCTAAAAGTGAAGGTCATAAGCAGAGCGTTTATGTCAAATTTACGGAGGGTGAGCACCTTTGAACCTCGCCTCTGGCCGCGGCCACGCGAGCCCTTCCTTGAACGCTCTGAGCGATGAAATCAAGGACGTTGGCTAGTTTGCCCTTGTAAAGTCTTGTGAAGTCTTCTTCTGACATATTCTCAGGGTAGACGTCTCGAAGGGCTGCGAGAGTTCCCACAGAGGATCTTTCATTCATAGTATAAAGTGGGGTGCCGTGGGTGATGGTGGTTGAAGTTCAACTTGCAAGCTCTTAGGCGCTCGTGCCGGCTCGTCCTGAGGTAAGCCTACGTCTGGCGTTCAACTGCTAGCTGGAATTGCTTCGACGAATCCGAAGTGCGCGCGTTATTAAATACGACGCTACTGTAGATGGTCCTACGAAGGCTACATGCCGGCTTGTCTCTACGCAGTCCGAAGTATAAATTCAAAGGGAGTCTCACAAAGCTCATCCGTTAACCTCTCTTCGATGTCGCGGTTTCATTGTTCAAGGCCACGTCCGCGGCCCAGCCAGCCAATCTGAGTCGCCTCGCTGGACGCGTTGCCTCGCCCCTCGCATCTCCCGCCTCTCTCCGCCTCTCTCCCCCTTCAAGCCGTCTCGCCCTTCTCGACGCGCCCTCATAAGGCGGCGGATACTGCACCGGCTGGTTCAGCTCCCTCTGCTCCCGCGCAATCGCCGCGATCTCCTGCCGAATCGCGTTGAGCTCCGCGCTCATCCGCGCTCGAGACCGCCGTCCGAGTACGTCTTCTCCCGCCGCCAGGGTCCGCCTGCGGCGGCCATGACGTCTCGAGCTCGAGAGTTCCGCAGCGCCACGGGCCCCTGCTGGCCTCCCTTTCCCGTTCCCGTCTATGTCAACGCCGAAATGTAGAGAGCCCACCGGCGCGGAATCGTGCCGACGGACGCTGTTCCGCGCGTGCGGGTGCGCCGTAGGCCGCGGACGCTGCACCGGAGTGGAAAGCATGGGTGCCGACTCACGGCGCCGCCGGTGACGGCGCTCGTTTGTCCCGTGGACACGAGGTGAGGAGGTGTGGGGAGACGGTGACGCTTGCGGCCCGCGTGAGAGAACAGGGTCCGACGCTCGCTGCAGTGGGCGGTCTGCGATGACCATAGGCGATGGGCGATGCCGTAGTGGAGAAGCAGGTGCAACCGCTGGCGCCAAAGGAATAGATGGAGGCGATGAAGGGGTGTGAGGCGGAGCGGTGACTGCGGGGAAGTATGGATGGCGGGGAGAGGGTGTGAAGGGAGACTTGTTTATGCTGGGGGGTCCAGGCGAAGTGAAAGGCTGGACGAAGAGGAGACGCCTGCGACGAGCTCGGCGGTGGACGAAGGCGCGGACGATCATACTTGCGAGGAGGATGATCGCAAAACCTCCCGCTGCCCAGCCGAGAATTGCGGTAATAGGAAGATTCGAGCTCGAGTGGGGAGAGTGAGCGTAGGATTGAGGACTGGGGGGCATTCTGTTGACAGTGGCGGCTATCGCGATCGTTGGGTCCGACGTAGAAGATGAGGGGGAGGGAGGCGATGCTGGGAATGTGGTCAGAAGTGATGTGCGGGGCGTGCACAAGCGGTGTCTCTGTGGGAAGGAGCCAACATTGTTCCTGGTGTAGAACCTTGTGTGTATAGAGTCGTGCTTGTTGGATCCTATCGCATGTCTGACAGCATCTTTGATACTTCCACTGGTGAGGGATGCGAGCGCAAGCAATGAGATCGCAGCAAATAATCACTTATAACTCAACCTCGACGACCCTGAGAAGTACATATGGCGGGTTCCCGATGAAAGACAGCACGGCTCATGGTCTGACTCCTGTGAGTGCCATTCACTTAGACATGCAAAATAGAGGGAAGATGATACTCACCTGTACATCTTCAGGATAAACGATCTCGACGTCATCCACCCCTTCATCACACTCCATCTCCCTCCCCTCCTCATGCTCGCATGTTCGCCACCAGCAGGATATCCTCTTCGACCCTTCTCTCCACTTGCGCCGGATCCGTCTACTCCAGTGACCTTCAGCACAATACCGTTGTTGCATGACTTCAAGGAACACGTCGTCGTATGTCCGTACGTGCTGCAGTCGCCAGAGGAACATGTTTTGCTCGATGTCATAGGTAGGGGAGGGTCTCTCTGCCGTGCGCGGCTGGATCCTGACGTGTTTGAGAAGAGGACGAACGGCAGGCGCAGCTATGCACACTTCTGCGTTAGGGTTGAAGCGGAATATTCACTGAGACGCGCACCTGAAAGGCCCAAGAAGACCCTGAGCTGACATGCTAGTTGATATGCTGAGGGCCCGACGTCCGAGAGGCGAAGGAGGGATACAGCCGGCGCGTGGCATATCCAGGGTGCGATGGATACGTTGCGACACACGATGTGCAGTCTGTCGAGACCAGGGAAACAGGAAGAAGTGTCGGTTATGCCGAGGGAGAAGGTAGGCTGCGGGCCGCATATGGTGAGCTCTTCAAGCAGTGGGAAGGCTGTCGGAAAGTGGATGGCGCCGAACTCCCAGGAATGCACAATGGAGAGCGTGTAGAGGTCATCTGCAACGGCTTTGAAGAGGCGGGGCAGTTGCTCGAGGAACCTTTTATCTAGCTCTACTTGCAGGATGGGCCATAAACGCCACGAAGGGCCAGTAGCGGACGCGAGGATGGGGGAACATGGAAGAATGTCGGGCTCAAGAACCCTTGAACCGTTTCGTATCTGCCCTACTTGCTCACCGTCCATCCATGTCGAAAGGAAGAGGTGGCGGACTCGGATCCTCCTAACCTTGCGCTCGGTTTCTAGGCAGTACAAGAACTGACAGACGTGCCTGATCCGGGTGAGGGATACCGAGGTGAAGCGAGGTGCTCGCGCGACGTTGCGGAAGGAGCGGGATACGAGAGAGAGGGAACGTCCTGTGTGACCACCATCCGTACAAGCGAGAGTGAAGATGAGGTCGAGGACCTCCACAGCGAGGTCGTGTATTGACGCGGGTCGTTCTGGGATGGTCATGGAAGGGTTGGGATGAGAGGCGGATTGGGTGCGGTCGAGAACCTGCAGAACGGATGTGTAAGCAAGGGTCAGTTGAGTATGCGGATATGACTGGCGGGAAAGCATACATACTACAAACACGTCTTATGAACACCTCGTCAAGCTCGGTGCATGACCTCGAGGCCGAGCGCATGCCCATCCTCGCCGAGGGCTCTGCTATCAAACGATTCAAGGTACCACGAGGAGGGAAAGAACATGTGGGAGGATGAGTAGTGAGAACTCGGGCATGGTGTAAGCAAGACCGATGGTGGGGGAGGAGGGCAGAGCTACGACGCACAGTCGTTCGCCAACCCGAGCATGGCCGCAAGATGGCCGAGTCTACTGTCGTCGCCACCGCCGGGGCGATTCCGATGGGGTTTCGATTATTTTCGAGTTTTCAGCCCCGCGCTTCAAACAAGCTTTCTGTTAGGTGGTGGGGAAAGAGAGAAGGGGAGTGCCGGCGGCCATGTAGGTCCTTCTGAACCTCTCTCTCCCGATATTTATTCACATGGGGGACTACAACGTGCCCAACGCACTCATGTTCACTGGTACGTGCCATCTCATTCATCCAAGTCCCAACCTGGGCTCCCCGTCTCTTTCTAGACGTATTCCCAAATATACCGCATTCTCCTCCTCATCCGCACCACGCTTTCCCACATCTCACAGCTGGCGGGGAACCCGGCGCTCCGTTCGTACACATAGTGTCCTCAGCAACTCACAGCACCGAAATTGTGCACCTGACTCTGCCCTGGGGTAACCACTGAACCACATCGAGTCGTGGTCCCAGCACTGAATAGGCTACCTAGATGGCAGCATCACCGTAAGCATATCCAAATCATGCTTGCCGAGAATTTTTGTACTGGGGCTCACGCCCGCTGCCCATGCAATTTGGTCCATGTTGAGTTCATCAGGGTAGCACACCACACCCTCCTCGCCCGCCCAGTCGAAGTCGATGATCCGTACACCCTCCGTAATTGATGCCACTCCGGAGGGTTCGGCAACGACGATATTCGGCGGGCGTATGTCACCATGGACGAGCGGTGGTTGGTGACCGTGTAAGAGGGAAAGAGCATTGCGCACACGCTCGCGCACCGCGTCGCGCACAGCCGAATTTGTGAGGTCGAGGTCATGGACAGTGGGGCCTTTGACGTATTCCATGATGACCATCCTTGGTGATGTGTACTCGGCAGACTCTGGCTCGTTGCCCCACTCCCATAGAGGGCCGTTGTAGGTCAGCGCTGGGGCTAGCTTGTGGTCGGCAAGTAGTCGGTGCGCCACTCCGCCGTACGCACGTCGGAGGACCTTAACGACAATGAAGTGGCCGCAAGGGTGCTCGCGGGCGAGAAACGTGGTGCACGGGCCTTCCTCAGGCCCCAGGGTGCTTGAGCGGGCAAATGTACTCGAAGCTCGCGCGCGTGCCGTCCGCGCGCAAGTAGTCGGTCTTGGTGGGGTACAGGCGGAGCCGCATTTGCTCCTGCGATGCCGTACGGGTTGAGATCGAGGCATAGATGATAGAACTGCAAGAGGCTAGGGAGCGTGCATTTGAGCGCGTACAGGTTACGGGCGAAGCGAAGCAGGGTCGCCTCGGAGTCAGAGGGGCAGGGGAACGGGAGGTACTCGGCCAGCTCTTGGATCACGATATGTGAGGGGAACATGCCAGCACAGATCGCGATTTGTGACCGCCATACTTTGATAAAGAATGTAGGGGATGATGACTTCAGCAGCAGGTCCTGAAGCTCTGTGAGCGTATGTATCATCACATGGAACTCAGGAATACCTACCTTGCGACGGGGGTGAAGCCACCAGTTCGGATAAGACTGAGAAGGCTGAACCTGTTGGTCATCGCTGCTATGCCCTTCAATGAAGATCAATACCGCTGCTCCCTCAGGAGAGACGATGTGATTCCCATTGCTACTGAATGGTGGGATGCCACAGCCGAGAATATCGAAGAGCTGTGCTTGCAATCGGGGGTATTCGCATTCGCGAGAGGCCACGAGAGTGTGAACCAGAGTCATGAAGTCGAGAGGAATGGCTAGATCGGAGTTTCTGGACATCATCAGAAATCTGGCGAAGACGTCGTGGAAGGAATCGACATGTGGGTAGACGGAAAGTGTTGTATCGTGATCTCTGTGCATGAAGATCCCAGCTCTGAGGTTCAAGTGAAACTCTGAAGTAAAAGCCAAAACTTTTATAAATGTGATCATATGAGAAATTCAAACTACGCACCAGCCATCAGCTGCTGCTGTGGACGTTGCATCCCGGGCGGTATAACATCTCGACACTGATATTTGTGACCTGCATTTACGGCAGGCGAAGAAAAAGGTGCAGGAGAGGGTACATGAGCCCACCCTGTTTGTCGACGCGTCAAAGAACATCACATGTGGAATTTGTTCAAGAACTTACGGCAAACCACAAAAAGGTTTTCTACATTGTATAGACCAAGGGGAGCTTGAGGAATGCATATTTTTGCTTGAAGCGACAACAGCTCTCGTGTGAAGAAGCGATGTTGTTTTTTCCATGCGTAGTGAAGGGTTCCGACTTTCATGGGGGTACCTTCACACTTCAGACCCTCAATGGGTTCTTGGAGCTATGGAAAGGCAAGAATGAGCTGTCATGTTCATCGACGCATGCAAATCACTCGAACCTCGTATACACTTAGGTGTGTTCCGGGGTCCGTGAACGAACGGAGACCGTCTGTCGTCTCCTCGAAAGAGTGCAGGCCTGCGAGAGCATCGGCAGAGATGTCGGAGACCTTCGCAAGGTCGGCACTTGCGTCGTAGTATAGCATAGCGAAAAGTTCCAGCTTTGACGGGTCTTTGGCATCTTGAACGTATGAGGGGTACAGGAAAGGCTGCAAGGAGGTGCAGTGAGAAAACCGCCCCTAGCCAATGAAAGAATGGATGGCAATGGGCAGCGATGGGTTGAAAACGCAGTAATTAACTTGAAGGAAAGGTGAGGGAGTGTCTTCTTGCGAACCGAGTCATCGAGAGTAAAGACGCACAAGAACTCACCATTGGGAAAGTGCAACCGGGGGATATGCCGCTGTGTGCAGTTCAAATGGGCAAGGGACAGAGGACCAGGAAGGGCACCGAGGAAATGTTGCGTGATTCGATTTTCAGCGACGAGATGGGGGAGAGAGCTGACAGGCGACGGAAAGAGGAGATGGGGAGGAAGAGGGGAGGCGGAGGCGGAGACGGGTGATTATATGTCGCTTTTCTGCCGCCTCCTAACCAGCATACTACAAGTTTCTGTCTGAAGTGCTGGCGGCTATGCAGTGCCAGGTGTTCTCCGGTTTGGACGGGCTGCCTGTTTTCAGCCACTTTCCTGCTCCTCTCTCTTCCAACATGCCTCCAGGCAACACCGCCAGCGATGCCGAGTCCTCGGGGACCCAGAAGCACGCATTCTCTCTCGAAAATATCTTGGGTCAAGACCACGAGGACGTTGAGGCACCCACAGCTACCGCCGACACCCATATCACTGCCGCGGGGTGGGACGAGGAAGCAAGGGCGGAGAATGTGGTCCAAGGGTTCTGTATAGAGTGTGAAGGTGCGCACCGCTGCATACATCGAGTGGGTTTGGTGTCTCACGGCCGCATACGTTGTCTTCAGACCAGCCCGCCCAGCTTTTCTGTGAGACTTGCTCCGACAACTTCTGCGAAGTGTGCTTCGCCGCCCAGCATAGAAAAGGGTCCCGAAAACGGCACGCGAGCAAGCTTTTGTCCAGGCCGCAGGAGAAGAAGGCGAAAATCGAGGGAAATGCTGCGGGTGGGGGGTTATCCAACGGGGATGAGGTGTGCACATGTTCCCCTCACCCAGTTTTCGTGTCTAACGAAGAGACGAAGATGCATACCGATGACTCTGACGCTGAAGATTCGGATGAAGAGCTTGAACGGGCAGCGACAGAGGCCGCGTCGTCGAAATTGGAGATCTCTCTCTCCGCCCAGCCCACACCGGGATCCATGGTTGGCGAGTGGTTCGTGGAACGGGCCAAGTACATACCTGTCCGCTTGACGCTAGAAGAGCGCAAGTTCCTCCGGCTGCTCGAGGCCGCCCTCAACGTCTCCGAATATACCGACAAGATTGATACCATTGGCTTTGGGCTCTCGAAAGCCAAACGCATCGTCCAACAGATCCGAGAGCTATGTGCCATCCTCTCGGGGCTCGTTCTGTCTGCCGACTACAAGCAGGGCCAAGAGCTCTTCCAGGACCGCGATTTCCAGTCAAATGAAGACTTCTATCAAAGCATCTTTGAACTCGGGCGACGACACAAGATCATGAATCCGGACAAAATGCGCTCGACATACGGCAAGCTCATCTACATCCTACAGGTAGGTTTACTTTCACGCATCGCCTTGGACTGCCCTCACATATCTCCCGGGCCGCGTCATCTTCTCCAGGATAGCCAATCGCCAGACGTGAAGGACCTTCTCAGCTTTTCCTGCGTGAAACCTATCAAGAGCGTCTACACCGTGCTCGAGGAACATGACGTGGTCGAGATGCTGCGGGATGACCTCATCGCAATTGCCACGAAGGAGATCTATTCCGAGGGCCGCCCACGCCGGGAGATCCAGAAGGACATCAAGAGCAAAGAGCGCGCCTTAGAAACCCTCGCCTCCAAATACGCCCGTCCCGGTCTCAACCAGGAGCGCGTACGGCAGTGCATTTACAGCATCGGCGACAACCACGCGTTCCTCCGCACGAACCGCGATCCCTGCGATCGCATGATTGAGTACTTGAAGCAGTACTTCTATCCGACCCAGGCCAAGGACAACAAGAGCTCGCTGGCCATCAAAATGGGCAAGGGTGGCGCACGCCTCACCCATGACCATCAGAAGCAGTATGCATACGTCCTCCAGAGCTTGACGTTATGGCGAGAAATCCTGCACGGTGATTCATTTGTTGCCATGGTTTGCGAATCAGTGCTCATCAGCTTCGTCTCTAGACATGTTCCACCTGTGGACCCTCGCCGAGTCGGATCTGTTGAACGAGAACATCCCTTACCGCCTTCGCGACACCGGCCAGGGTCTCAACCGCGTCCAAGCCGCGCCGAAGACCTCTCGCATGATGCACGCGATCCTCAACCGTGCGCAACGCTCGATTGGCTCCTGGGTGGGCTCGTCTGTCATTCACATGGGGGACCACAACGTGCCCAACGCACTCATGTTTATCGGTACATACCATCTCCTTGATACCAGATCCTCGTCTGAACTCTTCGCCTTCACCCATCCTAGACAAATACTCTCAAATATACCGCATTCTCCTCCCCATCTGCAATACGCTCTCCCAGATCTCGCAGCTCGCCGAGAACCCGGCGCTCCGCTCATACATCGACGACGAGTGGGGCTCGACAGAAGGCCTCAGCCGCGAGATTCTCGCCGACTTCTTCCGCCACGGGTTCGATGGCTCCGGGGCGGGCAACTATTTCGACGCCGGTGCGTGACTTGCTCTCCCCCTCGGGACGACTTGGCTGACACGCGAGTCGCATGATTCAGGCTCCTGCATCGACGGGCGACTGACGAGTGCGTGGAATTGGTGCTCGACCCTCGAGAAGAAACGCTTCTTCCCTGTTTTCCTCCTCACTGGTACGCGCGGGAGCTCTTGTTCGTCTTACAACTCCCCGCTGACAGTCCCCGATGCGATTTTACAGGTTTCGTCGGATTCGACGGCGACTGGTGATCCGCGGCCCGTGAGACCGATAGATGTTTGGATACCACGACTACACCACCCTAAAATGCCCGCAGATAGACGCACCCCACGCCGTAGACTGCACGTTCGCTCTCGCAATGCTCTGTAGCTCTGTCACAGGATACAACATGTGTATTACAACCTGGCACGCGCACATAGATACGTTTTCCCTCACGAGGAGAGACCGGGCCCGTACGGACCCGCCCGCGCCGCCCGCCAACTGCTCGTGCCAGAACCATTTTTTCACATCCCCAGGGATAGCTACATAGCATACACCCATCCCGAGCTCACACACCTCAGGCGACAGCAACCTGCGCCGCCGCCTGCGGCGTCTCGATCCCCGACGCGGCGACGGCCCCTGCTGCCGCAGCCGCGTCGCCCCCGGGCGTCGCTGCCTGCCCGCCCTTCCTGCGCGTCGCGGAGACGGTCTCGAGCACGGCGGCGAAGCAGGCCTTCCACACCTGGAGGCGCTTCTCGAGGAGCTCCCACTGGGGCCGCTCGAACGCGCGGGACGACGCGCGGGTGACGCGGAGCGTCTGCGCGGTCTGCGAGAGCTTGCCGCTGAGGAGACCCGCCCGGATCACTAGTGCGCGGAGGGAGGTGAGTCTGAGTCTGGTGTTCGTAGAGGAACGGGGGAGGAGGGACGCACCGTCGATGACCCAGGACTCGACCTGGGCGGGATCGACCTGGAGCGCGGACGCGATGGTGGCGTAGGGGACGTCGCGGCCCATGTTCTGGAAGCCGAGCGTGGCGAGCGTGAGGAGGCGGATCTTGCGCTCCAGCTGCGCGCCGTCGAGCTCTTTTGAACGGCGTGAGGCTCAGTGGGTTCGCCTCTACGATAAGATGGGAGGGGGCGTACGGTATTTCGTGAGGGCCGCGGCATTACTGGACGCCCACGTCTTGTACTCGGCGAGACCGTCGTTGAGGAAGATGTGGAGGAGGGAGAAGAGCTCGTGGTTCTTCGCGGCGACGACGGCGTCGAGGCGGAACAGAGGGTCGAAGTCGAAAAAGGAGGGAAGGCGGAGGGCGGCGGCGACAGCGTCCATGGCGGCGGAGTGGGCGGCTGGCGAAGAGGGAGGGAGGGAGCGGACGTATGAGAGCTGGAACTCGTACGAAGTCGCGCTAGATTTTTGGTGAGATTGTGGGGTAGAGATAGTGTAGGTGCACTCACGCCTGGTCTGCTTTGGTAGATGTGTCCACAATGAGCTTCAGGAATGCGCTCTTCTCCTCGGAAGAGATCTCCCACTCCGATAGCCACTTGTCAACCTCGGACTGCGAGAGCCCGAGGATGTCAAGCTCGTCGTTCGCGCTTGCTTGCTCGAGCAGAGCAGTATACACGAGCAAGCGAAGACTCGATCTTCGAGGAATGGCGTTGAAGAGGTTTGTCAAGCTAGTGCCGAATGTCGTCAAAAAGAAGAAATCCGAGCAGGGTCCAAGATCACGCACATGCGATATTTCGTAGATGAGTGGCCGGGTGAAGAGGAGATCGCTTTGAGGAGAGCATCAAGTCGTGTGCGGATTTCGGGGGCGTCGAGAGGGTAAAGTGTGAGGAGGTGAGAGAAAAGTAGGTTGAAGAAGCCCTCGATCTCTACGGGGGACGGATGAGATCTTCAGCGGGGACAAATGGGTCAAGTACGCACCCTTCTCCGAGCCCTCCCCCAGGCCCTTCACTTCTTGCAGCACTGACCCGAGCACTTCCCGCTTCCTCTCCGGCTCCTCGTCAACGGGTTTTTGGTCTTCTGGTGTGGCGACGGCATCTTGGAATGGCTGGATGTATGCTGCGCGGCCGTCCTCGGGCAGCGCGCGGGCGAGATAATTTACAAGCTCGAGGATCTACGCGAGATTGGTGGGTTTAGCTGTGGAGACGGAGCAGATTGGTAGTGAAAAAAGACAGACCTGCTCCTCATATGTGCCCTCTGCGAATATGGGTACTGAGTCTGTGATGGCCATTGTGCAATCGGGATGCCTACGGAGGCGAAGGGGACGAAGGGAGATCGGGCGAGCGCCAAAGGCAAAAACTCGGCCTCGACGCTCGCGCGGGATGCGCGCGCTTGACCGAGCTCGACTCCCTGCTGGGCACGGGCTACGGTTCGCGGCTGGAACGTGCGTTCTCTGCCCATCGACGCGGTGCACGCAGGATGGATGCGTGTTTAGAGGCCGACGATCCGCTGGGCCGCGGCGGAAGCAAACGGACGTGTGCATTTTCGTGCCGCCGAGAGTCGCAAGCTCGCTGCACTCGGCTGGCCTCGATCGTCTCTCCTCCTCCGCCCATGCCCTCCGCGCTCCCCCGGCCGCTCCGTTGAGGCGCGCCCTTTCCACCGCCTGCTGCCACTTCCCATCGCACTCTCAACTAGACTAGACGAGACGAACCTCCAGCCGAGCGGGCTCGCTTCCCCCTCCACCGTCATCTCCCAGCGTCCTCATGCGCACTCTGCCCTCATGTCCTTCACCTTCAAATGGCCCCGCTTCTCCGACCAGTTTCACACAAATGCCATACAAATGCTCGAATCTGCCCTCAACAAGGGCAACAAGCCTCCCGTCATTGCCGATAGGATTGAGGTAGTCGAGCTTGAGATGGGCACACAGGTGCGTGTTCGGTATATTGCTCTTATTGGATGCTCATAGTGCTCTCAGCCGCCTGAGCTCGAGATTCGAGACATCGGAGAGTTGACTATGGACCAATTCCGCGGAATCTTCCGATTGACGTATGCCGGGGATGCGCATATCGTCCTCAGGACGAAGGTCCAGGTGCGTCTATTCCGCTACTTTGACTTCAACATTGCTCTCATTGCATGCAGGCAAACCCCTTGAACCACAAACAACCGGACATTCACCTCCTTGGCGGTTCGCGAGGCATGCTTGCGGCCAAGCATCCACTCGTGGTGCCCATGCTCCTTCGACTCTCCCAGTTTCGTCTCAACTCTTACGTCGTCCTCGTCGTCTCGCGCCAGAAGGGCATCACCCTGGTCTTCAAGACGGACCCGTTGGAGAACGTCGACATCAACAGCACATTTGACTCCATTGCCGTCATCCAGAAGTTCATCCAGCGCGAGATAGAGGGCCAACTCCGTCAAATGTTCCGTGAAGATCTTCCAGGTATCATCCACCGTCTCAGCCAGCAGTGGGTCAAGGCCAAGGTCGAGGCTCCCTACTTGAGCACTGATCTCCCCACCACCGCGGTGCGCTCACGCAAGTTCGAAACGGCGTCCAACCCAGATCCGTCCTTCTATCGCATTCCCCGCATGCCTCCGCCTGGCTTTGCCCACAGCATTCCGATCCGTCCTGCATCTGCGATACCCTTCATTCGACCTCGATCTCCTTCCGCCCGTTCAGTGTCTAGCGCAGGAAAGCGGCCCGCTAGCTCCGTCATCACTTCTCCCATCACCCGCGCGCCTTCGCAGCGGCCGAGTCCTTTGAATCCACAGGCAGACGGGCCAACCTCGTTCCCGGAAATCGAGCACTACGACCCGACTTACGGTCTGCGGCCTGACGGGGTCCCTTCAAAGGGGACATTCAACAACCTCCGCAGTCTCTTCAGCCATAACAAAGGTCTTGCCGACCTGGCAGAGGAGGCTAGTGAGACCGATTCCGTGGACGACAACCGCTCCTTCGACCCTGGCACATGGGAGGATTTCATGTCCGACGGCGGGAACATCGGCCCGTCTGTCTCCGAAGCAGGTGACGTCACGGCATACGAGACCGTCCCTGCGGTCGGGGGCGGGACGATCACTCGTCCGCGGGTCTACCACAGCCAGTCCCAGATACACGCCCCATCGGTAGACGGCATGTCCAACGCCCCCTCAACGTCGCGAGCGCCCATCATCACCCGCACCTCGTCTCTCCAGTCGCTCGCAAGAACACCCTCACGACCTGGATCACTTTATAACCCGTATTTTGCCGGCATGACGCCCCTATACGAATCTGTGCCCGAGGCATATCCCCATTCTCAACCTTACTACGCCGACTCCTCAGCGACGCCTATGCGGCGGTCGACCTCGATTCCGCCCGTCCCTCCCTTAGACCATTCTCCATATCACCGCCCCAGCAGTCCCTCTAGCCTCCAGACACAACCCTCCCGCTCCTCCGACATGACCAATTCTGTCCCAACTCCTCCGCCACCCGACGTCGACGACGCCCCGAGCGTGAGCGTGCGAATGACGCGTCCGCGACGTCTCTCTGCGACCTCGTCGAACCTGGATGCCTTCTCTGCCGCAAGCTCGCTCGGTCCCCATACGGACCCGAAGATCGTCCTCCGGCCGACGCTCAACGGGAGCATACACAAGCTCTCGACGCTCTCGCACTCAAATCACACCCTCTCCCCCTACACCCGCACCGTCGAGCACTTCACCGTCCGCTCTGTCCCTCCCCGCGAGGCGGCCGCTGGCCTCACCCCTAGCGTCGAGCACAAGCCCGTTCGCGCACGCCGGAAGCGGTTGCACCGGCTGGGAGGTGCGAAGGCCAAGCCGCCTGCGACCCCGTCCCCGCTCGACGACGAAGACGAAGATGATCTTCATCGACAACACGACCACCATCACGACCACGACCGTCGTCCCCATCGACATCTGCACGACGTGGACGACGATGACGGGAGCGTGGCATCGAACTTCGACGCGTCGGAGATGGACCGCTACTTCCGCGCGCGCGACGACCTCATCCCCCGCTATCCGAACCTGCACCCCTCGCACGTCCGCAGACGAGTGCCCCATCCCCCGTGATCTTCATTTGTCAGTGTCGTGCCTATGCTATCGGCTCGTCATCCTCTCCCTCGGGGTTCGGCCTCGGTCTCGGTCGGGTAGCAACGCGGGTCAGATCCGATCTTCTCTACGCTTACCTCCTCGCCGTTACCGGTTACGTACCCGCCTACTTCACGGAGCCTCCACCCCCACTCTTCCAACCTCTTCCCCTCATCCGACGTCATGCGTTCCTGTTCCTGGCCGCGCGCCATCCCATTCTATAGGACCTCACTTGATAGTTCTTGTACTGTAGTCCGCGCCGCCGCCGTAATTTGCAAATGTAGACCACGTTCACTCCAGTCTCTCGTAAGACCGAGTCGCGCGCGCCGCGACGCGTACGCGGGCGTGGGTGTGGTCGACGGGCGTCTAAGATCGCGTCTCCGAGTCGTGTTCCAGATCTCACGCGGCAGGCACCGAGGGTGCGTCTGCCTCTCGCCGTGCGGCCGACGGTTGTCCTCGACTCCTCGTCCGTGGAAGGTGGGGCGACGACGGATCAGACGGGGCTGAACGCCGGCCCGAGCGGGAAGCTTGCGTCCGGGGAAAACTGCATTCCGACAGGCATATTCATCGCCACTCCGGCGGGGACGGGGGTAGGGACAGCCAGGGGATCTAACGTAGGCGAGGGTTGGCTCGCGCTCTCGAAGTCCTATCTCGACGCGAGTGGTATATCGGTACAGAGCAAACGTCCGCGTCGTGAGAAGCGGCATGGTAAAAGCAAGTCGCGAAAAAAAAGTGCAATCAGCGAAAAAAGCGGGTCACGCGGCCAGCGCGACACCTACGTCCACATGCATGCTCGGGAGCCTGCTTGTGTTCGCGCGCGCCGAGGCCTGGCGGAGCTGCCGGAAGTCGTTGTTCAGGTACGTCTTCGTCAGCCCCGTCGCCGCCGGGCTGCGCAGGAGCGTCGGGGGCGAGACCGTCACGAGCGCGAAGACGTCCTGGTTGAGCGCGCGGCGCGCCGACGGTGGCGTCGTCGGCGCGGGCGTCGCTTGTCGGAGCAGCCCGTCGAGGGCGTGCATGGAGAGTGCGACAGCGTCCGGGAGCACCGTGGAGGGTAGGGCCGGCTTGACGTCCCCCGAGGCGAAGACAAGTCGGCGGGAGACGGTGTCGAGTCGTTCGGTGAACTCGGGGGGCAACGCGGCGTTGAGGGTCTCGCGGAAGGAGATGAAGGTGTCGGATGGGACGGTGCGGAGCTCGGCCATTCGAGGGATGGTGTTGGAGGTTCCGGCCATCCACTCGAGGAGGGAGACGAGCGAGTCCGCGGTGACATCGTCCACCGAGACGGGATTCTCCGCGAGGTGGAGGAGTAGTCGTCCGATCTCGCCCGTGACAATGAAGGGGTTCATGTACGATGGAGTGATGGTCTTGATTATGGTTATGGACGTGCCGAGGCACCGCTCGAGGGCTGAGGGATCCGCTGTGGACGTTTGGAGCGAGCGCCAGAGGCAGAGAACAATAGCCAGGCGCATTGGGTTGTCGAAACCTTCGTAGCCGCTAGAAAGCTCTTCTGCAATCTCGCCGACGTGAGGAGGCGTGAGGGCAAGCTCCAGAATGGCAATGAGAGATGTTGCGAGAAGGTGATGGGCGTCTTCTGAGGATGTCAGTCCGTCGAGGACCCAAGCTGTTGATGAGGCTTGCATGAGGTCTCGGAGGAACCGGAAGAATAGCGACACTTGAGCTTGTATGACCAGACTTCTCGGCTCCGACAAGCTGTCGTCTGCGAGGGCTTGAACGGCGGTCGAGATGTCTTTAATTTCCTCCATCAGCAACCATTCTCCAATCCCGATGACGCCCTGGTCCAGGTCTGCTAGGCGCTTGAAGAAGTACACCTTGTTCTCCGTGTCGAGCGTTCGACAGAACGAGGACAATTCGTGAAGAAGGCTGGGGATGACGCGCTGGACCCAGAACGTCCGCTGGGGATCTGTGCATTCCTGGGGTGGAAGTACGTAGTTGAGGAGCCAGAAGACTTGGATGAGACGGTGCGTCGGATCGAGGTCGCTATGTAACCCATGATGCAGCAGGACGCGTAGCACGGTTTGTGCGCTCGGTTTGGCGTCCGAGGACCCCGCGTGCTGTTCGGCGAGCCCACGAACGAGGTCGATGCAGGTGCGACGCGCCTCTTGTGATGCCAACACGACAAGAGGCGATTGAGAGTACTGCATCTCTGCGGCATCTGTGCATGCGAACACGTCCGCCGCGTCGGTTGTCAAGGTACGCAGAAGACGCGAAGGGAGAGGATGGTTGGGGACGAGGCGTAGGAGGAGTCGCTGGAGGTCGTCTGCTGTGGCGAAGAGTTGTGCGAGCACTTCTTGCTGCCTCGGGGGAGGTGGATGGCGGATAGAGAACCTCGTACGAATTTCTTCAGCGATAGGACCCAGTAAGTCGCATAGGATAGTCACGAAGCTGCAGCCTGCCTCATCCCAGAACTGATCCAGGACCTCTGATTCGTCGTCTTCATCAAGTTCCCATGACATGTAGGCCAGCGAAACTCGTAGGAGTCGAAGGGATTCATAGGTGGGAGGCCGCTGTATTGGCTCTGAGAGTTTCGCAGCGACGGCGTAGAACTCGTCCTGAGCGAGGTCGGCGGCGTGATACAATGCTTTCCTTTCCTCTTCCGTGATGAAGGTTGTAGGCTTCTTGACTTTCATGATGCAATTGGTAAAGTTTGAGATGAGGAAATTGCTCGGTTCCCGTGCGAGGTCGACAAGAATGTGTTCGGTGTCAATCGCTGCCTGGTCTGGAGGATCACAGTTGATCATGCATTCCAATCGGAACGCCATCTGCCGCAGCATGAGTAAATGGTTGAGAATCTAAATGTAAACACGCATCAGAAGTGGAGACTGCGTAACAAGCATTCGCACATACCTCTCGGTAACCTTCCGCGTTCTGCCAAAACCTTAAGATGCCGAATATGCGTGAACGGCAGGGAGGGTCCGGTAGGCTGTCTGACCAAGAATAAACAGCGAGCACAGAAGCGACTCCGATAAAGGCCCTGGTGAACGCAATGAACTCGTCTTGGGAAGGGGGGTTGCCCGGTGCTCGAGAGGAGAACAGCCGAGGTAGTGTGACGGGGACCACAGGATTTTCCGCAAGCCCGGCGACCAAATCCTGATGAGAGACCATTGACTCCAGCCAGATACCAAAAGACTGTTCCTCAGTCCCAATGTCCTTCATGAGGCCAGCAGCAGCTATGAAGTCGCCTTGTGTGTTGGAGAAGGTGTCTTCAAGGGTTGTCCATCCACAGATCCTCGTAGAAAGCTTCTTGGCATCTTTGCGCAATTTGCGTTCGTTGTTCGGGTCGACAGAGACAACCCTAAGCAGTTCATGAAACCAGTCTGCGTTGAGCCGTCTTGAGATGTCGGGGTTGGCCGCCGCATATAGTAACTTCTTCAGAGTCATTTCATCTTCCAAGGCACTGCGGCCGAATATTGCACGCAGATCGATTGCATCCTACACCCCCAGTTAGGGATCACGCGCTTTGAGCAGCCTACTCAGACTCACCAACAAGCTAGTAGCCAGCGCAGGATGTTGAGATGCGGAATTGCATATCAACCCCGCAACAAGGAAGGCTTGGCTAGTGTCCTGGTCCTAAAGTGACCATAGCGTCATCAATCAGTGTATTGTAACAGTAGTGTTCGGCACATACGCTGACGTTGATGCAGCCCGCAACCTTCTCGGCGAAGCGGGACACGACTTCAGAGGATATGTCATCAGACACTGGGCGTTTTGTCATATCAAGTGCTTTCTCCAAGTCGAACTCCGGTACGTCCTCGTCTAGATCAGAATGTATGTGAGGGAATTCGGGAAGGTCCCACTCGTCGTTGTGAGGCTTGAGGCAAAAGAGCAGACGGATGGCTAGTTCAAGATCAGGGGCGTCCGGTATGAGCTTCAGAAGTTTTCGCGCTAGTTGTGTTGGGTCGCGGGAGTTGGCGGGATCAAGAGCGGGCGGCAGCGGAGAGGAGCTGAGAGAGGGGAGTGGACGAGGCTCGTACGTCTTGGGAGCAGCAGGCAGTTCCGAGGCCACCTCTCCGTAGATAGCCATAGAGATTGACTCGAAAGCACCTTTGATGATCATAAGACGCGTAGCGGACTGGGATGACGCGTCCTTGAGTTGAGAGATTGTGACGAGTTGGTGGGGACTGCGCACCTCAGGACCCATGTTAACCACGAAGTCTCTCTGACCGCCGGTGTACGCAAGAGATGTCGGGACAAGCACATTGGAAGGTTTTGGCTTCTCCGTCGCGTTAGGATTTGCTACTGGATGTGCGTTGAAGTACACCTGAAGGAAGAACTCCTGCGGCTCTGTGCGACTGCATACACCTGTGAGCTGCAGAGTATAAATCAAAAGCACAGCTGTACGGACCTGACAACATCTGGGCACTTCACAAATGGCTTGCAGTCCGTAGGAAATATCCTTATGGTGTGGACGCGTACAGCAGCCGAGAACCGAATGGCCGCGAGTCCGCCCTCGGCGGAGGGTTCGAGCGTGCAGTAGTGTAGCAAACCCATTGCTACAGAGACATCCAAGGGAAACCGGAGGGACAGAAGAGAGAGCGGGTAAAGGAATTAGTCCCGGTGCGTGCAGCGAGGGAGCGGGCGGAGGAAGGATGAGAGGGTGGGACGGAGTGGGCAGCTCGGAGGGCGCGGCCAAGGATCGTGCGCTCGAATCTGGAGTCGTAGCCGGAGCTCGCTCACAGCTCTGGGCGCCTGGTCCGGATGCCAGTAGCCGCGTACCTCGGTGTACCTCAGCACAAGGCCACGACGACTCTTCCTCCGCCACCCTCTCATCACGCCACTTTCTTCTCGTCGCCCTCGTCTCCTCCTACTGCTTCTGCCGCTTCTTTGTGTGTTTCTGTTCAACGTCATGTCCTCTCCGTCCAAGACGTCGACGAGGAAGGTCAGCCCCGGACTCTCTGTCCGTGTGGGCCGCGAAAGGAAAGGCAGCATCGTCAAGGTCGAGAAGCTCGGCGAGGAGTCTCAGGCGGATGTGCTTGACCAGGGCATGTACGACAACCTGAATGCCGAATGGGTCAACCGTAAAGGTGCGTTGTTTCTCTTCGGGCTGCCGCCACTGCCTCTCATTCATCGAGGTTCGCGCGTGTACAGGAGCGTGGCTCATCCACTTCGTGCTCATCGCTGTCGGTAAGATCGTCATTGACACCATCCCTGGCATGCCCCAAGAGGTTAGCTGGACGTTGGTCAATCTTATCTATCTCGGAGTGAGTGTCTTCTCCGTGAATGAACTGCCCTCCCTCGTCAATGCTTCGGTGCTTCGCATCTGGGCAAGCGCCTATGCTAATACATGCTCACCCTTCTAGTTCTCCTACCTCATGTTCCACTACGTAACTGGAATCCCATTCCATTCTGACCTCCACGGAGGCGTTTACGACAACATGACCCTTTGGGAGCAAATTGACAACGGCGCGCAATACACCCCCGCGAAGAAATGGCTCTTCATTGTACCCATTACTGTGTGAGCTCTCTTCTTGTACCGCATGCGTTTGATCATGGCTGACTTACCATATATGCGTCTGTAGCTTCCTTGCCTCCACTCATTACACGCACTACGACCCCTGGCTGTTCGCCGTTAATCTTTCCGCCCTGGTATTCGTCCTCATTCCCAAGCTACCCGCGGTGAGTACCTCACATCACCTTGCGTGTCATCCTCGGAATGCGTCTCTGACTCAGTGCTGCTTAGTTCCATCGGTACCGTGTGCGCTTCATGGTCCCGGAAGACGCATCCGGCCTTGGCACGCCGCTCACTTCTTCCTTCCCGCCCTCCGGAGCTTCCACGCCCATGCGTACGAACATGCACGCCCCACCAATCAACATTACGGAGGTTGAATCGAGGCTATGACACTACTCATCACTCTTGCTAGATTTGGTCTCGTAGACACCCAATGTCCTCGCTATCACATGTCATATATATTGCTCCACACGGCTTGCCTGCATCGTCTCTCGTCATCTACGTCCGTACTCATACTCAGATGTTACAAGGCCTCAGGGCCATTCTAATAGGCTCTCGTTTACGTCTAAAGACAAAGCACTTCTATTTCTACATAGTCGGGTCCTGATTCCGGTCGGGCTGCGCAGCATCGACGACTTGCTAATTTTTTTTTCGGGTGACAAAGTTTATGATGACTGCGCAGTCTCTCGGATCATCTGCCCATACTGCTGCAGCCGTAACCTGCACCCTCTCGTCAGCCAAGATCACTGCGCTGTGAAATAGCGAACCACTCACAGGTTCCGGAGAAGCATCATAATCGTCACCTTCCCAATCGTGGGGAGATAAATGGACGCCTGCGAAGCCCAAGCCCCGACAAGCCCAGGTGGTCAGCGCTCGCGCAAAGCCCATCGCGGCGCGACGTACCCGGTCCCGCACGTCCGCCTCGAAGTTCTTGTCCGCAGCGACGTTCACCGCGACGCATCCGTCCTTGAGCGCCGCGGTCCGTACCTTGTAGTCGCGGCTCGGCACGGCGGAGACGACGACGTCGGAGTGCTTGAGGACCTCGTCGAGGCCCAGCGTCGCGGGGCCCGCGACGTGCCGGGTGTGGAACTCGCGCGCCGCGGCGGTCTGCGGCCGCTTCGTGTACTCCTGGATCGAGTCGATGTCCACGGAGAAGACACGCGCGCCGTCGTTCGCGAGCAGTGCGGCGAGCGGGCGGCCGACAACTTCGGACCTGGGGGCGCGGGCGGGCAGAGGTCAGCTTCGGCGGGTATCCAATGGCAGTGCGGCGAGCAGATGCAAAAATCATGAGATGTAGGTTCTTAGTTCCCATTCGTCAACGTGCATGTAATTTCACAATGCATGCGCCGGGGAGATGACTGGCAATATGCATTATGTGGGCGTGGAGTGAACGTGAACGTGTGCGAGGAAAGGGAGGTTGGCCAGAATCGATTTGGAAAGCGAGGACAGACCTGTTGATCACAGTGATGGTCTTGCCGTAAGCGCGGTCACCGTACGGGAGCAACTTGTTGTACACCCCGGTGTACTCGAGGACCTTGACGATTGCAAGGGGGGTGCAGGGAAGGATAGACTTCACGTAGCCTGGCGGAGGTTGATCGTCCGCTACATTGAGATGACCGGATGCGGACGCGTTGAGCAACGAGGATGCCAGAGTCTCTGGCTTCAGGAAGCGAATGCTGGTCGGTTCAGAAATGTCAGCAATGTTACTTGTTCTAGGGTCAGGGGGGACGAACTTATGATAGAGATTGTAATGCCATTTCGCGTGAAGGCCCTCGACATCCTTCAGAGGGGAGACGACCTGTATATATGGGTCAGACCATCGCTCCAAAGCCTATCTGACCTAGCTTGACCTGCTGGAGGTAGTGATCCTATCACAGCAGCATTTTCAGACATGGGACACGGAGAAAATTATGCAGAGGCGTACCTGCTGCGCCCCGAAGACGGGGTAATATACCTGGGCATAGAGATCCTCAACGGTCCTGAACACAGACACTTGAAGACAAACGCACCATGATCCCGTCCACAGTATCGTCCTCGTTCGCCTCAATGATCGCCTCCTCCGCCCCCTCGCCAGCTTGAAGCGATGCGTCTGCTGCCTGCCCGACTCGCCTCAGCTCGAACGCAACCCCCAGTGCCTCGCACTGCTTCCTCGTGAACTCCGCATAGAACTTGCTCGGCTCCGCCGCGGTCGACAGGATGCCCACCAGCTTGGGTGGGCGGGGCGCTGCAGCGAGCGTAGCTTTGATCTCGGCACGGAATCCGTCCGCGATCGCGTCCGACTTGAGGAGGACGCCCTTGCCCTCGGTCGTGGCCATGCTTGAGGAGAGACGGGAGAAAGAGTCACGGAGAACGTGTCGGGGCAGAAACACGATAGTCAGCGCAGTCAGAGCAAGAAGAACCAATGAGATTTTGCAAGTCGGTCTCATCTGGCAGACCTCTCGCCGTCGGCATGACTCGAAAGGTGGCGGAGGAAAGCAAAAATCGCGATCACATGACATCGGTCTGCAGGCGCGTTTGTCGTAAAACATATCGCACGCTAGGCGAGTCGCGTCTTCCTCACCTGTGGACTGAACAAAATGCAGCAATCTAATACAAGGAACCCATCGCCTACCCATACCGATGTGACAGAGGGTGGTACAAGCAACAATCCCCTCGCCTTTTACTAGGGGATTCCGTGTGCCACCCTCAACTTGATGTCATATACGAATTTTTCAGTCTCCTTGAACCTCGAGTTCATTGTGGATATCTTCTTTTTGGTTAGGTGCTGACAGATTATATATGCAAGACGCAGCGCAGAATGCTGAATGTGATATCACAAAGTACATGGTATGCATGACGTTTGTACGTCCCAAGATGCAATATACAACAAGTCTAGATCCTTGTAGGGTATAACGACCGCGCGGAGCCGTGTCCACATGTCAGAGCACAACATAGCAAGTTCCAATGTCCGCTGTCTTCACCATTCCACGCCTTTCGGGCTGTCCACTGGGCCCTCGATCTTCGACTCTTCCGCCTCGGATACAACCCAGCATCCCGGTCCACCCAACATCCGGTCCTCCCAATCCCTCTGCATCCGGACGCCCCAAACCGGCTTGCGCATCCAGCTCCGCTCGAGGACGACCATGCGCATGCCCCGCACGCGCTTGCACGTCCGCTCGAGCTCGCGCAGCAGGCCGAGCATGCCCGTCCACTTGCGCGCGACCTCGGGTCCCGCCTCCTCGTCGAAGCGCGGCTGGACGGCGGAGATCACGAGGAAGCGGAGGTTGGGGAACGTCGCGCCGTCTGGAACGACCGGCCCCGCCCGCGAGGCCGCGTCTCCTGGCGCCCTGATGCGTTCGCGGAGGGGAAGCGGGGCGGGGACGCCGAGCATCGCGGCGAGCACGTCCGAAAGGGCGTCTTCGGTGTACGTGACCCCGGAGAGACGGAGGTGGGTGAGCGACGTCGAGGCGAGGTCAGGGAGGCGGCGGAGGATGGTCTGGAAGGACATGTCCGAGTCCGTCAGGATGACATGCAGCCGCTTCAAGGAGGGACACAGAGGTCGGTGGACGTTGGCCTCGATGGACTCCCCGCCGAGCAAGAGGCTATCGAGCACGGGATGTTCCGCTAAGGGATGGTTCCAGACACTGAGCTCTTGCAACTTGGGGAAGTGTTGGAATAGAGGAATAGGCGTGGAAAGCTTGTGATAAGCTATGCTCAAGGTCCGGAGATGACGCGCGGCCAGCGCGAGGACCGCGGCAGTACCTCGCCCGTCGCGAATATCCTGGTTGTGTAGGAGGCTTTGGAAGAGACCCTGGCGAGCGATTGTGAGGTCCTCCAGGGCGATGTGGCGCTCAATATCGGACAGATGTGGTTTGTAGAAGAAGTTCCGAATCTTGCACTCCCTCGGGTCTCTGTGGGAGCGGAGGAAGATGGCTGACCGGGTTATAGTCCTGAACTGAACCGAGTGGAGCCTGCATTCGTGGGACTGTTCATGGAAAAACCTGCTGGTGAGGGCGAGAGCGCGGCCGGTAGCCCCACCGTCGGTGCATGCGTAGGAGAGGATATCATGCCATATTTCAGGAGGAAGGCGCTCGAGATGGCGTGTGGTGGGATGCATCGCACACGATCTGAGAAAATTCGATGGATGAGGAGACTGCGGTGGATGTGAGGGTGGTTGGGACCCACTTGGAAAGCGGCTGGCGATGGAAGTACATGGCAAGCGGAGATGCGGACTGGAATGCGAGATGGCTCTGGCCGAACTCACCATAAATACGGGGGCGGGAAGAAAGAAGAGTGGTGGTCGTGGGGGAGGAGGACCCACGCGGCCCTTGCACGCCTTGGACGCCAGTCAGGTCCTAGGCGGAGAACTTTGACCGATAGTGGGTGCGGCCAAGGGAAGCCGGAGACGACGGGGAACACGGGCTGCGTATATGGAGGGGTGAAAGTGGAGCAAAGCAAGGTGGCCGTCGAGGCACAGAGGAACGAGGAGGCGGACAGGTCCTGGGCTGCGGCACCTTTGTGCCACAAACGCGTCTCTGCCCGGTACCCTCCACGTGCCTCGACTACGGGTAACCAGTCCGACACGCAGGCGCCCAAAGTTCCGAGTCACACCGTATGGGCTACCGTCACCTTCTCTCAAACACCGTGTACGCGGTATCAAATGGAATACATAGTTTTGCACGGCCATATGCGAACTTTACTTCGGACAAGTGCAACGTTGAATGAAGGTTGACTTGATCTGTCTGCCAGATTGTTGCAACATGGCCCGCAGTCACTGCCGCTGTTACTATCTGTACGGCGAAGACTGCTTTCGACCACCACTTCCCTTGCTTTTATAGCATCTTGATCTCGTCGTCATAGTAAGGTCAGCCTCCCTTGTCCTCATTATGGTGGCAAATACATGCATCACGACATAAACTGGCCAGCCCCGCCGGTTACAATATTAGTCGACCCAGAGCTCAATATTCAATATTCAATATCAATGCCAGTCTCCTTGGGCCCGCATCAATATCCGGCCCGGTTCGCCTCTCGTCTACTCCGAAGCCCAAATCTACATTTGCTTCTACACCTAACCTAGACGGTGGTCTCCACTGCTACTTTCCCCTTTCCCGCTTCGGCTATGCTCGTCTGGTCTAGTACTACCACCCTCGGCGGCATGCTGGTGCCCATATTGTGCTCATTTTCACAAGCTCCCTCGTTTGAAAAGTCTCGCACCGCAGTCGACTCGCCATGTCACATCTGCGCAATGTGTGCATGAGCACCCATCAGCGATTCCGCTTTCCCATGCAATTGTATTGCGAGTCGGTTCAATTTGTAGATTGATAAGAATGCGGTCACCCCGTTGATCGCCTCAGAGGGTGGGCGCGGCGAGCACACACACCTGTTGTATGTATAGACGAATCATCCATCGACTCGCGTGATACAGATTAGGCGAGCATGGTATGTAGCTTGACTTGACTTGTTCCACGCCAATACATCGAGCATGAGTAAACGCCAGTATCTACTAACAAAAATCAAGGTCCGTGAGCGCTGCAAAATGAAGCTAGCATCCCTGTGTCATGAGCCGGGTCGATGAACCCATACTCCTTCACACCGTCCACCGCAAACACCTGCTTCGGAAGACGGCACGGATACCGTGCCTCACCAACACGTCCTGCCCAGTCGAAGCCGATAATCCTCACTTTATCCTTCGCATTTTCTTCCCACCCCGGGAGCAACAACACGTTGTGCCCGTGCACATACCCAAGCACCATCTTACCAGCGTGCAACAGCCCGATCGCCCGTGTCACCTCGGGGAGAGCGGCGTTCTGCTGATGCGAGCAAAACGCCACAACGCCCTCAACGTATTCCATGACCACCATCTTGTGACCGTGGTACCGAGGCTCTTCCACCCATACGTCGCCGCAATACAGCAGTTGCGGTGCCAGCTTCGCGTCCGCGAGAAGGCGGTGTGCGTCCGCGCCGTAGTGGCTGACGAACTTGACGACCACGTCGCGGTGCCCCGGCTCGTCCGCATCGATGCGGGCACGGAAGACGGTCGCGCTTCCGTCGGTGCTGTTGAGCATGCCGACGTATGTGAATGCGACGACGCGACCGCCAGCGTCGCGGAAGCGGGTCGCGAGAGGGAAGAAACGGGCCGTTTCGGACTCGGGCGTCGGGAGGGGTCCGAGGGTGGCGTAGAAGGCGCGCAAAGACTCCAGCCCACGCGCGAGGGCGTAAAGAACACGCGCGTTCTCCAGTAACACGGCATCGTCTAGGGGGTGATCCCGTGCGAGCCATAGGTCTCGCGTCAAGCGTTGCACAATGGGCTGCCTTGCAATGGTCGCGCCAAAAATGGACATCCGTGGACCAGCGATGCCAATCAGAAATGAGGGCACTGAGCAGCTGTGGCTGATGATCTGCGCATGATGCGCGTCGGTGTGAGCACGCGATGGGTGAGGCTGGATGCACGTACTTTGGGCGGGCTCCGATAGTAGTCGATGTACGTGCTTTGTGCGATGCGTCCGCCGTACCCGTCTTCGATGTCGAGCTCAATTACAGTCAACACGGCGGTATCCGAGCACGGCGGAGGAGCAGTGACGGTGATAGTGTTGCAACAGAATCCTAGCTCAACAGGCAAGCCCAAGATGCTGGAGAGAACTGGAAAAACTTCGTCATGGAGTGTGACGTGATCGAGAGGGAGAGCAGAGCAAAGGTGCATCAACTCTCCAGTGCGCCTGACAATTTCTTCTGGAACAGGAAGATCGAGGGAACTAGACAAGGCGACGAAGGTGGAAAACGAGGGGATGATGACCTCGAGCGGCGGAGAAACTGGCAGACAGACAGCGTCAGTGTTGGGGTGCTTTCCGTCGAGGACTACACTCGCACCGCGTTGAACCGAGTCGCTATGCTGTGAGTCTTGAGATGGTGTGCCACCACCAACACCAAAGGCAGATTATACGAATGTCAGCATGATGCCAACGGTTACGCGCATACCACGCACTCTGCATCGTCTGGCCCGGCATGCTATGGCTACCCTCGTGTTCTTCTTCAAGAGGATGTCCACTGACCGCAGCGGATCGTCTGATCTCATCCCTTGTGAGCCGTTCCATTGGAAGGACCTCAGCGATCAGAGCGCATGTGCCGCTTGGAGGCTGTGATTCGGTGGTATTAAGGATGGACCCGATGTTGCATCCACCGCCTGGTCTCGACATCAACCTAGTAAGCTTGACACAAAATTCCTCGAAGCGAGAGCCGTGCTCGCTTAGGAGACATTGTAATTGCTCTTCGTCCTGGGCGTACAAGGGCTCCTTTGGCTATGGGCACAACATGACTCTCATCGCTGGTCGACTAGACTCGAGGGATGGAAGACATACCTTCCAAATCTCCAGACCAGATGATCTGAAATCTACGTTCGTTGTACGCGCTGCGGCCGAGAGGACATAGAGATAGACGGCTTTAGACACGATGCAAACCGAGGCGAGCCGAGGTTGAATGGGGAATCTTCTGTCAACAACGAAGAGGGGAATATGGAGAGTGGAAGAGGACGCCATCGGGCGGTCTTGTAGAAAAAAGCGTGCCGTGAACTTGATGGTTTATGTACGCGGTGGTGAAAGGGGAAGCGGATGATGAAGAATGCTTAAGAGCGCCGACGTACTATGTAGATTGCTCCGCCCATTCGCGGGCACGTATCCCCGTGCTCTCACCCCTCAAGGTGTCATATGACATACACCCACGTCAGTTGGTAGGCTCAATCATCTAGTCTCTTTCGTCGTCTAGTCCGGATGCTGCTCGAGAGAGCACGCGTGTTTCCCCGTGCCCTCCACACCTGGACGGACAGCCGCCCCGGAAAGTTCATGTACGCTTCTGTAGCCTCCATCTCGACATGGTCAATACTCTACCTTGGCGGGGCGGATCGGCATGAAGGTGCGACTGTAGTGATCTCGGATTGTTCCCGGTGTCTAGCGTCGTGGTCCTTCTCATGCTCCTCATTGCAAATATCTCGTCGGTTTTTCTCGTCTCCACAGGTTCTGCCAGTCTTGGCCTCCGTCTCGGTTTCGGGTCTACTGTCTCAGATTCAGCATAGCGTGCAGCTTACCCAGAGATATCTCCCCTACATACACAACGTGTGAACGCACCGTTATCGAAGACAAACGCAAGAGGTGGATGCCGCGTGCTGAGCGCTGCGTCCTTATTCATCGAGCGCTTCGAGGCACAGTCTGCAAGTGCAACAATGCACCGACCCTTGACCTTTTTCTAACCTCTTTCGCCATTTTGCATGACCTCGGTCACTCGCGTACTCACCATCCACCCCCGTTTTCCTTCTCGTCTCGATCAATGCCAGCCTCGTCTGCGGTCATGCAGACCACACCCCCGGGCTCCATATTCCAGTCGGACTAGCAGTGGCGAAGACGCACCTACCCAAGCAGACCACAGCGCAAGCTCCAAGCTTTTTGCAGACGCGGCGAAGGAAGAAGCCGAAGACGTGGACCCCGTCAAGGCTGCCCTCGTCCAGCGGCTCGAGCAGCGAAGCGAGAACTGGACTGGGGACGAGCCGATGGAGCACGCCGTGCTCCGCATGCTCGTCGACAAGTACAAGCCCATGCGCGGCGGGTCCATGCGTTCCGCCGAGGAGAAGCTCAAGCAGGCGCTCCCGAAGGTGCGCTCCGCGGACGGCTTCGCGAGCGCATCCAGCGTCGGACTCGTTGCAGGGGAGGTCGCGGGCCCGAGTCCGAGCGCGAGCACTGGCTCGAACCCGCTGCAGGAGCATGTCCCCATGCGCCACATCCGCCCGGATGAGCCCATCCTCCCCGGTATTCCCGGACATCAACCGTGGCACACCACCTTCACCGTGCCCTCGCATGCGAGCTCGAGCATACGATACGGCAACATACCTCAGCCGCCCCGCGCGCCCGCGCGCGAGGGCCCTTTCGCAGGTGGTCTTCCGCTCGACGACAAGGCGCGCCGAGCGGAGCTCGAGACGCGGCGGCGGATGCAGCAAGGTGTGCGGCTCTCGCGCGCGCGCGACTCAACGCTCGACTACCGCCTCGGCCAGTACAAGGGCGGCGCAGCGGACCAGGTGCGGCGGCCAAACCCAGTGACGCTCAAGGGGTGGGCGAGTCTGGTCGAGGATCGAATAGAGGTGAGTATGTGCCATTGCATCTCCGCAGGCAGTCCTCTGAGACGTCGCAGAAAGCACGACAGGCGGGGCACTTCAAGAACATCAGGGGGAGAGGCCAGCCGATGGTCCGCGCAACGGAGGACAAGAACCCCTTCATTGGGAGAGAAGAGTTCCTCATGAACCGCATTGTACAGCGGCAAGGTGCAGCTCCGCCGTGGGTAGAGATTCAGGGAGGTGCGTGATCAGTCGTTGTGTGCATTGTCCTTGTTCTCTTAGTAGTGCATTCGCAGAGCTCGAGACGGCCGTGCATGCCTTCCGCGAAATCGTCAAGCAGTCCTGGACAAGGCGCGCGCTCCGCACCCTCACGGCCCTGCACCCTGCGTCCCTCCTTCCCCGCCTCACCCTCGACGACGTTACCGCGATGCGCGACCCAGAATGGGAAGCCAAAGAACGCTCGTATCACGAAACGGCGCTCGAAGAGCTGAACAGCCTTGTGCGCAAGTATAACGGGTTGGCACCGTATGCCGTCAGACGAGCCTACTACATGCGCAGCGTGGAGCTCGAGCGTGTGTACAAGGAGGCTGGAGAAGACATCTTGGAGGGTTTCACCGAACGAGCCAAGCAGGGTGGTGCGCTCCCGAGAAGGCCTGGCTTCGGCGATGAGGATGAAGGCGGGGGTGGGGCAGGTGATGGAGCAGGCAGAAGCTTCGGCTTGCGGGACATGTTCAGAGACCTTGTCGCTGCGATCCGCGGGCGATAGCGCAGACTTCTGGGTAGGTGGGCCAATGTCGCGTTGCACCGGCGTGGGGACCACGTTTGTGTGTGCTTCTATCGACGATGTCTTCTTCGCACTGCCCGCGGTGGTGCTGTACACAGACGGGAGGTTTAGAGGCCTAGATATGTATCACTGACCACGCTCACTTGCCACCACAAAACCACGTTGTTGGCCTCAGCCTGTGTGGATACCCATCTTATCGAGTCTGCCCTCGTGGGTCGCTCGTGGCCTGCACGAGCGTCGGCGCCGGTGGACGTCGCAGCTTGCCATCGAACCACCACGATGCCCTCCGCCGCCGACGCACCTTGATCATCGACCTCGCATCGAGCCCCCACGTTCCAAGAGCGTGCAGAACGGCCCGCCGGGAGCATTCGTTGCGCAGACTCCGCGATCAACACCCCGGACCCTTGGCGGGCAGTGGCGCCATAGCCCGCGCCTTCCCGCCTCCGGACTCGCGCCAAATATTTGCCTTGTCCTGGTGTACAAACAACGGCTTCCGACGTACAAAGCTCGCCCGCTCCCACCGCGTTCGCCGCACAACGCACCCCGGGTCTCTTCGCGAGCGTGAATGAAGCCCCGCGCGGGTCGGTGGGAAGGCAGGGTCGAGGACAATAGCGGCCGGCGGGGGCAGCCCGTCGCGGCGGGGGGACGCGGGCGCACGGGGACGGGGAGGCTAGGGCGGCCTCATGGCTGCCTCGCGCCGCGCGGGGGCTCGCTTGCATCTAATCACCCTCGTGCGTATAAAATCCCGCCCCCATTTTCCTCCCGCTTTTCCGCATCCTTGCGCTCTTCCTCGACGCTCCGCCCCCGCCCCCGCCCTCGTCACCGCCCTCGCTCACTTCAACTCACAAGCCATGTCCTCCTACGCGTCTGACGACATCGTGGTGCGTACGCCCTCTCTTCGCGACGTCGTGCGCGTGCTCATCTCTGCGTCGCCTTCGCCCTCGCTTTTCCCCCCGCCGCGTCCTCGTATGCCCCTTCATCCGCACGCGTCGCACACCAGCCCGGCGACATCGTTGCGGTCTCCCACAGCGGCGGCAGGAAGGAGGGCCTCGTCGTCGGCTCCCACATCGACTACGCTGTGCGTGCCTTGCCCTGCTTCCGCTCCACCGTCCGTTCCTGCCGCTGACACAGTGCCCACCCTTCCTCGCTCTGCGCTGTGTCCCGCATCCCTCCGACGCGTCCGCAGGGCCGCCAAATCGTCGAGGTCCAGATGGAGCCCGGAGAGATCTACCACGCCTGGTACGTCCCCGCGCCCGCCCTTGCGCTTCCCTTCGCTGCGCCGACGCTGACGACCCCCCGCGCGTCGCACAGGTACCCCACCGTCACCCGCGTCCGCCGCACAGTGCAGTACCTCCCTGCCGCAGCCCACCGCAAGCGCACCGTCGAGCGCCAGATCTACTGGTGAACACCGAACTCTCCGCCGCCGCTCTGCGACGTGCGGTTCCCGCGACGTCCCGGCCACGAACACAACCCGCTCTTGCTCAACGCTGACGATCATGCCACGCCCACACGCTTCATTGATGTATGTACGTTCATGACGGTGTCGGCCAAGCTGGACGGTCCCGCGCGCCGCGGCCTGGGCGCCGCTTCCCCTAGGACACCTCCCTCCCTCCCTCTCGTGCTCGTTACGTGACAGCTACGTCTGTGCTTCTCCGGCCTGGTGTTCTCGTATGTATCTCGTTAGAACGCCTCGGTTGTCTCTCCTGGAACCCCCTTCCCCGTCCTGGATGTCGTGGAGCTTGTATGCTATATCTTTACGTGGGTGAAAATGCGGAAACCGTGCGCTCATCGGTACATGCCTGTATGTCTCGCCGTGCTCAGACTCGAGGCCCTCGGAGCCAAGTCACAGTCGCCCAGCTGGGGTGAAGCTTAATTAAAGCAAGGCTCCAGATTACTTAATATCACAGACTTGGTGTGTGCATACAATAGGTAAAAAAAACAAGTACAACGACCGTGCGGTCGTCCGTCTACGCCTACGCCCTCAGCGACGCTGGCTCGCGCCCCACGTCCATCGGCCGCTTCGTCTTCCGCAACCGCGCCTGCTTCGAGGGCGACGGCGGCGGCTGCGGAGATCGAGGCGACCGCTGCGCGTCCTCCAGGTTCCGGTCTCGCGGCGGCAGGTTGATGTGTGACGGTCGATGGTGGTGCGAAGGCGAGTGCGGCTGAGCTGGCGCCGCCTGGACCTGCGAGTGAGAGTGCGACCGCGACCGCCCGTGTCCGCCGCTCGCCTTCGCGTCTCCGCTGGCTTGCGCGTATGCGTGTCCGTGGACGGGCGCGGTCGCGGTCGAGAGCGTGGTCTTCGCGGTCGCGGCGGACGCCGTGGTCGTCGTCGAGGCTTGCGACTGAGCGCTCGTTGACCGTTCCATCGGCGGTGCGCTGGGCCGTGCGGTTACTGTAGAGCCTGTCGAGTGCGAACCGGACGCGGACGTGCGGCGAACGACGCGGGGGTCGACGGAGCGCTCCCGCTCGTCCCTACTCCGACTCCCCACCCGCTCGTGGTGCCCATCTTCCCTCTCCCGTTCCCTCTCCTGCGGCATCACTGTTTCCTGCGACGCACGCGAGTCGACGTCGCTCGTTGCTGCTGGAGGAGGAAGAGGAGGACCGAGCAGCGTGCGGGGAACGTACACGCGCTCGTAGAAGAGCATGAACGCCCCGACACCCTGTTGCCGCACCTGCGAGAACCCGACCTCCTCCACCTTGTCATCCGATATGTGGAGCCAGCCTCGGCCCGGGCCAGGAGGCGGCGCGTCGTCGTCGCGCACAGGCCCGCCGAACATGGTGCATCGCGCGCACTCGCACCCGTACAGGCACGCGAGCTGCGGCAAGGAGAGCTTGCCGTGACCGCGGGGTTTCCGTCGGAAGCAGACGTAGTGCCCGCCTTGGTGCACGCCGTAATGGCATACGACTGCGGCGAGGCGGTAGAGGGTGCGCGGGATGTACGTGCCGGGAGTTGGAGTGAGGGTGCGCGCAGCGACGGGAGGGGGGGAGGAGATGGGGAGGGATGGTGCGGTGGATAGCTGACCTGAGGTCGTGAATGGGGTGAGGTCGAGTATTTCTGAGAAGGAAACGTGGCAGTTGTTTTTCGTCGCGCCGTACGCGGTGTGCACGGAGCGATTTAAGTGGAGGGCAAGCACGGGCGGGGGCTGGGGTCGATCAGTACAAGAGCACAAGTGAGGGATGGGGCTACTCACGCGGGCAATCATGGACTGCTTCGTCGCGGGGCTGATTATCCTGTCTAATGTCACGCCCTTGATGTCTTCCTCCACTCTTCCCGTCTGCAGCAGCTCCTTGACCTTCGCTGCCAGCTTCCGGGCCTCTCGCGCGCGCTTCTTTCTGGACGATGATGGATCAGGTGTGGCTTGCGCCGCTTTTTTTAACTGTTCCGCGTCCTGTTCTAGCCTCAAGGAAGTTGCCTCCAGCGAACATCGGCGACATACGCAGTCTTGCAGAAGCTCTATTCGCGTGTACTCCTCCAGACAGTCCTCCAGCATGCACACGTTCTGCTACCGTCGTTAACGAGAGCTCACAATGAGAGGGGCATAAGTGCAGACGGACACACCTTCATCGTCGGGACCGCAAGCTGCATATTGTTGAACGGGAAGTGCATAACAGCCTCGGTATACCCGCACCTCATACAGCTTCGTCTGTTCGCGGTCAACCCATCGAACACCGACCTGTTCAAATCTCGACTTTCCTGATGGTCCTGTGGGGTCAGACGTCCCAGCCCACGGTCCCGCCGGATTTCTTTGGCGACAGCAGAGCTTTCGTTCGCGACGGATTCAGAAAGAAGCTGGAATAGCTCCTGGGCGTCTTGGTGCTCTCTTGACGAAAATAGAGAGTTGTGTCTTCCCTGGTTTTGTTTTCCTAGAGCCGCAATGATGTCGTAAGGACGAAAGGCGCGAGCATGGGGCAATGGAGTATTGAGAGCTGGAAGCGGAGTTGAGCTGGCCCCACAGTAAAGAGAGTATGGAACACACCGCCTAAGAGATCACAAAGGGCAGAGACGACAGGAACATCCATGTCGTAGGTATCTGCACTGGAAAGTACTCGGTCTAATTGTGGAGTGAGATATGCAAGAGAGGCCATGGCCTGACGAGTCGGTCAGCATATTAGCATGCAGATGGCATCACGGCTGGCGACAAACGAACGACCCCTTGGGCGCAAATAGTCGGCTCAGAGGGCAAGTGCGTGCCTTGAACCAAGGCGAGCCCGAGAACGGGGGAGGTTGAAGCCCGCTATATGCGCGAAGGGAAATTACTCTGTTGTCGGCAGCAACAAAGTACTTTCCGCACATTGGGCCGCGCCGTGAAAAGAATGAAGACCACTCACTTGAACTGTTGAATTCATAAAACAATATGTGCCCGAGATATTGACGAGACCAGGATACCATCCATCCCCTTGACTGTTCGATGAGTATTCTACGACAGGGTTCATACAGCATAGACATATAAACGGTGGCGCGGCGCACCTTGGCTTTCCGTCCGTGCGACATACTCGTCCCGAGACTGAGATCGGATGTGCGCTCGCCGGCGCAACTTCCTCGAAGATACGCTACTGCTGGACTGGCCCTCACTCCAGTTCCAAGGAAGAACACTGGCAACGGCGTTGAGCATGGAATTGAATGTGGCGGCGAGTGCGGTGGCGAACGAGTAGAGGTGTGTGCTGAGGAGGAGGACGAGAGTGGGGACAAGGATGAGGACGACAAGAGGTGCGATCTGCTGGAAGAGAGGATTGGAGAGCACGACGTAAAGGTAGTAGTCGAGGTTGTCGAGGGAGGGCATCTAGTGTGAAAGTCCTGACCCCGGCAACATGGAAGTCAAGTGCAAGTAGTGATTCAGCGGGCCAAGTCCTAGGCCCGGACCGTGGACGGTGACGCGAAGGCCATGTGGCCATGACTAAGCAGGACTGCCGGATTAGACGGTGTGTTTTGGGTTCGTGTACGCGCACGTATCCATATGTGTATCGGTACACAGTGTACTCGGAAACACCGACCTTCTGTTTCTGTATATCTCATGTGGCTCTACAGAGCTGGATGACTATCTTGTGGTTGAGTTGCCGGAGATGATACGAAGCGCTCACGGACGTCCACGCCACCAGGGAAACGCGTCGGTGGCTGCCAGGTTCGACTTTTGTTTGATTTGCTCGACGCGTCTCTTGTCCTGCCCCTTCCCCCGCCCCGCCCACGCCCCGCGCCCTCTCTTCACGGCACGCGACCGCGCGTCGGAGCCCGCGTCCTTGCTTCTTGGTTGAGCCTCTGTCACCGTTGGCGGCACGGCTTCTCGCGGAAGCGTCGCCGCTTTGGATAGATGGCCGCCACCGCCCTCTTCTCGTGTCACTCGTCCAACCCCTTCGAGAACACGCTCGAGAGCCCCTCCGCCGGCGCCCACGGCTGTCCACCTCTCTTCCACAGACACATGGATATCGACCTCGCCCAACAGTTCTCCGACGATGGACCAAGCGAGACCACCCTTCCGCAGCTCGAGCAGTACCATTCCCACCTTGCCCAGCTCTTCCCCGACGCCAACATCCCCACGTACAACTACGGCGCGTCCTCAAGCAAGAACACGCTGGAGAAGATGCCGACCAACCTGAGCGTGGAGGAGAGTGTGGACGATGAGATGCTGAGCGACGACGACGAGGAAGATGAGGAGATGGTCGATCCGGGTGACGAGCTCGAGGTCGATCTCGACGACGATGACGACGAGGAAGAGGAAGATGAAGGCGACACCACCGACGAGGAGTCCTCCATCCTCCTCAAGCCTCGTTCTGAACAGGCCGAGATTCTCGAGGAGATCGTCGACCTCGAGAATGCCGTGCCCGACCTCGCCGAAGACTACAAGCTCCTCGACCGACTGGGTACGGGCACCTTCTCCGCCGTCTACAAGGCCCTCGATCTAGGCTATCACACAAGATGGCACAACAGAGAGTGGCATGGACGACATCCCCCAAACTCTTCTGCGCACTACCAGAGTGCTTCGCATCCTCGAGACCAGAAAGTGTACGTCGCCGTCAAGCGTATATATGTCACCAGCGGCCCCGAACGGATACGGAACGAAATCTCCATTATGGAGGACTGTAGAGGGTCCCGGCACGTGTCTCAGATCATAACCGCATTCCGACATCAAGACCAGGTGGTCGTCATTATGCCCTACCAGAGGAACGCCGACTTCAGGGTAAGCCGCCTACGTCATTGTGTACGCGTCGTGCCTCGCTTATATGCGCGTTCACGATGCGTCTCAAAGGACTACTACAAGTACATGCCTCTCGCGAGCGTAAAGTGTTACTTCCGCTGCATGTTTCGGGCGTTGCGCGATATCCATTCTCGCGGTATCATCCACCGAGATGTGAAACCAGCAAACTTCCTGTACGACCCCCGCACAGGGATCGGAACGCTCTGCGACTTCGGTTTAGCCTGTGTGGGTTTCTTTTTATAGCCGTGACATATCCAAGTGGTTTGACCCACATCTCGGCCACCATAGCGCATTGAAAGAGGGCAGAGCCACGGAGCTTGTCTTCACACGCCGCCGACTCGGGACTTTCCCCACGGTCGTCTGAAGCCAAGGGTGGACCTGAACGTAGATCGCATCAAGAAAATGCAGAGGGACGCGCGTTTGAAAAGCGCAAGTCCGTCCGACAAGATAGGCTACCCTGCCAAAGACGCTCGGCAAGTTGTGCTCAGTAAACTATATGCGCGTTCTGACGTCTTCGTAGACCTCGATCCAAGGCCAACCGTGCTGGTACGAGGGGCTTCCGTGCACCTGAAGTCCTCTTGAAGTGTGGCGACCAAACCGGAGGTTCGTGAGGACACGTGCCATGGGTTCTCCGTGCTCATGATTTGCTCTAGCTATCGATGTTTGGTCGGCGGGGATGATCCTGCTGTTCTTCTTGACGAAGAAGTTCCCCCTCTTCCAGTCAAATGACGACACCGAGGCTCTGATGGAGATTGCCGTCGTTATTGGCAAGAAGCGCATGGAGAAGACGGCGACCCTGCACAGTGAGTTTCTCTGAGAAATCATGGTTGTTGCCGCCTCATGAAGACGGAAACGCAGGTCGCGTTTTCCAGTCCAACGTTCCCTCTCTGTCGCAAGAGGGCACCACGTGGAGGCAGCTCGTGGAGAATCTCAACCCGAATATCCGCGTGCCAGCCGTTCATGACCCGTACTTCTTCCCTCCGCCCCCACCGTCCCGCGCCAACAGCCATCCGCCATCCTCCTCATCCGCTTACTCCCGCTCCTCTTCCGCTGGGCCCGAGCGCTACTCTTCTCCATCTCCCGCCGACCTGGAAGCCTACTCCGCCGAGATCAACTTCGCGCTCGATTTCCTCTCGCAGATCATGGAGCCTGAGTCGACGAAACGGCTGACGCCACGCAAGGCGCTCTACCACCCATTCCTGCGCGACCCTGCGGAGCCCGAGGACGACGAGGTGGTGCCGCACCCGTTCGGCTTTGGGGCGTGCAGCGAGCACCACTTCGTCGACGAGGAGACCGACGAGCTGTGCGTGCGCGTGAAGCTCGAGGGCAGGGAGGACTGGGTCGTTCGGCGGGTGCCGGCCGGGGAGGGCATCGCGATCGGGAAGGAACCGTGCGAGTTTCATCGCGACCCGGCAGCGAAGCAATCCGACCAGAGTGAGGGCGAGGGAGAGTAACGATATACTCATCGTGTTTATACCACCTGCAATGTTGTGACATTCTCAGCGACTATACGCGCACCATCATGGCGACAAGCTTTTAGACTTTCTTGCCCGTGATCGTATGACGTCAGTCGATCTCGAGCATTGTTTGGAACAATCGCAGAGTATGTGCGGGTCAACACCGAGCGCCCAGGCTTTGAAAGACGACGCATGGCAGTCACTGTTCCTATCGATAGCGCTAGAAGGACGAGTACGATTTACCCTACTTCCGTGTAGCAATTCCAGAGGTCCGTATTATCCTATCCGTCCCGAGAATGCGTTAGGTGGGCTCAGATGGTAAGACAAGCCAACCAAAACATCTCGTTGATGCTTGTTGTTGTATATCAGGTTCCCTTCAGTCTCTGGCTTGCAGTATGTACTCGAATGTGGCTTGGCAGCTGATGGTATCGCAGGTCCCTTTACACATTTCGTGAGGAGTGGTGACGATTTACTTCACGGACACAACAGGGTTGGTATCAAGCAACAAGTTCCGATCGGCACCCAGGCTTCGTTTGGGCCTCGGTCCGAGAGATGCAAGGTTTCCACGTGACTGTTTCTGTAGGGTCTCCGGATCCGGATGGTAGACCATACTGGTAAGCGCAGGTCGCGGTCCTGTGAACCGAGCGACGACTCAGAACGAGAGCATGGATAGATGGATGCGATGGAATGATGTCATGGCCGGGCCGCGAGCGGGCAGCTAGCGCTGGCGGGCACGAGCTGATGCATGATCGCGATCTCTGCGGCACGTCGCGGCCGTGCAAGTCTCACCTCTCCCTCCCCCCGCCACCGTCGCCTTCTCTCTCGTCTGCTCGTCTTCCCCTCCTCCTCACGCTCGCTCCTGCCCTCCTGCCCTCTCACAGCCTACTCCTCCTCCTCTGCCCGTGCGATGTCCATCAACACGATCACCCTCAGTCCAGAACGCCGGCCGCTCCCGACGCCCGACGAGATGAGCATCCGCGATCTGAGCAACATCGAATACATCCTCTCCCTCTCCGAGCCGGGAAAAAAGCTCGACGGCCGTGGCCACGTCTACCTCAGCGACAGCAGGGTGCGTCTCGCGGCTCGCCGCCGCCGCCGCTCTCCACCCCAGCCCCGTGCCCCGCTCACGCCCTTCCGCCCGCCATCGCCCGCCCATCCGAACCGACACCGCCCCCGCCCGCCCGCTCGCGCGCCCGGCCCCGCACGCGCAGGTCGTCATCGTCGCCGACGCCGTGGGCGCCGACGGCTTCGAGACGCTCGCCGTCCCGCTCACCTCGCTCGCGGGCGTCCGCGCGGACCCCCCGAAGCTGCTCTCGTCCTCGCCGCGCGTGACGCTCGACGTCGCGCCGCCGCCGGCGCGCGTCGAGGGCAGGTACGGCTGGTGCGTGCGCGCGGAGCTGCGCGGGTCCAAGGCCGAGCTCCCGGGCTTCGCCGCCGCGCTCGATAAGACGTACGAGCGCGTGGCCGCGCAGGCGAAGGCGAAGGGCACGGGCGAGGACGAGTTCGACCTGCGTGAGTGCCGCCCCGGAGTCGTCCACGTTTTCCCCCCAATTCGAATGCGCATCCGCCCCATGGTGCGCCGCGAGCGCGGGCACGTCCTGCCCCCGCCCGCCGCTGTCCGGGGAGGCCCTCCGCCGGGCGTGGCTCTTTTCGTGCGCCCTGTTATCCGTTTCCCTGTTTCGGCTTGCGTGTGTGTTTCCGTGAGCCGCGGTGCGATCGTGCGCCCACCGGGCCGGTGCAGGCATATTGCCGATGGATCGGGATACAGGAGGACGGGGAGGTTAACGACATCCGCGTGTGCCAGGCCCCTGGGCTCCTTGGGTGGTTTCTATGCTCCTAAAACTCTTCCTTCTTTGCATAATACCGTACTGAATTCCCTTTCTTCACAGCCCTCTACGCCGCGGCGGGCCCGAGCGGGAGTGGGAGCGGAAGTGGGCCGTCGACGTCGGACGTCCCGTCGGACGCGCCGCCTGGGTACGAGCCGTAAGGCCTGAAGCCAAATGGTGGAAGGAGACGGACGAGGAATCCGCTGTCCGCGCGCGCAGATCTAGATGGGCGATGGAAGGAGAGGCAAGAGCGGGATCCAAAGGAACGTGGTCGTGCAACACGCGTGTAACGAGTCTGTGTATGTACTCTACGCCGTATTTATTCGCCTCCGCGCCGGGCTGTGGTCGGGAGCCGTGCGTGAGTAGATAGAGGACCTGCCACTGCGGGAATAGGCGCAAAGACTTTCATGCGCAAGCTGGGTTTCCTTTCAATCGCTTGAAGCTGACCTTTCTCTGGTGAAAAACCCGGCCTGGGCTCGGCCGGGCCGCGGCCACGGATAACTGGCGCGACGTGAGATTGCGGTGTGGATCTGGAAAGCAAAGCGACGGTGGGTGATACAGCTGTACAGGGCGGTGGGAGACGACAAACGAAGGGCTACATATATACTAGATGGCAATGGGCATAAAGTTCACTAAAGTGTAAGCCAGCCGCGGGGGGTCGTAGCACTAAGTAGTGTATGTGTATGTGTATGTATGCAGACGAGTCTGTATGTGACAAGGTCATGCCAGGGAATAGCGGGGAATAAGGGGGGTTTCGCGCGCGGCCGTGTCGAGAAGGGCGAGATGGTACAACGTCGCACTGGTGCACTACGTCCCTCGGGGTCTCTCCAAAACCCTGTGGACCGAAGTTTACCTCGATGCGGTCTCCAGGCCATCATCATACGGCAGCGGGCTCGGCACTGCCCGCGCGCCGCCCTCCAGGGCCGAGCGTGTTGAGCTCGACCTCCGTCCGCACCGGTTCCCACTCCCCGTCCACGTCCTCATCCTCATCCGCCTCCCCGCCGTGCGCCCCGCACGAGCCGCCGTGGCTCCGGCTCGTGTCGGGGGGCGTCATCAACGCGCCGGCGCCCGAGGGCGGGGTGACGGGCGAGGCGCGTTCGCTGTCCGGGACCGCGAACCGGATCGAGGACGTGCGCGGGTCCCGCGCGGCGGCCTCGAGCGCGCGGTCCACCTCGCGGCCGAGACGCGTGGTCGTGAACGAGCGGCCGCGGTTGACGTGCCGGAGGTCGAGCACGAGCCGCTGGCCGGCGACGATCATGAGCGTGAGCGTGAAGGTGGCGACGAGCTGGTTGAGCAGGCGCTGTGGCGGGGAAGGCGCAGCACGGGGGGAGGAAGGGACAAACAGATTAGAAGACATCCTGGGGACTAGAGACAAGCGGGCGGCGTACGTCGGCGTACATGGTCCAGAGGATGATGTTGAAGATGCTGCTGAAGATCGTTGTCGTGAAGTACAGTGCTCCTGCGGGAGTGGGGTTAAGTCTGTGGTCGATCGGGGGCGCGCAGGGGACTCACCGTCGCGGGCAATGATCCATACTATTCGGCCTCCGTCGGACGCGAAGACGAGGTTTCGGTCAAAGTGCCGTAGGGAGACTAGAGTTAGTACGAAGACCGTGCATTCCAAGACCAGGCTGGAGTGAAGGTTAGCGCGGTGACAGGCGTTGGACCACCTCATAGGGAAAGGACATACCCGGGCACCCATAACAGCCACTGGGAAAAGTGCCATTCAGTGGGTGAACGAGGCGCCAAAAACTATATGCTTACTGCGAGGGCTGTGTGTGGGCGCAGGTAAGCGAGGGGGCCGGGTGCAGAAGGGGCGAAGGGACTCACGAGGAATGGAGCCGATGCAAGTCCCTACGATCCCGGCGAAAGGGTATGCATCAACTGAGCCTCGTTCTGTTAAGCACACAACTCGATCACTTCGCCATTGGGCAGGCTGAACACGTGAGCTTACCGCTAGTGACGACAAATCCCCAGGCCAGAATCCCCAGGCAGATCATGGAGTATAGGCCGAAGAGCATCCCGAGCGCCCACAGCAATTGTGGGTGCCGACCCCACGTCGCCCACGCGCGCAGCAGAACGAGTACTGACCCACCGTAGGCGCCATCAGCACAACATGGAGTGAAGAGTGACAAGGGGAGTATGCACCATGAACGCACGCGTAGGACAGGAACTGGAATGCAGTGAGGATAAGCTGTGAGCGAAAGCAAAACTGGCGAGTGCCTGGTCGATGAGCGTGCGGTCCGGCAGCGGGCAAAGCGCGGATATACCGACGTTCGGATCGTCCGCGCGGAAGACGCCCAGAGCTTGCGCGACGGTGAGGGCCACGACCCCGAGGTTGGCATAGCGGTTGTACAGGTAGATGAGCTTCGCGGACGACATTCGGGTCGGCCAGATATATCGGACCTAGGTTTGAGTTGAACAAGAATGTGCGGAGAATGGGCGAGCCTAGGGAAGGGTACGTACGTCGTCGGCCATAGTAGCAAAGTGCTCCCACACAAAAATGACGAACCCAATGAGACTGACATATCTGGGAGGGTTCGTTCGTAAGGGATGGGTGCATATATCAAGGCATGCGATAAACTCACCGAACGGTGTGGAGGTCGGTGAAGTACTGTGCATCTAGCGTGAAGACATCGCGTGCTGTGTGTCTGAGACGGACGATCGTTGAGCGCGGGCCGGAGGTGGAGGAGAGGGGTGTGCCGGGACGAATTCACGGAGCAATCGAAAGGCGGGTGAGTACTCACTGCATGGGCCTCGGCGCGCGTCGCCGCAGAGGGCGGGCGGAGACTTGGACAGTCCTGGCCGGGAGTCTGTGCGGGGGCAACGGTTACGGTGGCATGCACACGACGGGGTGCTTGGGGAGAGCGGTGGACAGAAGGCGGGGCATGGATTAATTAAGAAAATAAGCCATCAGCGCACGGGGACATTAATTCGGGCGGCAAGAAGGACCCCGGAAATCTAGCCTCTTCCGGCGATATCGATGTGCTCGGGCGCGTGCCGCTCGCCCCTGGGCAGCCCTGGGCCTGCCACGGACATCTGTGAGACAGCGAGCCTCGGTCGACTCTCAACGTCGTGCGCACGCCGACCTCAATGCACTTGATCCCGTGGCCACCGTGTGGCCTGCGAGTTGCAAACATAACTCGAGCAGCCACATGAGCACCATGCTGGGAGAGAACCACGTCTAATTATCGCCACTCCGCAGCTCACAGTTGGTCGGGCTCGCGTTCACCTCTTCGCACGGAATGACGTTATCGCCGTCGTGATACAGACAGCGACAACGACCGCTTCACACGCCAATCTCACAAGTACTCTGCGGCACGGGCGCCAGATAACATGAGCCTGAACGAAAAGCGTGAGCGTCGCGATCCCGGGATGGCATAATGCGGCTTTGCTTCGCACCAAGGCACCACGCACCAGCACCCTAGTATGGTTTGAATTTCCGCGACTGCTTCAGCTTCTCTATCTTCTCCTTGTCTTCCTCGAATTTGCGCTTCAAGTCGATGATGTCTGCCGCCCAACAACATCCGAGGTCAGTGCTTACCCCGGTCACGGAGCACGCCCGCCAGACACGCACCTTTGCGCTTCTTCTCGTGGATCTGGAACGCGTAGAACGCCTCCTTCTCTTTCTTTTCCTTCTTCCTCCGCCCCCGCTTCCCGTCCCCGTCTCCGTCCGACGCGACCCCGGCAACGAACCGCTTGCTCGCCACGCCGACGCCCCCACCAAGCGTCTTGCCGTACGCGCCACCGCGGGTGACGAGCGTGAAGCCGTCCTCGTCGACGACCGCCTCTCCCATGCGGTACTTGCCCCCCTGCCGCGCCGCCGCCTGCGCGTGCTCGAAGGCGGCCACCCACGAGTCCGCGTGCGCGCGCACGACGTCAAGCGGCGGCCGCGCCGCGCGGTACAGCGCCGTGAAGTGCTCGAGCCCGCGCGGCGCCGCGGCGTCGGTCGGCCACGCTGGGGGCTTCGGCGGCGGCGTGAGCGCGCGCGCGAGGGAGGAGGCGTCGAGGAAGACGACGAAGGCGGTGTGGCCCGTGCGGCGGACGTGCCGCAGCGCGGGGGCGGGCAGGGGGGTGACTTTCGGGGCCTCTGTCCCGTCCGCCTTCCGCTTCTTGGAGGGCCGAGGGGCGTCGTCCGAGTCCATCCCTTCGTCCGAGTCCGCAGATTCGCCCTCGCCGTCTTCTTCGTCGCTCATCTTCTCATCATCGTCCTCGTCCTCATCCTCTGGTACTGGCGCTTCGGGCCCAGTACTGAACACCACCTTCTCCACCGTCCCTGCCGACTTGAACAGCACCGTCAACTCGCGCTCTGTGGCGTCTGGCGGGACGTTCACGAGAAAGAGCGTCCGGCCCTCCGGCAGCTCCTCTCTCTCCTTTCCCTTCGAGCTCTTGTGCTTTGGCGCAGAGTGCGCATGCGCGTATAGGTAGTGGATGACGGCGGGGGCATACAGGACCGGGAGGACCGTGAAGCCTGCGACAGTGGTGGGAGGCGAGGCGGGGCTAGAAGCGGCCGAGGTGGACGCTGAAGCCGCGGCGTGCTTGACTGCCTTTGGCTTTTGCGGAGGTTTTGGTTTTGCAGAGCCCATAGAGGCGAGAACAAGGAAGTAAAGGTAGGGAGGGGAAGCAGCAAGAGAGCACGAATCAAGCTAACGCCGAGAGTCGGTTTTTCGGCCGGCATAGCGCCCGCTACTGGTCCCCGGGCCGTCCCCGTGCGCCCGCGCAAAATTCAGCACGACAGGCCTCTTCTGTTGTCTTCGACGACGGTGCGTTCACACGTTCTTCCAGGCAAGCTGAAAGCTGCGCTGAGTCTGAGATAGTAGACCCGAAACCGAGACGGAGGCCAAAACCAGAACCTGTAGAGACGAGAAAAACCGACGAGACTTTTGCAATGAGGACTCGAGGAGCACGAGAAACATCACGACGCTGGAAACTGGGAACGATCCGATATCACTTCACTCGCACCTTCGTGCCGATCCGCCCCGCCAAGGTAAAGTATTATTGAACATGTCGAGATGGAGGCTACAGAAGCGTACATTAACGTCGCGGTGCGTGGGCACGGGGACTCAGTACGCGTACGGCTCCAAATCTGGTCCGTCGTGTGCCGCGATCTTGCGAACAAGGACCTAAATCTTCATATGAAAGGCGAGCAGCATCCAGACCAAGAGGCTGGATGATCGAGCCTACCGACGAATGACGTGGGTGTATGTCAGATAAGATCTTGAGGGTTGAGAGCACGGGGATACGTGCCCGCGAATGGGCGGAGCAATCTACATAGTACGTCGGCGTTCTTGAGCATTCTTCATCATCCGCTTCCCCTTTCACCACCGCGCACATAAACCATCAAGTTCGGCACACGCTTTTTCTACGAGACCACCCGATGGCGTCCTCTTCCACTCTCCATATTCCCCTCTTCATTGTTGACAGATTCAGGCTTCAACCTCGGCTCGCCTCCATTTGCATCGTGCCCAAAGCCGTCTATATCTATGTCCTCTCGGCCGCGGCAGATGCAGCGAACGTAAAATTCAGAACATTCGGTGTGGAGATTTGGAAGGTATGTCTTTCGTCTCTGGAGTCTAGTCGACCGGCGATGACGGTCATGTTGTGCCCATAGCCAAAGGAGCCCTTGTACGCCCAGGACGAAGAGCAATTACAATGCCTCCCAAGCGAGCACGGCTCTCGCTTCCAGGAATTTTGTGTCAAGCTTACTAAGTTGATGTCGAGACCAGGCGGTGGAATCAACATCGGGTCCATCCTCACTGATACCACCGAATCACAACCTCCAAGCGGCACATGCGCTCTAATCGCTGAGGTCTATCCAATGGAACTGCTCACGAGGGATGAGATCGAACGATACGCTCCGGTCAGTGAACGTCCTTTTGAAGAAGAAGGCGAGGGTAGCCATAGTATACCGGGCTACGTGGTATGCGCGCACCCGTTGACATCATGTTGACATTCGTATGATCTGCCTTTGGTGTTGGTGGTGGCCCACCATCTCAAGAATGACAGCATGGCGACTCGGTTCAACGCGGTGCGAGTGTAGTCCTCGACGGAAAGCGCCCCACCACTGACGCTGTCTATCTACCAGTCTCTCCCCCGCTCGAGGTCATCATCCCCTCGTTTTCCACCTTCGTCGCCTTGTCTAGTTCCCTCGATCTTCCTGTTCCAGAAGAAATTGTCAGGCGCACTGGAGAGTTGATGCATCTTTGCTCTGCTCTCCCTCTCGATCACGTCACACTCCATGACGAAGTTTTTCCAGTTCTCTCCAGCATCTTGGGCTTTCCTGTTGAGCCAGGATTCTGTTGCAACACCCCCACCGCCACTGCTCCTCCACCGCGCTCGGATACCGCCGTGTTGACTGTAATTGGGCTCGGCATCGAAGACGGGTACGGCGGACGCATCGCACAAAGCACGTACATCGACTACTACCGGAGTCCGCCTAAAGTACGTGCACCCAACCATCGCTTGCTCACACTGACCTACATCATGCGCAGATCATCAGCCACAGCTGCTCAGTGCCCTCATTTTTGATCGGCATCGCTGGTCCACGGATGTCCATTTTTGGCGCGACCATTGCAAGGCAGCCCATTGTGCAACGCTTGACGCGAGACCTGTGGCTCGCACGGGATCACCCCCTGGACGATGCGGTCTTACTGGAGAACGCGCGCGTTCTTTACGCCCTCGCGCGTGGGCTGGAGTCTTTGCGCGCGTTCTACGCCACCCTCGGACGCCTCCCGACGCCCGAGTCCGAAACGGCCCGTCTCTTCCCTCAAGCGCCACCGTCTTCAGTGCCCGCATCGATGCGGACGAGCCGGGACACCGCGACGTGGTCGTCAAGTTCGTCAGCCACTACGGCGCGGACGCACACCGCCTTCTCGCCTCCGCGAAGCTGGCCCCGCAACTGCTGTATTGCGGCGACGTATGGGTGGAGGAGCCTCGGTACCACGGCCACAAGATGGTGGTCATGGAATACGTTGAGGGCGTTGTAGCGTTTTGCTCGCATCAGCAGAACGCCGCTCTCCCCGAGGTGACGCGGGCGATCGGGCTGTTGCACGCTGGTGAGATGGTGCTCGGGTATGTGCACGGGCATAACGTGTTGTTGCTCCCGGGGTGGGAAGAAAATGCGAAGGATAAAGTGAGGATTATCGGCTTCGACTGGGCAGGACGTGTTGGTGAGGCACGGTATCCGTGCCGTCTTCCGAAGCAGGTGTTTGCGGTGGACGGTGTGAAGGAGTATGGGTTCATCGACCCGGCTCATGACACAGGGATGCTAGCTTCATTTTGCAGCGCTCACGGACCTTGATTTTTGTTAGTAGATGCTGGGTTCGGTGCATGTGTATGCGTTCTATTTGAGAGAAGCTCCCGAGGAGGATGATAGTCCATTTGAACTTTGCGTGTCTGCACATCGGACTGGTTACCCCGCAAGTGGACTTTGGAGGGCACGGGTGGAGGAGACGCGCCGTTTGTGGCACCAAGTTTGGGCCCCACTGAGTACTGAGTACTGAGTACTGATCATCGATCATTGCCGTCCAACCCGGCTCCTTCTTTCCTTCGTTCATGAGTCTCTTCGACCAGGTCTGCCTTCGCCGCCTGTCTTCATCGTGATGCGCATGAGCATCTATCTTACAGCCCTAGCAGCGGGAGGCGGTACAAAGACGAGGCCCATGGCATCTCAACAAGACAAGCAACCCTCGTTCCACGTCAATGCATAATCCTTGGTCCCGGCAGTAATACTACAAGAGCACCAGTAAATCACAACACGGCGTCGAACCAACACGCGTCTAATCCTCGTCGACGATCGACCCCTCCGCGTCCTCATCCCCGCTCTCGAGTCCTTGATCCATCGCCGTGGGCGTCGCCGCCCCAAGGACCATCGAGGGTGACAGATCCGTCGACCTTCCTGCCTCTAATGTCTCCGGCGGCGGGGTTGATGTTGTGTCCGGGAGCGCGTCGTGGACGACAAGGCCGCTAGTATCACCACTAGGAGGGTGTTGAGGCGCTGGAATAGAGTGGAAGGCGACGGAATGTGGCGCGGCGATCGGCATCTTCGAGGCGCGAGGCTCGGTCGCCGACGCTAACGACTTGGCATCGGGGAGCGCGCCACGTGGCGACATGGGTGCCAACTCTTGTGAGGGCGTTGCAGATGTTGCGGCGGGCAGGGTTGGGGTTGAGGATGGGGCGTGGGCAGCGGTGTCCTGATCCACAGGCGACGGTGGTAGAAGTGTGGCCGTATGGTCGGGGGGAGGCGGAGGGGGTGAAGTCGGAGGGTGAGATGGATCCTCACACGACCCATCGGCAGGTGGAGAACAAGCTGGCTCGGTGGCAGCGTCTGGTTCCTTCGTATCCTCGGCCGCGTTCTCGACGACTGTGTTCAGGGCCGCAGATTCGAGAGTGGCCGTGGGTGGATGAAGTGGGGGTGAGGGCGAGGGCGGCTTCTCCGTAGGTCCCAGAGCAAGAGAGGGCGACGAACCACACACCACGGGCATCGTCCCGTCCGTCTCTTCTGCTGTCACCTCGGGTGCCGGTTGCAGCTCCCGTGCACTCTCGATCGACTTCCCGCGCCCTCGTCCTCTCCCCCGTCCTCTCCCTCGTCCTCGACCCCTGCCTCTTGTTCCCGTCGCCTTCCTTCGCCCAACCTCAGCCACGCCCTCTAAGCGCGACGGATCACCGCTCTCGTTCCCCAAAGTAACAGAAGGGCGTCGTTGGTGCTCCTGTGCCGCCTGATCTGCAAGCACGTCGAGCGCGCTCCGGACGCGCGCGACCGACTGGGGAAGAGGGGCGGCACGTGCTGGTGGCTCGAAGTCCGTGTCACCATCCGTGTCGGCTTCGGGGTCTGCTGGGGGTGGACCAGCTTGTGTACGATCCTTCGCAGGACGACCCTTCGACACGGCCGCCGGGGTAGAGACATTCTGAGAAGGGACCGGTTCCGAGGCAGTGGCCTTGGAGCTGCGTTTCGACGCACTCGAGCTGGATAGAGACGCGGATGATGCACCCACCCGGCGCCGCTTGGGAGCAGGGCTCTCCGGGGGCGCGACAGCGGCGCGTCGTCGTCTGTCCGGACGTTTCGGAGGAGGCTCTTTGTCGGGTGCGCTCCCCTCCGTTTTCGTCTCGTCCGCGTCCGCGGGCTGGTCGTAGTCTTCATCCTCGATAAGCGTCCGCGCAGCGCTCACCAGTGAGTCCATTGGAGTGCTTGTCGATGCGGGGGCGACGCCGCGCGCAGGGGTGCTGACTTGAGCGTGGCGAGTGGGAGGTGTGACGGGCGGTGGAACCCACGATACTGGAACGATGAGAGGCATTGTCGAGGGGGGAGCGGGAGCGGGAGTGGGGGAAAAGTAGACGAAGCCCTGAGGGGCGCGCCCCTGAGTATGCCCAACCGCGGAGAACGTGTGGAGGGATGAGGGGTGGAAGTGTGTGGGTAGATGCGTGGGATGCGCGGGAAACGGGGAAGGTGGCGGGTTCGGAGCAGGCTTGTGCGTTGAAATGCGAGGAGTTTGCTGTGTCTCGACAGCCTCAGCAAGTGGTATGGACGGGCTCGATGGTATGTCGGAGCTCTGGATATCCACAGCAGCCGGAGCGTTGTCTCTTTGGGTGGCTTCGTTAGGCCCCTGTGCAGAGGCCCCTGTATCGTGGTCTGTTCGCCGGCGCTCCTTGATTAGGCCGGAGAGGATCCCAGCGCGCGCACGACCCAGCTTGCGTGCGGCAACGAGGATACACTCTGCGCGTGCGTCAGCCAATAAAGGGAGATCCGGGCGGCGACGGTGTCTCCTAGACTTGTCCTTGTCACGACCTTTGTCGCGTTCTCGTCGATGTGAATGTTGTTTGTCCTTGCCCGAGCGGGAAGAATGGGTAGGCGCTTCTGGTTTTGTGGTTGAAGCTGTAGCGTCGGGCGTTGGCTTGTCAGACGCTACCTCATGTTTCTGTTCGGCGGCTCCGTTGGGGTTCGACGTGTCAGCGGAGCGTCCCTCAGTGTCTACAGCCCTTTCTTTTCCTTTGGCTTTCCTGCTAAGACGGGCAGCCAGGTCTGTGGCAGAAGGAGATGCTGCTTCAGATCGCCAGTACTCAGATCCACGAAGGAGGGTGGCCTGCATCATGAGCAGGGGTCGCATGCGCGCGAGCTCGCTCTCTAGGATGGTGAGCTTGGATTGGCTGTCTGCGAGCTGGGGATCGAAGCAAAGGGTAGATAGACAGGCATAAGAAAGAGGGAAACGAGACCGACGCATATGCACTCACTCTTTTACGATACGCCTTTAAGTCATCTTCCAGGCGCGATACGGTGTTTTGTAGTTCCTGGTGGCAAACAGGGTTCAGACCGAGTACGAAAGCAAACAACCTGGCAAGTACGCACCTGTTCCCGAAACAGTGGCTCGTGCGCGACCCGAGTCTTGTATAGCAGTGCATCCGCACACCTCTCCCACATCTCGCGCTCAGCTTGCCATCGGGCACAATCATCGGATCGCTCTAGGAGAAGCAGGTCTCTTTGGAATGTGAGGTTATGGATAGTCTCCGCTTGCGAGACGAGCTGAGCTGGCGAGGGATGGAGAAGAAGATGGGACGTCAACCGCAGAACCTGGCGTAGCGCATATAGTGGGTGTGGTGTGCCAGAGGAGGATGCGGGAGGACGTACCAGGGCCATAAGCTCAGACTCTCTTTCAGTGGTGGCTGGGGGGAGCTGCTGTATGCGTGTATGCAGCGAGGCAATCTCTGACGGATCCAAGGGTTCAGGAGAGGATGTGCGAGGGTGTGGCGGGGCGTTGTGGCTGATCGGCGTGGGGAGACGGTCGCCGTTCGGGACCCGTGCGAACGGATCGGAAAGCGGAGTGTTGAGGGGTTGCAGGGTCGCCTCGGGTGGTGGAGGGGAGGGGGTCATGGTGCGGAGGATGTCGTCGAGCGCAAGGGCAGGGCCATCTGAGTGTGCCATGAGCAGCATGGACTGCATCCGCGGCAGGCAGGGAACGGCTTTGCGAGGCTCTGCGCATCGACGGGAACATGGACAATCGCCAAACAACGCACAACAACGCCGTCGCGTGAAGCTCCACGTGACGAGAACTCTCGGTCACTCGCCCACGTGGGGTACCGTGTTCCGAGGGCACCGGACCGCCGCCGGCTGGCCTCCCGCGGCGCGCGCTGGCAGCCGGCGCTTCCCCCCCCGTGCGACTCGAATCTCGACCGTGGGCCACTTCGCACTCGACTCCAGATTCTCCATGAGCACTGTGCCTGGCCCGCTCTCCCTCCCCGCCATGCCCCCCTCCTCCGCCTTCCAGTGGTTTCTCCTCGTCTGCCCTGCTGTCATCATCCTCTCCTACTTCGTCACCGTCTTCCCCCACACCCCGCAGTCCGTCCACATACACTCCTCCCTCGCCCTGCTCGACAAGTCCCATCCAAGCTGGACATTGTACCCCGACAACTTCTACGAAGGCGGGGCTTATGTGAGGCTGCCATATGGATCCGTACGTCGAGTCTATGCCCTCATCTCCCCTTCATGTCCGATAATTGCCCTCCAGGTCCGATATTGGCTCATCGGCCCTGAGGACGGCCAGAGGGTGCGATCTCCTCCGTCTCTTACCTGTGTTCATCGTTCACCCCGCTGCAGGTTGTCCTCATCCACGGCCTTTCTGTGCCCTCTATCATCTGGAAAGACGTTGCGCCTAAGCTTGCCGCGAAAGGCCATCGCGTCTTGCTCTACGGTACGCGTCGCCTACCTCGCTTGTGCCTCTCACCTCACACGCGTCGATAGACCTTTATGGCCGTGGCTACTCCGATGCGCCACACACAACGTACGACGCTAACCTATACAGCACCCAACTCGCCCTTCTTCTACAGCACATACGCTGGGAAAGAGCAAGCATAGCCGGGCTCTCTATGGGTGGCGGGATTGCAGCCACTTTCAGTGCCCAATTTCCCCATCTTGTCACAAACAAGATTGTTCTCATCTCAAGTGCAGGGTTGATGGAGGTGCGTTCACTCGTGCACTAGCTCGTGTCGTTCGCCAATCCCTTCTAGTCGTCGGACTTGTCACGCACCACCAAATTCCTGTCCTCGCCTCTCATGCAAGCGGTTACCTCAAGTGTGCCGTTCCGTTTCTACCTCCAGTACCTTGCCAACCAGACACCGTCGAACGACTCCATCGGCGAGCTTGTCCGCATACAGTCTGCTTATCTCCCGGGATACAATCTCGCACTGGCGTCTTCGATACGGGACGGTCCCCTGCGCAGTCTAGCCCCGCAGTTTGCTGCGTTGGGGCGACACTCGCGGAAGACAGGAGGGCAGGCCCTCGTTATCTGGGTGCGTCTCCCGTTCCCTTTCGAACGTCCTCGTCTCACGCTGTGTGTCCACTCAGGGCACAAACGATAAAGTGGTCCCGTACCGCTACGCGTCGCGCGTGCAGACTCTCATCCCGCACTCGGAGCTGGTCACGATCCAGGGCGGGCCGCACGACATCACGATCTCGCACCCAGACGAGGTCGCTGCCGCGATGATCGAATTCCTCGGTCGGTGATCGGGACCAACCAGGCACGCTGATCGAGTATCTATGTCCTCCTCTGCTGTGCCACTTTTCCTCTTTGGAATCTCTGGAACGCCTCTGTCCATCACCTTGTCGCTCGCTGTGGTCGAGCGGCGTCAACACGTCGTCGTGCCCTGTGCACACACCCTGCATGCTTGTTTATTGTTGTCTGCATTATCCCATCACGCTGTATCCGTCACCTCGCACATGCTCGCATACTCACGCTACATACTGTTACTACTGTCTGCCAACCCTTTATTTACCTGTCCCGAACCGCACGTCTTCCACCTCCACCCGCTGCGTGAGCAGCCACGCCCGCCCTTCGTCACTCTCTTTACGTATACCTCACATCGGTACTCCGTGTGGGTGCCTGTGTGCATCCGCGCGCCCGCCGATCGCATGTTTTAAAAGTAGATATCGCCTAATTTCCCGCCGTAGACTATACAGACACTCGCTCGTTGCCTCGCCGTCAGGCTACACAATATATTACACAGACTCCCCGGGCGCGGGGAGATGTTCCTAGTGGATTTAGAATGCTGTGCGGAGAGCTCGGACCAAGCGGCGGAAGTCTCGACGGTCTCGCATAACACACCGCTAAGTCCTCCGAGGCGTGTGAAGTGGCCCGTCGAACAAGCGAAACGATAAGACGGTCATCGATTGCAAGGACCCCCTGCATAGTGCGTGCGTACGGACGTACGAATTGCCTCGTCGCGTTGCACATGCGCCCTCACACACACCCTGCCCTCGGCTCCGTCACGCACTCACAGCACCAGATCGCCCAACACGACCTCCTTGAGCTTCCCAAAGTTAGGGGTGCCCACGCCCGTGACCGGGTCCCAGCCCTTCGTGGCGTTGAAGCCCGGGGTGCCGCACCCGGGGTTGTTCCCCGTCGCGATGTCGTTGAACGCGGGCGTGCCGCGGAGCGCGTACACGAGCGGGTTCAGGAACCCGAGCGGCGGGCGGCCCGCGGAGAGCCGCGCGGAGTTGAGCAGGGAGACGATCCCGGCGAACGTCGGCGCGGCGGCGGAGGTGCCGCCGATAGAGACAGCCCGGCCCGAGAGGAAGATGCGGAAGAGGTCGGCTTGTGCGGCGACGTCCGGGATCGCCTGTGTGGGGATGACGGGGGGAGGGGGGTGTGGGGTGTGGGGTTAGGATGGGGAAGATAGGGAGGAGGAAGAGGGACGTACGCGGCCGTGGGGGTTGAAGAGGCCGGCGTAGGTGCCGGGCGCGAGGGTGTCGAGGAACTTGGTCACCGCGGCTTCCTGATAGGCCGGGCGCGGGAACTAGAGAAGGGGTCGGATGGACATCAGAAGCGGCGCGGACGCGCGGAGCAAGTACGCACGAGGTCGCTGAAGCCGCCCCCAGAGAAGAATACCGCCGTCTCGGGGACGTGAATCGTGCCGCCGACGCCCGTCACGCTGCGCGCGGCGGTGTCAGCGTACGGAAATGCACGCGACGAGACAGGAGGAGCACGCACAAGGGGCACGAGGGTGGGAAGAGAGGCACAAAGCGCGTCGCGTTCCGGCCGTCGTTCGTGAAGCACTCCTGCAGCGCAGGGTCCTCCTCACCGTCCCCAACACCGCCATCCCCGGAGCTGAACATGAGCGACACCCCACGCGCGCCTGTGTCGTAGAGAGTTGTTGGGGCCTCGTTAGGAACGTAATGAACGTGTGAGCTGGAGAGAAGGGTGCCGTACCGAGCTGCGCGAACTCGTTGCACACGCGCTTGGCGAAGCTTGGGGGCACTGGGGCATGTTCGTCAGACGGAAGGGCGACCTGAAACGGTCAGAGGGCGCACCGGTCTGCTCATCATCGGCGTAGCTGGTGGATATCGTCTGGGGGATGTGCTTTTGTTTGTGCACGAACGCCAGCCACTGGGAAACGGGAGGGATGAGCAAGCAGATCTCCACAACGAGACGAGGCACTGACATCCAGGTACGGCTCATTGCTGTTGTCGGGCGTGAGTACATCCGGCTTGAACGGCGGGCTGCCACCCGTGGACCAGAACGTCGCCGGGGTGGGGAAAGTGAGCCCGTACGCGAACTGCGTGTCTGCACGCCCGCGCAATCAGCACCACGCCCCACATGTATGCGCGCCGCCATGACGCACCCAGGTTCGCCTCCGCTCCAGCCTCGTCCAGGGTCTGGTTGTTCACCCCGCCGTTGACGAGCACCGTCTTGAACGAGGAGCCCACGGCGTCCGGGCGCTGCTCGGCGAAGAACGTCTGCAGGTCCGCCTCGTTCGCGAACTGCTCGAGGTAGCCCGTGATCCCGATCTGGTTCCCGTTCTTCGCGCTCGGGGCGAAGCCGACGGCGTTATAAAGCTGCTGGATGCACGTGATCGTGATCGTCTTGTTGCAGCTCGCGTCGACGTGCCCGCCCGACGCGGACGGCACGCTGATCGGCGGCGCATCGGAGGCGAGCTTGGGGGCAGCCGAAGAGGTGGAGTCAAAGCGGAAGGTCGTGCGAAGGGCGTGCATGCGCGAGAACGCGGTCGTGGGCTGCACCAGCTCGACGTGGCCGTCGAGCCACTCCGGGAGGCTGTAGGAGGTCGTGCGGATGACGGCGTCCCCGGACGCGTCGTGCGTCCAGACGTGGTACTCCTGCGGCGGGTCAGCAGAGGGCAGAGAAACAGCGCGACCGAGACACGCACCGTCTTCAGCATCTCCTCTGCCAGGCTCACCGGCACTTTGACCATGACCCAGTCCTTCGCGGGCGAGCGGTCGAGCGCGTCTTCGACGAGCCCGTGCGACGCGAGCCACTCATTGACACGGTGCACGCTCTCGCCGTGCGGCGCGACGAGCGCCTCGACCTCCTCTTTGGATAGGTGCTGCCCGTACCGCTCGTGGTACGGATCGCTGTCGGGTCGGTGCTGTCAGCAGTCGGGAATGCGACAACCCACGCGCACGCGCACGGAAAAGGCTTGGAGCACCCACCTCACTTCGTACAAATGGCGCTCGAGCGACGGGAAGTCGTTCTGTGGGAGCGCGATGCGGAGCTCGATGGTGTGGTCCGCAGGTGCGGGAGCACGCTTCGTCCATCCGCGCGGGGGCACGACGCGCTCTCTGAGCTTGTGCGCGCCGTCGCGCGACGGAACCGCGGCGGCGGCAGCGGCGAAAGCGAGTGTGACCCAGATGGTGAGGGGCAGCATCGCAGGTCGACGGGCGGGGGCGGGTCGACGAGGCGCGTTTGCAGAGGCAAAGGCTCGGGGCGCGATGAACCGCGTGCGCCGATATTTATGCCGCGCGGCGGGGATGGCGCAAATGCGCCATCGGCTCTCGTGCGTGGGCGGTACCCGAGGACCGGGCGGAGGGGGCGGCGGAGGGAGCTTTCGAGTGCATTCCCAATGATGGAGGGGTCGACGCGGAGTTGGGTTCTCGGCCGGTGCGTGATGTAGCCGACAGTCTTTTGCGTTCCCATGGGCATGGGAAAGTACTTGCGAACCGCCGAGCGCGAGCTGGCTTCTGGCATGCCCAGGGCCGTAATCTGCCCGTATGCGCCTTTCTGGAGCTCCCACTGCCCGTTCAATTTGGCACCGTCCTGAGAGGCGATCCGCGCGGCCCCTGGTGTTATTTCGAACGTGTTGGAGGCGCGGGATGAGACGGAGCTTCTAGATGCCCCCTGGGCCGCAGGTGGGCCTTGTGCTCGAACAGAAAAGTCAGGCTCGGCTAAGAAATCGTGATGCGCTCGCCGTTCTATAGACCCGTCAGTGATCGCCGCGGTAGCCCCACCATTCTTGAGGGAGATGAACGCACCCTTACATATCCCAATCGCGCCCGTCCACCGGTGATTTTCCATGACGCCTCGGTGGATGTACATTGCGGAAGATGAATGGAAGAGAGAAAGAGTATTCGGCGCCAGAAGGGATCCTCGCCCTGGGCGTGGGCGCCGGTACAGCCACCGACACTACCTACTGAACCTCCGCTGCATCAGACAGTCTCGAACAACCCTTCACCCTGGTCATCTTTTCGTGCGTTGCCATTTGCGCTCGGACTGTGCTGCAGCATTCGACGGGAATACGACACCAAAGGCGCATGCAACTTGATCCTGCATCCCGGACACACATCCCAATCAGCTCTGACTTCGCAGACTCTATTCTCATAATGGGGCCTTCGCTTTGCAAGGATGGCTTTCGTGTGATGGAAAGGCTACCAGGATTAAACGCAAGAGTCACCGCACGGCTCAATAAGAACGTTACGAAGAGGCAAACCACGAGACCGATATGACCGACCTCGCCGCTCTTCGGAAGACTTGATGTTTGTGAACCTGGGGACACGACTGGGCCAACATGTGCTCAACGCCTTACCCTCACCAAGGGTGAAGAGCGGGGGCCATATAAACTTCCTTCATATCCGCGGCGAGGCACGACTAGCTTGACAATTGCTTCTTTATGGGTGCTCGAGGAGATAGCCTCCTTCCGCTGCCACAATCTATAAACGTTTGCGTGAGCTGTGCTCTGAGAAGCAATGACATCACGGTACCTGTCCATACGCATATTCATAGCAGGCTGAGAACAACACAGTTTGCGCCATGTCTTCCTCCTTCCCCGGTTGCCCCCGCCGGGATGCCCTTCTTCTCGCCCTACTCAGGAGGCGTGTCGCTTGTAGACTTGTTGTTTGCAGAGACTCCCGCTGCAATGAAAGGTCAGCATATAGTGACCTCCTGGCCTTGATAAGGACGCAACGCACCCGTGATCTCGCTCGGAGTCGTTGTGACCACTGGGAGGCGTAGGAGAGAACGGTGCGATGTTGTCCAGAAGATCTGCAGGGCGAAGCGGAGCGGAGTATGCTGGATCAGGGGGTGGTGACCTCGAGAACAGCCTCTGGCCAGCGACCCCAGGTGAAAGAGGCTCAGCACCAACGGCAGGATCTGCGGAATGGCCATCCAGACCTGAAGCGAGAGGGCGGGGTTGGGAAGGGAAGAGATCGTCGACAGAAGCACTGAGAGAAGAACCAGAGGTAGTGCTGTCGTCGCGGCCCAGTGGTACAGAGGAGTGGTTTTGCTGCCGGCACGTCCGTTTGGCGTCACGTCGTGCGTGCATTGCTGCTACGCGCTCAGTTACAATTTCGTAGCCTAGAGGTTGCTTCTTGCAGTCTGTGCAGAAGCAGTGGGTATATCTAGGTGTAGAATTGCGCGGCATGTTGATAGGCAGCCAGTAGGGAGGTAATGTCGATGTGGGAGGGAATGAAGTGGGACCACTCAAAGACTTGTCGGCCATAATAGCTCGATTATCCTCTCAGGGACCAGCCTGGTACTCAGGAATGTGCAAGGAACACGTGAGGAATCCGCTCATTTCACACATATGTTACAGTACAGGGAATCTGCTAGAACATCCACAAGGAACTTGCCGGGAATTTGCTCATTCCGCGCACATTCCCCACCTTGGGAAATCCGCGGTTTCATGCGGTAGGAATATGTCAGGCGCGATGGTGTTCACGCGCACCCGTAGGCCGACAGAACTCCTGCGCGAGCAGCGTAGTGAGGTCAATCGTAGCCGCCTTGGAGACGTTGTCCTTGAAGTGATGCTGCGTCGTGCGCGTGATGCCCAGCATGGACGAAATATTGATCACGGTGCCGGTGTGCCCCCCGCGAGCCGCAGCGGAGAGCAGCGGTAAAAAAGCCGCCGCCGTGAAGAAGTACCTGCACGACACCTACCCCGGTGCGCGCGAGCTCTACTCGCCTCAAATCGCACGACGACAGGACGACTCACCCGATGACGTTCGTGCGGTAGACGGACTCCCAGTCCGCGAGGTCCTCTCGCCACAACTCCTCTCGCAGCTCCGTCGCGCCGCCGCCGCCCGAGTCGCGCTTCTCGACCTCGCTCGTCCCGAGGCTTCCCCTCGCATTGTTGACCAGGGTGTTCACTCGCTCCCCTGCCCTCGATATTCGCCCACCAGATTCTCGATCGATGCCTTGTCAGTGCAGTCCGCCGACGCACGAGCTGGCCGTGGGGGTGAAGGAGCGCCCTCCCCCACACTCGTGTGGTCTCTTCGAGCACATCCGCGTGAGGGCCCGCGGTATACACCTTTGCACCGTTGTTGGAGAACGTCTGTGCTATCGTAAGGCTGATACCGGTGCTGCCGCCGGTTGCGACGCAGACGCAGCCGTCGACGTCGAAGAGGCGAACGGACGCACGTTGTCAGGGTGAGACATTGTTGTCGAGAGGTGTCGGAATGTAGCGGATGGTTAAGAGCCGTTTTACGCGCAGTTGAGGTAGTTATGGAGTATATAGCAGCAGAGACCGGAGCGATCGTGAGGACGAAAGCAAGTTGAATCGCGTCTGTCGTCATGTTCACTAAGGTCCGGGGGCCGGCCCGGGAGTTCAAGAATCTTCAAAAACAATAAATTGTGTATAATGCGACGCCGAGTATCAATACATCCTCCTTTTGTATTTCCTTCACCACCACCCATCACATGCATGGCTTACACCAAGTTCGACGGGTAGAGGTAGTCCTCGAGCCCGACAAAGTTTTCCTTGATGCTGCGCGCCGACACGAAGCGGTAGAAGATGGAGATACTGCCCGCTTTGTCGTTCGTGCCGCTCGCGCGTGCACCACCGAACGGTTGCTGGCCGACGACCGCGCCCGTGCATTTCTCGTTGTAGTAGACGTTGCCGGCGGCGTTCCGCAACCGGTTCGTCGCGTGCAGGAGCACCTTACGGTCCGACGCGAAGCTACAAGAACACAGTGATGAGCAAATGCAATAAGTGGTTGGGATGGGACTTGCATGGCGCCAGTCAACGCATATATGCTAGTGTTGTCGATCAGGTCGAGCGTCTTCTCGAAGTCCGCATCCTTGTAGACGTAGATCTGCACAACCGTCAGCCGGACACGCGTATATACTCACTCAAGGGTCACTTACGGTGAGGACAGGACCGAAGACCTCATCTACCATCGTGGGCGACTCGGGGTCGGCCGTCAAGATGACAGTAGGCTGCACGAAGTAACCCTTCGAATCATCGCCTACGAGTGCGGGTGAGTGTGCTGTGACGAGTTCTACTGGTCTGCACACATACCGCTGCCACCGATCAGAACCTCTCCACCAGCATCCTTGGCCTTCTTGATGTAGCCCATGATCTTGTCGTACGAAGCGCGGTGGATGACCGGGCCGATGAAGTTGGTCCAGTCCGATGCGGGCCCGACCTTGAGCTTAGCGACCTCCGCGAGCAACTGCTCCTTGAAGCCACCAGACCAAGCAGTCTCCGAAACATACACGCGAGAGAGTGCAGAGCACTTCTGGCCTAAGTAGTATGGGTGAGCTGTGCAATGACTGGACTGAAGGTTGATGGTCCTACCCTGGTACTCGAGCGAGCCACGAACGGTCTGGTTGACGGCGTTCTTGATCTCGGCCGATGAGTGAACCAAATGCCAGTTCTTTCCACCTGCATTCAATGTGAATTCACATGCATCACACACTGAGAAAGATCCCAACGTACCAGTCTCGCCAACAATGCGCGGGTAGCTCTTGTAGACATCGAGGTTGTTCGCGATGCTCTTCCAGAGGCTCTTGAAGACGAACGTGCTACCGGTGAAGTGAAGGGCCGCGAAGTGGGGGCTGGAGATAGCCTGGCCAACAACTTCCTCCGCCGGACCGGGCACAAACTGAATCACACCGGGCGGGACGCCAGCCTCGGTGAAGATCTTGTGCGTGATGTAGTTGGCATACACGGCGCCAGGCGACGGTTTCCAGACGGCAACGTTCCCAAGAAGTGCGGGTGCTAAAAGATGGATCAGAAAGTGACCCGGACGAAAATTCAAGGATGCATACCTCCGCAAAGGTTACCACCGATCGCAGTGAAGTTGAAAGGCGAGATGGCGAGAACGAAGCCTTCAAGGGCGCGGTACTCGACGCGGCTAGCCCAGACCATCATTGAGCGACACGATGACAGACGGCGGGGATAGAAGCACCCACTTCCATGCTCCAGGGGCGTTCTTCGACGGTTGCTGGGCGTAGAGCTCTTCGACATACTTGACGCCGAAACGGAAGAAGTCCGACATCTGGGCCCGCGCCCAGCCTTTAGCATCAAACCTCCGCGGACCAACGCTATTGCACGCACCTCAGCCGCAGCGTCGATCTCCGCCTGCCACGCGTTCTTGCCCTGCCCGAGCATCGTCGCCGCCATGAGCTGGTAGCGGTACTTGCCGCTCACGAGCTCCGCCGCCTTGAGGAAGATCGCCGCGCGGTCGTTCCACGGCATCGCCTCCCACTCCTTTTTCGCGGCGAGCGCGCCCTCGATCGCGGCGGCGACCGTCGCCTGGTCCGCTTCGTGGTACGTGCACAGGTGCCGCGCGTGGTCGTGCGGCATCGCCTGCTTCGCGAGCTTGCCCGTCTTGACCTGCACAAGCGGGGGGCGGCGCGGATCAATCGCCGGGACATCGGCGCTCGCGATGGCGGGTTGGGCGCACCTCCTTGCCGTTCACAATGCAGGGGACCTCGAACGGGAGCTCCTTCTCCATCTGCGCGAAGGCCTCCATCAGGCCCGTGCGCTCTGTGGAGCCAGGAGCATAGCTCCGCTGCAAACCGCGTCGCAGATCGTGAGCTCGACGGAACATGCGAGGGGAGGAGAGTACGCACCATTGGCTCATTGTCGATGGCTGGAGCCTTGAACGACGCAAGTTGGGGTGTGTATGCAGCCATGGTGGAGGAGGTGGGCGAGTCAGAGAGATCTCTGCGCTCTCCTCGCTCGATAGTCCATCGCCCCAGGCCCAAGGGGCGCAACCGCTCGAGGTTAGATTAGATCCCGGTTCCGTCGGGCCGCCGGAGTCCGGACCCCCACGATTTCCGGATAAGAATGGGAAATTGTATGAACATGAAACATTGTAATCTACGCTTGCGAAGCACAGAAACAGAAAACGACACCGGAACACGTCCCTCCGGTCCCCACTGCGCTCACACCGTCGCCGGGAGCGCGTCGATCCGCTGCGCCAGCTGCTCGAACCACCACGCGGACGCCAGGATGGACGCCGCACAGCGCTCGCAGCCCGCCTTCTGAGCAGCGCGCTGCAAGAACGACATCGAGACCACCACGGCCGACACCGGACGGGCCCGCAGCTCTTCCACCGCGGCCGCTCGGAACGGCGCCCACCATCGCGGCGGCACGTCATGGTTGCGCTGGCTGCAGTGCATGCACCGGATCTCGTCTGGCAGCACGAGCAAGGCTATCGCCGCTGCCGCGCGCCGCTGGTGAAGCAGGAGGAGCGCGTGGTACGCGTACGCTGTCGTCGTCTTCAGGTCCTCGTGAAGGGGCTGGGTGTTCAGCCCCATGGCGAGTGTTGCTGTTGACGCGACCTTGGCCTCTTCGTGGAGCTCGTAGTGACTCGCGATGCCGTAGACGCGAAGAGGGCTTTGAGCGAGGAAATCGGGGGAAACGAGGGCGGCTCGAAGTCTGATGATGGCGACGGTTACGTCGTACTTGTGCACCGCCTCGAGCACGGGAACGAGCTCGTCGAGGCTCGCGAACGTGGGTTCACGGACCGGATATATGTACGATAGGAGAGCGGAAAGGGTAGTTGGACTCTCGGTGAATGGGATGACTGGAGTGCCGTGGTCGATAGGGGAAGGCGGTTGTGGAATGGAGAGTAGTCCTTCGAAAAAGGTCGAGGAGAGGGATAGTATCCAGCGATGGACGCGAAAATCGATGGCTTCGGAGAGTTTCTGGGCTGGCTGTCCACCAGGAGTAGCACGAAGCGTGATGTCTGAGTCTGAGTAGTCAAAGAGGGGGAAAGACATGAGTGCAGGAGGGATAATACCGCTCCATCCTCCTGTCATTATATAGAATACCCGGCCCGCAGCAAGGACACCAGGAATGGACATCCGGAAGCAAACACTAAAACCCCGGCAGTACCTGCCCATGCGTACGGATTCAGACATCCCGGCAGGAGAGCTGTCAACTGGACACTACGCACAGAAGGGTGTTCTCAGGCCCTGCGACCGTGGTGGTCCCGAGAGCTATACTCCCGACTACGACTCCTCCGCCTAGTCCGCTCCCTGTCCCTGCCATCGTCCCTGTATCGTTCAGAGCGATCTGCGGACCTTTCCCGAGGCTTGTGACGCGGGCTGCGGCTACGACTCCGATGCCCCCGCTTTCCGTCGGGCACGTCAAACACCATCCCATAGTCGCCGCCCGAGTTGTGGCGCTGGTCTCTGTATCGCCGGGTCGCCTCGAGGTCGTCGCGCCCGCCAAAGCCTCCGCGACCGCGACCGCGACCACCTCTCGCCGATGGGCCCGTTTTGATGTCGTTAGACCAACTCGTGTTCATGCGCGCAACGGATTGAGAGCTTTGACCGGTGTAAATGTTTGAAACACTCGCTGAAACGAACTTAAAACCACTCACAAGTCAACCCATATCCGGCGGTCGTCGACCAGCACGTTCTGCATCTTGAAGTACGCCTGAGCAACCACGTAGGGTGTCAATTCCCTGTGGTGCAGCGCGCAAAGCGCACACGACCGCTCACCTGCTCCGCATCCTCACGCTTGTCAAACTCGATGAACGCGTACTGCAGCGAGTCGCCCGTCTTCTTGTCCCGGATGACCTGGCAGCTCATGATCTGCCCGAAGCGCGAGAAGATGAGCTCCAGGTCCTCGTCTCGCGTGACCGGGTTCAGCTTGCACACGAACAGCACGTTCTCCGGCGGCCGCACGTTCGCGAACGGGAGGTCCCCGACCATCTCGAGCGTTAGCGCCGACGCCTGGGCCGCCTTCTTGCGCCGGAGAGCCTCCGCCTCCTCCTCTGGCAGCGTCGCCAGGGGGTCCTCGTCCTCCGCAATCCGCATGGAGTTGTCCGGCGGCTTCGTCGGCGGCTCGTTCGGCACCATCAGCCCCGGGGGGTCTTCAAACGGGTCCTCTGTCCCCCGCGACGCGTCAACGGCCGCATATATACACCCAGAACACACCGTTACTCACCAAGGATCTCCACGTGCCGTATCCGCACATCCTTCAGCGGCCGCCCGTCCGAGTCGACGAACACGTCGTTCAGCTTGTCGAGCGTCTCGAGCCCCTCGACGACGTGCCCGAACACGGCGTGCTTCCCGTCCAGATACTCGATGTTTTCTCCGAGGGTGACGAAGAACTGGCTCCCGCACCCTCCCTGCGCGTCCGCGCCCGCCGCGGGCGCGACGGCCATCGAAACTGTGCCCCGCGCGCGATGCTTCATACGAGGGACGAACTCGGGCGTGAAATACCGCGGGGCGCGCGCGTTGCTGGGCTCCTGCGAGGCTATCAAAGACCAGATGGACTCGCCGCCGGTGCCTGTAGCTGTGGGGTCACCGACCTGTGCGAGAAAGTCCTTGGAGACTGCGCGGGGGATGGGGTGAGTGGAGGTTGCGGGGAGGGCGGCGCGGCGCACCATTGAAGAAAGCGTTGAGGTTGTAGTAGTACACTTTACAGAGCTTGAGGAAGTTCTCGCACGTCTTTGGACAAGCATCGACTTCGAGGTCGATAACAAGGTCGCCGAGGGAGGTTTCGAAGAGCACCGACATCGTGGTCGGCGGGCAAGGGGAGAAGCGCCCAGAGTCGGTGCTCGCGAGCGTCAGCTAAACGCGCTCAGAACGTCCAGCTCACGCGAGGCTTCACGGCGAACGCAGCGAGATAAAGCATAACATAGACAAATGTACGGGTATCCAAGTGGCGGCATAATTTACAGCATGAAATACACAACATACACAACCGCGTCCGCCCGCTAGAAATCTCGGTCTCGCGTCCAGTTGCGCTGCGCGAACGCGTCCTCCCTCGGGCTTCCCGCAAAGTACGGCCCCGACACCCGCGGCCGCTCCGCCTCCTCCATCTCGTCGTACGGCGCGGCCCACGACGCGAGCCCAAACAGACTGGTGCTCGCACTCGCGCCCGCATTCCCGCTCGCACTCTCGCCCCTCTTCCGTGTCTGGGGGATCGCCCGAGGCGGGGATGGCTTCGACGCCGCGTTACCGGAACCCGTGCTCGCGTTGGACTTTGCAACTGGGGTCCGCGGCCTGCCCCCCTCGACGGGCAGCCCCTCGACCTCGGCGGGGGACGGCGTGCCCGTCGCGAATCGGAATGCCTGCATCCTCCGCGACAGCGCCTGGAGAACACCTTCGCGATCCGCGGGCTGCGACGGACCCGCTTCGGACGGCTGCTCCTGGTCCTCCGTGCCGCCATGCTGGGTGAACGTTGTCCTGATCGACGAGTCCGACAGGCCCCGCCGCAGCGCGCGCTCCAGTGCTGGGGGAGGCCCAGCGCCTTCACCCACTGTGTCCCCGCCCTCCCCGTCGTCGTTGTGGTCGAGCTGGGGGGACTGCACGTCGATGATCGCGTCGACGATTCGCGACAGCCGCCGGCCCACCACCCCGGGAGGGCGCAACGTTGCCCGTCCCACCGTACCTACTGAGCTCCGTAAGCCTGCGACACTCGCAGACCGGCTGATCTTCGCCCCCCCGGTATTGCTGGGGGGACGCGGGATGACGATCCATGGGTCACGTTCTGCAGGCTTGGGGGCCCCGGCGAAGATACCCATCAGCCGCGAGACATCCTGCCTTGGAGCTGGTTGAGCAATGGGGGCGCTGTTCGGTGGCACTCTGCCTGCGCTATCCGTTGTTGGGGGAGCGCCGCCGATGCCAGGCAAGCCGAACGTCATCCGACTAGGATGCGCAGAGTGCGTGCTGGTGACGGAGCGCCCGACACCGGCGCCGGTAAACTCGACGTTCACGGTCATCGCAGACGCAGAGAGCGCAGGTTGCAGCTTCGGGACAACGCGCGGTGGTGGACGTCCGCGGCCGAGGTTCCTCGCTGACGAGAACGCGCCAGACGTCGCCGAGTCTTGATTGCTGCTTCCACCAGGCAGGCCGAGGAGCTTCGATATGGGAGCGATCCAACCTGAGGCGCCGCCACTACCACCTGAACTTCCTGCCGCAGCCTCGGCACTTTGCACTTTGGAGGGATTCATGGCCATCTCGCTGACTCGACCCGCGACCGTAGGGTCGAGGATGACGTCGTTGAGCGTGACGCGCATCTGGCCGAGCTCTGTGAAAACGTCCTTGAGGAGCTTGAGAAGGCTACGGAGATCTCGACGGGTGCACGTCGTCGTTGTCTTTTCGTCCTCGAGGTATACGCGGAAGTGACTTCGGAGAGCAGTGACGTCGTTGACGATCGAGTTGACAGTTGTGCGGGAAAGGTGGCTGACATCGGCGCCCAGAAGATGTTGTCGCTTAAGCCGGTTGGTGAGCGTGAGGGCGTCCGACTGGGTGAGTCGGTTGAGTAGTTGGTTCGTACGGTCGACCAGCGTCCCGATAGCAGTGGTCTGAATATTGTCGGTGAGAGACGACGCTTCAGAGTGGCCTTCGTGCGATGATACTTGGTCTCCGTAGTTTCTAGGTATTGGCGACGGTGACATCGAGCTATTGCCGCCACTCCAAGGACCATCGGTTTGAACGCCGCGCTCCCGAGTGAGGAGAAGGAGAGGCTTCGTAGCTCTCGGCCGTTCTGGGGATAGCATGCTACCATCCTCGTCCACGTCGCGGCTGAAGGTGGAGTGGGATGGAGTGTGTAGAGCGGACCTGGGAGTCATAGGGCGCGTGAACGACGTCCACTTTGAGCCTGAGGCAATGTGCGACTCCGCTGGTGACAAGGGTCTCCGCTCCGTCTCCGGCGTAAGCGGTTTATAGCCCTCTCGCGAGCCCTTCTCGACACGTTCGTTGCTGATAGAGCGACGGTTGTTCGCGCCCATTTCGCGCTGAAGCCTGGAGCGAAGAATCGAACCCGAGGGAGCAGTGCCGAGGTGGAAAGTCGGTGATAATGGACCAGAAGTATCGTGGAATGTGTACGAGGCACCGCTCTGGGTGAATCGGTGACCACGAGCAGAAAGAGTATCGCCAGCACGCCGTTCCTCAAGTTCTTCCTGCAGTGTGTGAATCTCTTCACGTTCCTGTGCAAGGAGGTTTTGAAGCTCGGCGTTGTCACGCTTGAGGACCTCATTGTCGGCAACAAGAGATTCGAGCACCTTGGTGACTTCGGAGTCTTGTATGTCCGTCGTGTGCCCGAGTTGCTGGAGTAGCCTATAAACATATAGCAAGATATGGGTAGAACTGTGTACGTACGTGGTACTGGAGCTGCTCCAGACGCTGCTTAGCATCGTTCAGAATCTCTTCAGAGAACTCTTGTCGGTGACTCCTCTGCAAGTCTAGATCCTCGCGCAACC